>NW_024412377.1:34661462-34685534 GCF_014898765.1 Herpailurus yagouaroundi
GCTAAGACGTTTAGGAACCATTTTCCTCAGGATCATATTAGCATATTAAAAAGCCTGATGGGGGGCGCCTGGGTGGCTCAGTGGGTTAAGCGCCCAACTCCCTTCCGCTCAGGTCATGGTCTGGCGCTTCGTTGAGTTCCAACCCTGCATCGGGCTCTGTGCTGACAGCTCAGAGCCTGGAGCCTGGTTCGGGTTCTGTGTCTCCCTCTCTCTCTGCCCCTCCACTGCTCACTCTAGGTCTCTCAAAAATAAATAAATGTTGAAAAAGAAATTTTAAAGCATGATGGATTTGCGTGGAAGAATGCTGTTTTTTTGTTTGTTTTTACAAAATCCATCTTTAAGTTGAAAAGAACAAGTTGCTGAGGGAGATTTTGCAACAGAGGCTACAGTGTGCCATCTCCTCCACTCTGCCTAGGAGTGTGAAACCCAGTAAAATCAGGTTGGGGCCTGTTTGAACCTACCAAGGGAGCTGTCGTCGGTATCTGCACCAGCAATGCCAGTAGCAGCATGTTTTAATACCAGGCTTCCAGGTAAAATTGTCAGCTGGCATCTCCGAGCCCTTCGTGAGGCACCAGATACATAGATCTTTATCTAAATTCCTCTCCCTCTGCCCCACCTCCTTGCCCACATCTTCTAGGGTCCACTGCTGGGGGTGATAGAACCGAGGAGGGTCTGGAGGCCCGGGCACAAGGCTTGTCTCTGCCACTTCCTGCATGATCTTGGGCAAATCATTTTATCTCCGTGAGCTCCAGATTTCTCCATCCACAAAGTAGAAATATCAATACAAAGCTCAAAGGATTGTTGGTGAGAATAAAGAAATCACATGCTAAATTAGTGTCCATGAGGGGAATCAGACAACAGCCACTTGATATTTTAACCTACATCAGGCTCAGCACTTCCGTGTGACCCATTATCACCTCCGAGTCAGCCTGGCAACACCGCTGCTTGGAACTGGCCAGCAGGGAGGCACAGGACACCGGACACCTGGTAAAATGGACACTGTGTTCCTGCCATCTGATGGTTATTTATGAAAAGTAGGTCTTACTCTGCATCTGGAAGCCTCTGTGGACAAGGAGGCCAAAAGATGAGCGATACAGTGGGATCCACCCACAAGGTGTGGGGAAGATGGGCCAGGAGTTAAAAGATACAGGGCTCCTGGTTGAGGAGAGTGTAAAATCATTCCACATAGGTTCCAACTCTGGATCCCTCCCTAGTGATCCAAGAACTCAGTGTGGGAAGCAGATGGCTTCCTGAGCAAAGCAGGATCAGAATTTATCAATCCAAACAACAGTAGTTAAACTAGATGTGATATTAAAGTGATATTCAGTTAAAACGTTTCTATGTAGAAAATGAACGCCAATGTTCACAAACTCTAAGTAATGCAATAAGAAATATACAAACTCACATAGAAAGCATTCTTTCTTACCGAAAATGTTAAACCTGAATGTGGTCGTGAGGAAACAGGCTAACCCAGAATGTGGAACAGATTCTGCCCGAGACTCTCTTTTAAAAAGTCTGTGCCATGGAAAGAAAGAAAAGAAAAAAAGCAGAGGGGGGCGCCTGGGTGGCGCAGTCGGTTGGGCGTCCGACTTCAGCCAGGTCACGATCTCGCACTCCGTGAGTTCGAGCCCCGCGTCGGGCTCTGGGCTGATGGCTCGGAGCCTGGAGCCTGTTTCCGATTCTGTGTCTCCCTCTCTCTCTGCCCCTCCCCCGTTCATGCTCTGTCTCTCTGTCCCAAAAATAAATAAAACGTTGAAAAAAAAAATTAAAAAAAAAAAAAAGAAAAAAAGCAGAGGGACTTTGTTCTAATAAAAGATACTAAAAAAATGTCAACATTAGTTACAATATGTGAATCTTGACTGATTAAAAAACCTATACAGAATTTATGCTCTGAAGGGCACCTGGATGGCTCAGTCGGTTAAGTGTCTGACTTCAGCTCAGGTCATGATCACGTGGTTCATGAGTTGAGGCCCAGCTTTGGGCTCTGTGCTGACAGCTCAGAGACAGAAGCCTGCTTCCAATTCTGTGTCTCCCTCTCTTTGCTCATGCTCTGTCTCTCAAAAATGAATAAACAGTAAAAAAATTTTGGAGACACAGAATCAGAAGCACGCTCCAGGGTCTAAGCTGTCAGCACAGAGCCCAAGACAGGACTTGAACTAGCAGAAGACAAGATCATGGCCTGAGCTGAAGTCGAATGCTCAACCCACTGAGCCACCCAGGTACCCCACCCCCGACCAAATTTAAAAAAAAAAATTTATGCTCTGGAGGGGTGCCTGGATGGCTCGGTCAGTTGAGCTTCCGGCTTCAGCTCAGGTCACGATCTCACGGTCTATGAGTTCGAGCCCCGCGTTGGGCTCTGTGCTGACAGCTCAGAGCCTGGAGCCTGCTTCAAATTCTGTGTCTCCCTCTCTCTCTGACCCTCCCCCGTTCATGCTCTGTTTCTCTGTCTCAAAAATAAATAAACATAAAAAAAATAAATTAAAAAAAATTATGCTCTGGAAATAGTTGGGGAAATTTAAAGGTGGAATACATCAAATGTTAATATTTTAGACATAAACCTGATAACATGATTACATACATACAAAATGTCTTTATTATTGAGGGATGTTAAGTTGTAACATAAAAAAAATTAAAAGTGAAGTATCATGATGTTTGCAACTTGTTTTCAAATGGTTTAGCAAAAAAAATTACATATTTATATATAAAATGTTTTATACACACAAGCAAAGAGAGAAGAGAGTAAATAAACGTGGCAAAATATTAGCAGTTATTAATCTAGGTGAAAGGTGTACGAGTGTTCATTGTGCTAATCTTTCAACTTCTCTGTATGTTTGCAAACCTTCCTAATACAAAAGTTGGAGAAATTCTATCTGTATGCTGCTCTTAAAACATTGTATAAAGAGAAGTATCTTTTCATTTCATTTTCAGATGAGTATAATATTGGTTACATTTGTATCCTGTATAATTGTTCCTTTAAAAAACATATTTTGTTTTGCCCTGTTGTCTCTCAATAAGGAGTATTTGATGTGATACATTTATAAGCAACCGATGGCCAAGTTCACTTCAGGAACTGTGCGTGGATTCATTTGTAAACGCTTTAATAAGGAGTTTTATAGCCATGGGTTTCGGGTTTCCCCTGATGTGCCCCTTTGCTGTTCCTCTTGCCGTCCTGTTTCTTCTTGTGGCAAAGGTTGCCTTTAGCTTTTTTCTTGGCCTCTTGTTCTTTCATCCACTGCTTAATAATGTGACTGTGCGGGCTGACGCAGACCCTCCTGCGCCTGATGTGAAGGCTGCCGAGAAGGGAAGAAAAACAAAATCACGGATAGAAAGTGCAAGTAAGTAAAAATTTAGTGACTTCTAGGCAGTTCCCACTTTTAGACACAGTGTACTTTTAGAGACTGAGTACCACCAGGATGAATCTTTACTATACCTCTGCCTGCAGTTCCTCAAACATCAGTATTAAAAAGAGAAGAAGGAATCTAAGGGGGGGAGAGGGGGTGGAAGGGGAGGTGGGGTGGAGAGGAGAGGAGAGGAGGGGAGAGGAGGGGAGGAGGAGGAGGGGGAGGAAAGAAGGAACGAGGGAAAGTAGTAAAAATGATTGTCTTTCCTGACCCCGAGCTTCACCCACCAAAACCAATTCATACCTCACTGCCCATCTCAAACATCTCGGTAAAGTTTTTCTAGATTCTCTCAGCTAAATGCCCTTTTTCCCTTTGAGTCTCTCAGCATTACCTCTCTTCTGGCACTTAACTTATGCTGTCTTTCATTTGACTTTTTGTTTCAAAGCTTCTCCTCGTCCTGTGGTGTTATGCTCCTCGAAGGAGGAATAGTCTGGAACTGTCTTGAAAAGGCCTTGTTCAGTAGGAATTCATAATTAATTATAGAGATGAAGTGAAAATTGTTCCAAATAAGAACAGTCTGGTTTTGTTTCCAACAAAACAATCAACTACAATATTCTAGGCATTTGTTAACATTTTAATAATAATTTTTAAAATGTGCAGATGCAGGAAGGAGGGAGTGTGTTTAGGGAATAGCACATGGCCTGGATAAAGCATGGCAGGTGATGAGAAAGAAGCCTGGAAAGATACATCACAGCAGGTTGATGGAGGCTTTTAAAGGGCATGTTAGAGAATTTAAACTTTATTTGGTAGGCAGTGAAGAGAGAGAGAAGATTTTCAAGAAAGGAAGTGACAAGACTGAACACAGATTTGTCTCATAACAGTATGTGGTAAAGGTCGAAGTAGGAAAAGAATAGACAGAAACCATTTAAAAGGCTACTGCAGGGGCGCCTGGGTGACTGTCAGTTAAGCGGTTAAGCGTCCAACTTCAGCTCAGGTCATACCTCGAAGTTTGTGGGTTCAAGCCCCACATCGGGCTCTGTGCCAACAGCTCAGAGCCTGGAGTCTGCTTCAGATCCTGTGTCTCCCTCTCTCTCTGCCCCTCCTCCACTTGCACTCTGTCTCTGTCTCTCAAAAATAAATAAACATTTTTAAAACATTAAAAAAGAAAGAAAGAAAGGGCTACTGCAGAAGACAAATATGGCCTGAACTGAGTGGTGGCGGTAGAAATAGAACAAGAACACCAAACATGAGAAAACTGGAAAATCAAATAAAAATGACTTATCAACTCATCAAACACTGGAGCATGAGGAAGAGGAAGGGTTTGAAGGTGAGTTTGAAACTCCATTCCCGGAAGCCTGGATTGATGTTGGGGTCAGAAGTTGAAGCTTCTGGGCAGGAGATGAAAAGTTCCCCTTTGAAATGTACTAGCATAAGGTGCTTGTAAGGTGTCTGATAGGCAAAAAAAAAAAAAAAAAAAAAAGTAAGTCTGCATTTAGGAGAGTAATCAGATATAAAGAGATGGTTATGGGGTAGTTGTCTTATAGAGAATATAGTTAAAGTCATGACAGCAGGTACGATAACTAAAGACACAAAAAGAAAACTTTTTGAAGAGAAGAACTTGGGACATACCTATAGTTAGGGATGAAAAAGAGCAAGGGGAGGTAAGAACAACTAAGAAAGAGCATTTAGTATTAAGAGGGGAATCAGAAAAGTTTAGGGCAATGGAGGCCAAAGGAGAAGAGTTTCAGAAAGGAGATGATATGTAACATTTTAATATCCTATAGATCTACACCACATCTGAGATGTTTTCGTTTTCATCTTGACCTTGGGGTGGGAGAACCCTAAAGCAGCATTCACAATTTCTAATAACTGGAAGAATTTGTGACAAAACATTTTGTGACTTTTAACTTGCCATCAGGTGCCATTTAGTTCTTGTTAAATGTCACGGTTCCTGCCGGCTCTACGTACACAACATGCCTGGATCAAGTGAACTCCTGTCGTGTTATTGGGAGAAGAAACAGGGGTTTGAGGGTAGGCTGCCATTTCCCCAGGTGACCCAAGAGGAATCATCCACTAATGTGGGGATGCGAAATGAAGGAGAGTTGGGACAATGTCTGAATGAGCTGAAGTATAATCAAGCCAGCATGTGGGAATATTAATTTGAAAGAAGCGAGGCTTCCCGATAGGAAGACAATACATTCTCTAAGTGTATTACATTGAGAGGTCTTCCAAAGGAAAGCGCCCTCTCCCTGTGGCCAGCTGTTTTCCCTTTGGCTGTGATAGAAGAGAACCTGGCTGTAGCATTCAGTGGAGGAACAAGAAAGAGTCGAAGCTCCCTTATCTTTCCCAAAGGACTAAAACTCTCTCCCTTCTGTGTGGTGTCAGCAAGGACCTGAGCAGACATCCAGTGGAGAAAGGCTCCACGGACAACCAGATAAGCCCGCAGGTTATGCAGGAGGGAACTAGCACTCAATTCCCTTACTCCATGAGGAATGAGGCACTCCCATGAGGGGCACAGGCACTGGGGCTGAAGGGGGCACCAGATGGGGGCAACACAGACAGGGGACCAGGGAAGTGGAGATCCCCAGGAAAACAGGCAGCAGCAGCTACCATGCAAGACGGTTTCCTTCCTTTCTTTCTCTTTAAATTTTTGCTAACATTTATTTTTGAGAGAGAGCAAGCAAGAGAGTGAGTGGGGGAGGAGCAGAGAGAGGGAGGCAGAGGATCCAAAGCAGGCTCCACTCTGAGCACAGAGCCTGATGCGGAGCTTGAACTCACAAACTGTGAGATCATGACCTGAGTCGAAATCAAGAGTTGGCCGCTTAACTGACTAAGCCACCCAGGCACCCCAGGACCCTTTTCAAAGGCCTGCCCAGTTGGGCCTCAAACTCTCAATGTAATACAATGGGAAAAGATCAGCTACCGGAACACAGCTCCCAAATTCGAGATTCTACGATGTTTTCAAATCCCAAAGTTTGAAGACTGCTTACACTGCACTCTGTCCCCTGTGTATTCCATCTCAGGATAAAAAGAGACGAGGCAATCATGCTAGACAAGGAGATGGTCTATTCCACACTCCCTCAGCCACCCCCAACTCCACGGTATTCTGATGGGCACGGCCCCCCCCCCCCCCACCATTGTGTACTCTCTGGTGGAGAGTTTGGGCTCTAAGAAACCATAAAGCTGATCCCCTGGTTCTTTTTCCCAAAAGAGAGTAGCTAGGGACCGGCCAATGGACCGATGGGGTTGGCCCCGCCATAGAGATTAAACCTGTCATTGTTCCCTAAACCTTTTTTCTTTCCCCTTTCCCCCAAGCAGAATAGCCCCTCAACAATCACTTCTGAAAAAATACTCAAGCCTCCCAGACAACTTTAATAACCCCAAGTTTTCCTCCCAACAGATAGTATCTGTGAGCTTCAAAACCTCAGCCCTCTGCCCAAGATAAACAACTTTGCACTGTGTTTATGTTTAGAAACTGCCCGAAGCTCTTTAATGAAGTCACTGTAGAAGGATTTAAACAAACTCCTCTCTCAGAGAACAAAAATTACAATGATCACTTATAGGGTATGAAATAAAGGACCTATTCTAGGCAGAAAAGGAAAAGGAAAGAAATCTAGTGAGTTCACCATAAGCTAATTTATATTAGTTAGTTGTGGTTAATAACAAATGCTTTTTGTGAGTTGTATTGCCAACACTTGCCATGTTTTCTGCATCTAAAATACTATTCTCGAACCTATATATTCAAAATTAAGGGACTACATTTTAGATAAGTAAAGACATGCTCTGTAGTAAAACAATTTGAAAACAAGAGAACTTTTATCTATTTATGTTGAATGTCAGAAAAAAACAACAAAGAAGATCTGTAATTTATGATTTAAAAACACCACCTAGTCAAATTCATCTTATGTGAGATGAGGTCCTAACTAATCTATTTTTCAGTTGTCTTATAGCACAGAGAGACCAATTTACAAACCTGTACTTTAATAAAGTTTTTTTTTTTTTTTTTATGGTTTATTTGTGAGAGACAGAGAGAGCACAAGCGGGGAAGGAGCAGAGAGAGAGAGAGGGAGAGACAGAATCTGAAGCAGGTTCCAGGCTCTGAGCTGTCAGCACAGAGCCCGACCTGGCCCTTGAACCCACAAACCGTGAGATCATGACCTGAGCTGAAGTCTGATGCTTAACCAACTGAGCCACCCAGGCATCCCAACAGTAAGCATTTTTAGATCCAAGATATTGGCTTCATAGTTTCCCTTTAATTAAAATCAAGTGCTTTCTAATTTTTTTTTTTTTTTTTTTTTTTTTTGAGGGTGGGAGAGGGGCAGAGAGAGAGGCAATCCTAGAATCTGAGCTGACAGTACAGAGCCTGACACAGGACTGTTTCCCACAAACCGTGAGATCATGACTTAGCCAAAATCAAGAGTGGGATGCTTAACCCACTGAGCCACCCAGGCACCCCTCTTCCTTTGACTAAGAATCCTGTCTTGGAGCAGTGTTTTTCAAAGTTGGGTAATGGATGGATTCCTCTGAAAGGGAAATAAAAATGTATCTTAAATCTCAGAGAATGGTCTGTAGGACCCAGCTGAATAGAATCTCTGGGGACAGCAGGAGGGCATAGTCTGTTTTGTGTCACTGGTGCATCCCCAGCGCAAGCTGAGGATAGAATGGTGCTTGGTACATAAATGTTAATCAAAAACTATTTGTTGAATTCATTGAATAAATAAAGAAGCTTCTCAGTGACTCAGGAACTCAGGCATAAGCAATGGCCTTATTTGGAGCTAAAAGAAGGGATACCAAATGGCTCATTAGCACCCCCTGCAGCCATAAGTGGAATTTAAACTAGAATTTAAACAATCCATGAAGTTTGGAGAGAGCATTTTATGGTTGGTTGCATCATCACTTTTGAGAGATCTTTGAGGCATGTGGTGTTCCTAATGGAAAGACCTGATTCACAACCCATGTCTGCCATTCTCTAGCTGTACGTCACCCAGGTTAACCATGTAATCGCCTCAGCCACAGCTCTATCCTGTGTGACATGGAGATAATGTACGCCTTCCTCACAGCATTGTTGTCAGAATCCAGATTTGGTTTTAAAGTTTCTATGGAGACATGAAGAACACAGAAATCTAAAATTTTTAATAACTGAGCCAGAGGTAAGGGTGAAAGGGTTCACCATGAGCCAACAGCCCAGAATCAAGAGCAAAGATGAGCATTCATGCTTGATTGCATGTGACAGGTACAGACATCTCTATACTTCTGTTTGTTTTTTCAAGCTTAAAAAAACATTTTTAATCTTTATTTATTTTGGAGAGAGAGAGACAGAGACAGAGTTGAGTGAGTGGTGGAGGAACAGAGAGAGAGGGAGACAGAATCTGAAGCAGGCTCTAGGTTCTGAACTCTCAGCACAGAGCCCAACACGGGGCTCAAACCCACGAACCATGAGTTCGTGACCTGAGCCGAAGCCGGATGCTTTGACTGAGCCACCCAGGTGCCCCATTTTTTCAAGTTTTGTTTAAATTCTAGTTAGTCAGCATACAGTGTAGTACTGGTTTCAGGAGTAGAATTTAGTGATTTCTCACCCAGTGTTATATGTAAGTGCTCATCACAACAGGTGCCCTCCTTAATACCCATCACCCATTTAGCCCATCCCCTACCCAACTCCCTCCACAAACCCTCAGTTTGTTCTCTACAGTTAAGAGTCTCTTATGGTTTGCTTCCCTCTCTTTTTTTTCCTTCCCCTATATTCACCTGTTTTGTTTCTAAAATTCCACCTATGTGTGAAATCATATGGTATTTGTCTTTCTCTGACTTACTTCATTTAGCATACTACATTCTAGCTCCATCCACATTGTTGCAAATGGCAAGATTTCATTCCTTTTGATAGCCAAATATATCCCATTGTATATACGCCACATCTTTATTCATTAGTCGATGGACATAGGGGCTCTTTCCATACTTTAGCAATTGTTCACAGCGCTGCTGTAAACACTGAGGTGCATGTGCCCCTTTGAAGCAGCGGGTGTGCATTCTCTGGATAAATACCGAGTAGTGCAATTGCTGGGTCGTAGGGTACTTCTATTTTTAACTTTCCGAGGAACCTCCACACTGTTTTCCAGAGTGGCTGCACCAGTTTGCATTCCCACCAGCAGTGCAAGAGGGTTCCCCTTTCTCTACATCCTCGCCAACACCTGTTGTTTCCTGTGTTGTTAATTTTAGCTATTCTGACAGGTGTGAGGTGCTACCTCTTTGAACCTTGTATATACCCCTGATGAATTCAGAGAGTAAAAAAGACAGCAACCTGTATACTTGCCTGGAAAAAGCTACAGTTAAAGTCACAAAATAAAACAGAGTCACCTTCTGTTTTTCTTTTTGTTTTGTTCTTTTACCCAGAGTGTGCCTAGTTTTGTTTAGAAAAGTCACGCACATTGTCCAGTGACTGAAGATATTTATCCTGAATCACAGCACTGCAGTAGGGGCAGCGGAGGCCAGTGTGGGGCTCTGAACATGCAGGTACTCAGAGACTGTGTGCTCACTCCAGGGAGCCTGGTGCCGGAAAGGTGGAGTATTTACTCTTCCCCCCCTCGTTTGAACGATCGCTTGTATGTTGCACTCAGGCAAAGCCTTCCCAACCTACTGCTCACTGGCTGAGAAATGATCACTGGACAGTTTTAGACCTCCCTGAGGCAGGGCACTCACATGACAGCAGCCAAGTCACAATCCCCATCAGCTCTCTGAATGCGACATATATTCACTCTCTCCAAAAGCCTTCTGGAAATATGACGTGAAACCTCAGTGCAACAGCTGGAGGCAATGGGAAGTATGGCTAAAAGAAGAAAAGAAAGAAAATGTTACATCTTACAATTCATAGAACAACGGCCTGGACGCCAAAAAACAAATAATCCAATTTAAAAATGGGCAGAAAATAGAAACAGATTTTTCTACAAAGAAGATATCCAGATGGCCAACAGACACATGAGAAGAGGCTCAACATCACTCATCATGGACATGCACATCAAAAATACAATGAGATATCACCTCACACCAATCAGAATGGCTAATATAACAACACAAGAAACAACAAGTGTTGGCAAGGATGTGGAGAAAAAGGAGCCCTCATGCACTGTTGGTTGGAAGACAAACTGGTGCAGCCACTATGGAAAACAATATGGAGGTTCCTCAAAAAGTTAAAAATAGAAATATCTTATGATCCAGTAATCAATCACGCTACTGGGTATTCACCCAAAAAATACAAAAACACTAATTCAAAGGGATACATGCACCTCTATGTTTCTAGCAGCCTTATTTACAATAGCCAAATTATGGAAGCAGCCCAGGTATCCATCAATAGATGAGTGGATAAAGAAGAAGCAGTATATGTATATACAATGGGATATTATTTGGCCATAAAAAGGAATGAAATATTGCCATTTGCAATGACATGGGTAGAGCTACAGAGTACAATGCGAAGTGAAATAAGTCAGTCAGAGAAAGACAAATACCATATGATTTCACTCATATGTGGAATTTAAGAAACAAAACAAATGAGCAAAGGTAAAGAGAGAGAGAGACAGAGACAGAGACAGAGAGAGACAAGCCAAGAAACAGACTCTTGACTATCGAGAACAAACTGATGGTTACCAGAGGGAAGGGAGTGGGGAGACGATGAAATAAGTGATGGGGATTAAGGAGTGCACTTGTTGTGATGAGAAACTGGGTGATGTATGGCATGGCTGGATCACGATATTATACACCTGAAACTAATACAACACTGCATGTTAACTCTGCTGGAATTTAAAAACAAAAAGTAAAGACAACAAACAACAAATAGGCAACGACCTGGTCCTGGCTCTCTTTGTAGATTCCAGAGAAACAGAATGCTAATCCACTCAAGCAAGGCGCACACACTCACTGAGGGCTCTGTGAATGCAGACCTGGGACAGGACATGTCTCTCCCTTTTAGAACTTACACTGTATTTGGGGAAGATAAAACATTAAGTTCACACAAAGACACAAAACAAGTGAAGAGATGAAAAATAGCTCCAGACAACGATGCTAGCAGGGTTGAAGACGGACCTGATTCGAGTTGAAAGAAGTGAGGTTGACAGAGTGTCCCACACAGTTTAGAAGAGAGAGACCACATGGGTCCCTGGAACAGGTTTGAAGTTTCCTACCAGGGAAGGACTTGGATGAATCTTTAAGAATTTGGATAGGTGGAGAAAATGAAGACTTGTCAAGACTAAATAAAGCGCATGGTCAAGAATTCCGAGATAGGAAAGACCAAGATGTATTTAGGGAATGGAGAAAAACAGACCACACTGTTTGAAATGAGTAGCTAGGAAGGTAAGCTATTGGGGATATGGTTCAAAAGATAGACTGAGGTCACACCAATGAGGCCCTGAATGTCAGTCTAAGGAGGTTTATCTTTTATGAAAAGGGGATCATTAAAGGTTTGGGAAAGGAGAAGAGTTTTAGGAAAATCCATCTTGCAGTGATAAGCAAAATGCATTAAGGTGCAGAGTGACTGGAGAAGGAGGTCAAGGTAGGAGGAGCTTACGTGTAAGGAGGGCAACACAAATATGAAAGGGAATCTGATCCCCTACTAAAACGTGGGCTCAGGTCATGATCTGACTTCGGCTCAGGTCATGATCTCACGGTTCGTGCGTTCGAGCCCCGCGTCGAGCTCTGTGCTGACAGCTCAGAGCCTGGAGCCTGTTTCAGATTCTGTGTCTCCCTCTCTCTCTGCCCCTCCCCCACTTGCACTCTGCCTCTCTCTGTCCCAAAAATAAATAAACATTAAAAAAAAAAAGTTAAAACGTGTATCTGCAAACTCCTACATGCCACATGCACACAGTATTCTCCTATGCTTCCCAGTCCACCAAGTGGGCAGTGAATTTTAAAAATATTTTTTAGAAATTACAGCCAACAGTGGGTGCAGGTGGCAGCCTCATGATAACAGAAATTAGCTCCTGAATTAGGTGCTAAAAGAAATGTTTTGACCTCTTCATAGTGTCAGCTCTAAACAATAGAGGCACCTACCCTTAGGATAGGGGAAAATCTCAATATCCATGCTTTGTCCACATGGAAACATCAGGTCCCTCACAACTATGGAGTAGAGGAGCTGAATATGAAGTTAAGAATGTTTATGTGACTCACTTTTTGAGCATCAAAACTTTCCATTATTATTCATTTATTCACCTATTCATTAATTACTCAACAATATTTATTGTGCAGGTAAAATGTTCTAGGCACAATGCCAGTAAGTGGGGGATACAAGAATAAATATAACAGTATGTCCGTGTCCTCAAGAGGCTATAGTAGTGGAGGCACATTTAGAATTAAATGCTTAGGATACAACCCTCTTAGCCCACTATAATTGAACTTATAGAATTCTGTTCTTCCAAAAGGCTCCCACAAGTCATAAAGACAGATGCACAGCTGTTCACTATAGCAAAAAATTAGAGACCATCTAAATGTCTACCAACAAATAAGTAATAGTACATCCAAATGGAATAAAGGATGAGGGGTGTGTGTGTGTGTGTGTGTGTGTGTGTGTGTGTGTGTGTATGCACTAAGATATATGAATATCCACAATTTATTGTTTTATTGTTACGGGAGAAAAGCTAGTTTCAGTATAATAACTATAAATGACCCCATTTTTATAAAAAGAATGTGACACATACACAGAGGAAAAATTATGGAATTATATATGCCCGAATTTATAAGCAAAGACCACTTCCAAAGGGGGGGCAACTTTTTAACTGGCATGCAATATTTGTATTTTTTTAAACCTCCAACGCTATGGAAATCTGAACCAAGTCCTATACAAACACAGAAAGTTAGAGAAATTAACTCTGAATAGGAAAGACAAGGTAGGCATCAGTTTGGACTCAATTCTAAAAGTGGAGTAAAGGGGCGCCTAGGTGGCGCAGTCGGTTAAGCGTCCGAGTTCGGCCAGGTCACCATCTCGCGGTCTGTGAGTTCGAGCCCCGCGTCGGGCTCTGGGCTGATGGCTCAGAGCCTGGAGCCTGTTTCCAGTTCTGTGTCTCCCTCTCTCTCTGCCCCTCCCCCGTTCATGCTCTGTCTCTCTCTGTCCCAAAAATAAATAAAAACGTTGGAAAAAAAAATTAAAAAAAAAAATAAAAGTGGAGTAAAAATTAACCTGATTGAGAAAGGGAGTGGGGCAGTCCAAGTAGAAGGAACTGTGTGCCCAGAGCACTGGGGTAGGAGAGAAAAGAATGTTTTATTGCTTGTATAACTCACAGAGTCCAAGTCCAACACATAGAAGCTGGTGTCTTAGACCAGGGCAAGGATACTCTGGCAAGACTCTCATCAACTATGGTACAAGAACCTCTGTGCTGCCTTCAGATCCTCTCCAGAGCCTTAGGGAAATGCCTTGACCCTAGTCTCATAGCCTTAAGGAGGAGAGCCTCTTTGCTCTGCATCTAGATGCAGTAAAGGGCTTTTCATTTTGTTATGCATATAAGGAGTGTGCATGGAGGCACATCCAAACACCAATAAACCAGACTGACTGGAATAGGAAGATCAAGCATTTATTGAGTGTCCATTCTGTGCCAGGTCCTGAACATTAGAAATGTTGAAATAAACAAGGCAAACTTTCTGCTCTTGCAGTGTTTAATAGTCCAGTGGGAGGCAGGGAGGTCAGCAAATAATCATAACATAGCAAAACAAACGTTAGCAGATTGATGTGTAAAGTGGAATGGGGTTACAAGTGAAAGAAACCAGATTCGAAAGGCCACATATTGTGTGATTCCATTTATATGAAATGTCCAGGATAGGCAAATCCATAGAGACGGGATGTTGTTGCCAGGAGTTGGGGGTTAGAGGGAGTGGGGAGGGACTGTTAACAGGTACATGGTCTTTTTGGGGGGAGACATGAACATGTCGGAATTGGATAGTAGCGATGGTTGTACAATTCTGTGACGATACTAAAAAACCACTGAATTGTAGGCTTTAAAATGGTAAATTTTATGGTATGTGAATTGTTTCCATTTTTAAGCGCTATAGGAGCACAGAACATTGGTTGTCCTTTCATTTATTAAAGTATTTATCTCCTAAAATGAATTGTTTCTTCAGCTACACTATGGTGCCTATTCTCCAAGTCAAACTATTTTAAAATCCCAAAGTTTTGGGTTTATTCGTGTATCCATCCATTCATTCACCGTCTTACTACATAAGAATCACTATGTGAATTCTTATAGAGTAATAGCCAAATACATATACTTGTAAATTCTTATAGACTCAGTCGCTAGCTAAACCCTGGGAGTAGACAGATGAAGAGTTACTAGCTTCAGAAAGCTAACACTCAGACCACTGCTATTAGTTGTGACCCAAGCGACTATATGAAATGGACTTCCAGAAGCATTGTGGGAATTAAGAAATACTGGCAGATCTGTGTGATTAGGAATTTGAGTTATCGGAGTGCTGACATCAATTCAAGGAATAGTTTCAAGCCAGAAAAGCACGTAAATTCAGCAGTAAATTGGATTACATTTCTCATAAATGAAGGTAGGGCAGGCTCACCTGGAGATCATTTAACCTAAATCGGATTAACTATCAAAAGGCAAGAGGCAGGCCAGATTTATTTCATGTTGGCAGATGTGACTGGTGCCCTCCTGAGGCAGATGGAAATATAAAAAGTCAGGAGAGATGGAATCCTGTGAAGAATGCTCAAAAAGTTCGGCCGCGGAGACTGTTAACAGGGTAGTTTGGCCGAGGGCAATGCCAAGATTCTTTTGGAGAACTGCGCCCCCTACAGGTTTTCTCGATCAGCGTCCTGTCAGAGTATTTCCATTTCAAAGAATGGTCAGCAACTTCCTCTGATTGCAATGATGATCCAGAATTTCCAGATAGGAAAGATTTAGAGGTGGCAATAAGGTCGAAAAGAGGGATTAAGTGGCGTTTCTTCTGCATTTACAGAGTTTTAATTCAATTTATACAGTTACTTGGTTGGGGAAGCAAGCTGATCAGGGATTAGAAGACTACACCTTCCCCAAAAGACCACCCTAGGGCCACCACTACACAAAGCATGGAATCCCACGGGAAAGAACCTATTTTTGTTTCAGAGCTGGAGTTTAAACACAGACCCGTCTGATGGAGTAGGGGCTCCTTGAGGGAAATATGGGGAAATTTTTGCAAATAAGAAAGAAGGCTTTGCAGAGGGGGCTTAATAAAGCTGCAGGGCCCAGAGGTATGAACGAGCAAAGATCTGAGGTTTATTGTGAGGATTTTTCCGCTCCACCCTCACCCCCTTTCCTAACTGCCCCAGACATGCCCTTATGCTTTGGAAAGGACACTCCGGAGTGTGTCATCCCAATAGCTCCACCTGGGAATCTCTTTGAAAAGGTGATTTATGAGAATAGTAGATGCATTTCCCTGCCGGTCTAAGGTCAGCCCTCTGGGGGAAGGAGGCAACCACCAGTGAGTAGGCAGTGGGTCAACAGCAGCTGCCCAGAAGAGGCACCATAATACTGCAGGTAGGGGCACTGATCACGTGAGAGGCCAGCATCCCTACCCTATCAGACCACCTCTCCCAGATTCCTAGAGGGAAAAGCCCTTTTTCTACAACCCACAATTTGAGAATTATCAAGAATATTTGGACTGGAGAATCCTGGGAAAAACATGTGGGATGACTGACTAAGCAACAAGGTGGGGACTCGGAACATCATAATGGCTATTCACCAGCCAGTGGAGCCCAGACCATATAATTTCCATGGGTAGCATCTGATGTGTGTATTCAGTAAATTGAACTCAATACTTGAATCATTCTCCAATTTTTTGTAGACTATACAAATCTTTGCCCCATTAAAAGACAATTTGCTACTGTATAAGAAGTGTGAGACAAAGTAGGGGGGAAACACTTCTAACATAAGGCAGAATGTGGCAAGGGCTACGTGAGAAATAGAATGAGTGTCCTGCATTCACAGGCAGAAAAGAAAATTATAACAGAGATCCACGTACATCTTTATCAAGGAGGTAGCATTTGAGCTGGGGACTTGAAAGATGGAGAGTTTGAATAGAGCAGGAGATGTGGAGGAGACAATGAGTATAAAGGCACAAATGTGGGGAAAGATAGAATATATTCAAATTTGGTGAAATTATACATTGTGAATGCAAATTGTAAGAGGAATATGCCAAAAACACAAGTTCAGTAATCTCGAGGACACTTTTTTTTAATGTTCAGTTATTTTTGAGAAAGAGAGAGAGAGAGAGAGAGAGCAAGCAAGCTGGGGAGGAGCAGAGAAAGGGACACAGAGGATCCAAAGCAGCCCAATGTGGGGCTAGAATTCACAAATCGTGAGATCATGACCTCAGCCAGTCAGAGGCTTAACTGACTGAGCCACTCAGGCGCCCCTATGGAAATATTTTTAATGAAGACATCATGATTTACTTTAAAAATCTTCTGTGGAAATCTAAGTGTGGAGAGAGAACTGATGACACCCTCTGCTCTCCTCCTTTGCTTCCAAAATACTCAACATAGAGAGAGGTGCCTGGGTGGCTCAGTCGGTTAAGCGCCTGACTTCAGCTCAGGTGACAGTCTCATGGTTCATGAGTTTGAACCCCACAAGGGATTAGTGAGTTTAAGCCCTGTGTTGGGCTCTGCACTGGAGCCTGCTTTGGATTCTGTGTCTCCCTTTCTCTCTGCCCCTACCCTTCTCTCAAAAATAAATAAAAAACAAAATCAAAATATTCAACACAGAAAAGTACAAAGAATGATACAACACCTATACACCCCATTCAAGATTTTACCAATTTTAATCCTTTTCCATGTTTGTTTTCAGCCTTATTTTTAAGAAATCTTTTTGCAATACTTTACTGATAACAAGCAAGGCTGCAATAAATATCCTAATGATAATAAGAGGCTACATTTGTTGAGTGCTTACTCTGTGTCAGCCACTGCCATATGTGAATTAATTCATGCACAGCAACTATATGCAGAAGGTACTAGATTTACCTCCATCTCATAGATGGGTTACTAACAGAAAAGCTACATCACTTTCTCCAGATTAAAGGGCCAAAAAATGGTGGGGCTGGAATTGGAATCCAGATAGCCTGACACTTTTTAAAACCACTAAGTTAAGCTTTGCTTGGTCTTCTATGTCTCCCTGGGCCTTGTATGAGAATTCCTCTAAGGCAGTGGTTCTCAAAATTAAACGTGCACCAGAATCATCTGGAAGGTTTTTTAGACCAGATTGCTGTCAATTCCTCCCCCACCTGAGGTTTCTGATTCAGTACATCTGGGATGAGGCCTAAAAATGTGCATGTCTAACAACTTCCCAGGTGATGCTGAGTCCGCTAATTCTGGAACGCACTCGGAGAACCACTGCTCTGAGGAGAATAGACCAACACATGGAATCACTAGGTTGTAGGATATACTCGCTTTGGCAGCACATATACTAAAATTGGAAGACTACAGAGAAGAAATATGCACCTTCTACTGTATTTGATAATGACCAATTTCTCTCAAAGTGATCACACCAACTTACACTCCCACCTGCAGTGGATGAAAGTTCCATTTGTGCACATTCTCAACAACACTTCATAAAGTCATTAAAAATTTTACCAACCTGGGGAGCTTGGGTGGCTCAGTTGGTTGAGTGGTCTGACTCGATTTCAGCTCAGGTCAAGATCCCAGGGTCATGGGTCATCAGGCTCTACACTGAGCATGGAGCCTTCTTGTTTCCTGTATGAAATGTGCATGATTCTGTTCTGACTTCATAGTCACTTTCAGGCTTGTAAATCTGTTAATGCTCGCTCAATAATATATTGTGTTCTTTTGTCTATATTGGTACAGAGGGATCTTTTGTTGGCAAGATTGCTTCCTTTACACAGCGGAACCACCCAGTCTCACTGATACATATACACCCCTTAAATCTTCGTGTTCCCATATACACATAGGTCTCTTTCTGAGCTTTCTCTTGTTTCATTGCTCTATTTATCTGTCTTTGCATCAGTTCCACACTGTCTCAATTAAGGTGACTTTTTTTTTTTTTTTAATTTTTTTTTCAACATTTATTTATTTTTGGGACAGAGAGAGACAGAGCATGAACGGGGGAGGGGCAGAGAGAGAGGGAGACACAGAATTGGAAACAGGCTCCAGGCTCTGAGCCATCAGCCCAGAGCCCGACGTGGGGCTCGAACTCACGGAGCGCGAGATCGTGACCTGGCTGAAGTCGGACGCTTAACCGACTGCGCCACCCAGGCGCCACCTAAGGTGACTTTTTAATCAATCCTAATATCTAACACAGTTAAGTCTCTCCACCCAACTTGTTCATCTTCAAAATTGTCTTGACTGTTCTTGGCCCTTTACCCTTCTTATAAACTTCAGAATCTGCTTGTTAAGTTCTGCAAAAATCTTTGAAATTTTGGTTGGAATTCTGCTGAATTTAGAACTAAATCTTGGGAGACCTAACATCTGAAAAATATTGTTTTCCCATCCATAAATACGGAATTATCTCTCTAGTTATTCAGGTTTTCTTCAATGTCCTTCAAGACCTTTATGAAGAAAATAATAAAATATTGTTGTATATCTTATCCTACATCTATTCCTAGGTACTTTATAGGTTTTGTGCTACTGTGAATGGTCTTTTGAAGAACTGTGTTTTCTAATTAGTTATTTTTGATGTGTGGGAATGCTGTTGATTGTTTTATGTTGCTCTTGTATCCAGCAACTTTGCTGAACTTTTTTAGTTGTAAGAGTTTGGAGTGGATAGTCTTTGGTTTTCTAGGTAAAGAGATGTTTTTATCTCTTCTTTCTCAATTCCTGTATAGAAATAAAAGGCTTTTCTCCTTTAATCCATTACTTTGTTAAATGCCTAGACACTGCTTAACCCATTGTAAACTCAATACACAAATTAAAAAAAAATTTTTAATGTTTATTTATTTTTGAGAGAGAGACAGAGGGTGAGTGGAGGAGGGACAGAGAGAGAGGGAGACACAGAATCTCAAGCAGGATACAGGCTTCGAGCTGTCAGCACAGAACCGGACACAGGGCTCAAACTCATGAATCGCAAGTCAGACACTTAACCGACTGAGCCACCCAGGCGCCCCTCAATAAACAAATTTTTTAATTAATATAATGGATTAATCTATTTTCTTCCTTGCCTTCCTAGGATAAACCATACTTGGTCATTATGTATTAATTTTTATATGATTCTGAGTTTGACTTCTACTTATTTAAAATTTTGCATTTATTTTCATAGACAAGATTAGCTCATACTTTTATCCCCTGATATCAACCTTGAATGTTTTGGGTATTAAGGTTGTATTAATCTCAACAATGCATTGGGTAGCTGTCTCTATTATTCTATCATTTGAAGAGTTTGTGGATTGTCTGTGCCTCCAATGTTTGGTAAAACCTCTGAAACCATCTAGGCCTGATGTCTGTTTGAGGGCAACATGTTCAACTCTGATTTAACAGTTATTTGCTTTTTTGGGGTTTCCTATATCTTCTCCAATCTTGATATCTTAGTCTTCTAAGAAACTGTCCATTTCATCGACAGTTTCTAATTTAATTTCACTAAAGGCATTCGGAAAACTCCACCCCCAAAAGTGCCACTCTATCATATTAAGTTAAAACCACTTAAAATTAGCAATGCAAAAAGGGCATTCTAACTTTCCTACAAGCAGGAGATGAAACTCCCAAGTAAAAGGTGCCCTCCCTGAACCAGGAGAAAGAGAGACATTTTTATCACTAGGGGGCGGCACTTCACCCCTCCCTGTGAGCGGGGAAGTTGAGGCCAAGAGAAATCTGTGCAAATCCTGTTAAACTAACTCTTCTCTTTGTGGTCACTAACCGCCCTGGCCCAAATACCTTCGTCTTATCACTTTTCCACAATTTACCACTCTGCCCCACTTAATTATGTGTTGACTCAAACTGCTTCTTTAGGTTTTCATTTCCTTATGAAGGCTCCCATGTCTTACATAGATGTGTATGCTTTCCCCCTTTTAATGCCTTTTGTTACAGGGACCCCAGTCAAGAACCTATTAAGGGTAGAATGAAAGGGTTTTTTTCTCCTCTACATCACAAAGTTGCATAGTATTATCTCTAGTCAGGGCTCCTTTTTCATTCTTAATAGTGTTTGAAGAGGAGGTTCCTATGCGAAGTAACCGTTTAAAAGCTTGAACCTAAATAATATACCAAATAGTTATAAACTTACAAATATCATGTGTTTTGAAACTAAAAAAACGTATTCGATTCATAGGTCAAAGAAAAAAAATCACAAAATATTTTGAAAAGTGTAAGTGCTATTCATTATTATAACCGGTGGGTTATAAATTTAGCCTAAGTGCATTTATTTGCACACGCACGAAAAAAAAACGTTCAACGAAGAACTTGGAAAAGAAACATCGTAGGAAACTAAAACAAACAAAAACCAAAGATGGGGGGAAAAAAAAACAAAAGCACGACGTCGCGGCGCTTTACGGTCGTCACGCTCACGTGTCTGAGGTCGTGGCGGCCATGAAGCAGGACAGGCCGAGAGCCAGAGCCTTGGTGCTGGAACCGGATCCCGAGCCCAAGGACGAGAAGGAGGAGGGAGAGCGGCTGCAGCAAGAAGCGGGTGGTGCCTGTGGTGACATACCGGAGCCACAACCCGCCGCTCCTCCTGCCTCTGCGCGTGCGCAGCGGACTTGGCGCCACTGGCGAGGCCCGGCGGCTTTTCTGTTAGCCCGTGGGTGGTGCGCGCGGCGCCGAGGAGGACGTTCGCGGAGAAGCGGCCGGAGGAGAATAAGGACCACGCCCAGGGGAGGGGCCACGGGCACCCGAAAGCGCTAGCCTCTTATGGCGGCCGCCGAGGGAACTGTAGGCACCTGCTCGGCGTCGCCTGGGACCTCCCCAGGACGCTGGCGACTCCAGCCTCCGCCCCCAGCGTCCTGAGGCCGCGCTTGGGCGGCGCGGACTGAGGCCCGGAGCACCCAGCTCCGGCTTGGGCTACCGGCCGCTGCTCTTCGTAGAGCTGCGGGAAATTTTTAGTTTTTTGATTGATCTGTCCGTTTCCGAGGTGGGTATGTTAAAAATCTCACACTGGTGTCGAGATTATGTCAGATTTTTTTTCTTCCGATTCTGTCCCCGTTTGCAGTACATCACTTGGAGTTCTATTTTTCAGATGCACCCAAGTATCCTTCTGGACCACAACCGGGATTGGAGTGAAGCGGTAGCCTCGGACAAAATTTAAACGGACGCCCAAAAAACTCAGTAATTGAGATAAATAATATTTTCAGGCAATATTTTTGAAAACAAAGGTTTATACCAAAAAAATGATGAATAAAACACAGTTGACCCTTGGAAAACATAGGCTTGAACCGTGTGGGTCCACCTATACAGAGATTTCTTTTTGATACAGTGCTTTAAATATACTTTCCTTAGGGTATTCTTAACATTTTCTTTAGCTTACTTTAAGAGTACAGTATATAATACATGTCACATACAAAATATGTATCAGCTGTTTATGGTACTGGTAAGGCTTCTGGTCAAGGGTAGGCTATTAGTCAAGTTTGGGGAGAGTCAAAAGTTATGTGGGGATTTTCCTCTAGGGGAGGGTGAAGTAGGGCTCCTTACTCCTAGGGTGTTCAATGGTCAGCCTTCCTACAATTTAAAAAAAAAAAAAACAAAAACAAAAAACATGGGGCGCCTGGGTGGCGCAGTCGGTTAAGCGTCCGACTTCAGCCAGGTCACGATCTCGCGGTCCATGAGTTCGAGCCCCGCGTCAGGCTCTGGCTGATGGCTCGGAGCCTGGAGCCTGTTTCCGATTCTGTGTCTCCCTCTCTCTCTGCCCCTCCCCCATTCATGCTCTGTCTCTCTCTGTCCCAAAAATAAATAAAAACGTTGAAAAAAAAAAAAAAGAAGAAAAAAACAAAACAAAACAAAATTTGACCCTGCACTTGCATGACAGGTCTAAATGTACCTTCTTGGTGAACTGATACTTTTTATCCTTCTGTAAAATTCCTTTAGTCCTACTGCAAGTTTTTGCCTAAATTCTACTTTTCTACTATTAATATTGTGACACTAACCTTTTGGCTAAATTTACTTATTCGCCTTATTTTTTTGTTTTCTTTTTATCATCCTCCCCTCTCCCCCTCCTTCCTTGGATTGATAAGTTTTCTTTTTTTATTTTGTTTTTTTACTGAAAATTTAGCTTGGGTTAGGTCAAGGAAAAACTCCCTTGGGAAAATATCGACACTATCTCAAACGTTTTTGAGTTTGAATGGTTTGAATAAACTCATCATTTTACTAATGAAAGTGATAGGTCAATAAAATTCCATAAGCATTTGTGTAGTACCTACCTTGTGTCTTTTATTGTTCTAAGCACTAAATATACAAAA
Source organism: Herpailurus yagouaroundi (assembly GCF_014898765.1). Lineage (NCBI taxonomy): Eukaryota > Metazoa > Chordata > Mammalia > Carnivora > Felidae > Herpailurus > Herpailurus yagouaroundi. Next base: position 34,684,142 of record NW_024412377.1, read on the forward strand.
ATTAGTAAGTCATGGTACCTGCCCTCAGGATACCACCAATAGCAGATGTTTTTCTAACGTTATCTTACAGGACCTCCTTTCTGCACGTGACATTGGTACCCATTCCTTCCTGGAAATTTTCCATATCCCAGATTAACAAAATACGCATCTCTCCTAATTCTCCTAATACTGAGAAATTGCATTCTCTGCTCTTGAACCCCTCCTCTCCTCAACAGTTATTCCTCAAAGTTCCATCCTTGACCTTCCACTCTTCTTTCCATTCACATCTCATGCTTTGAATTACTACCTATGTCGGTAACTTTTAAATATCTTTATCTACTTTACCCTTTATGCCAGTAATCCTGACGTATGTTCAACTGCTGTGTTTTGTCTTTTTTTTTTTTTTTTTTTTTTTGAGAGAGAGAGAGAGCATGAGTGGGGGAAAAGAGCAGAAGGAGAGAGAAAGAATCTTAAGCAGGCTCCATGCTCGGCGCAGAGCCCAACGCAGGGCTTACTCCCGCCACCCTGGGATCATGACCTGAGCCAAAATCAAGTCGGATGCTCAACCAACTGAGACACCCAGGTGTCCGTCCACTGCTGTTGAACATACATCCGAATAGTCCACAGGCTGTAGATGACTCAATAAATCCCGGACTGAAGACATTATTTCCTACCACTGAAACATCCTTCCTTTCCTTGTCTCACTGAAAGGTCATTTACTGCTCCCCAAGCCAGAAACCCAAGTGTCACGCCATCCTCTGGCACTCCACAGCCAGTCACAAACTTCTGTATATTTTACTCTCTGTGACGTTTCTCAGATTTGTCCCCCACCTTCTCATCCCTGTTACCACTGCCCGAATTCAAGACCTCATCAAGTCTCCTTTCCCCCAGTCTTGCTGTTTCCTTATGTGAGTCCGTGGTGCCACAACATCCTGTGCTTTCCTGTCATTACCGTGTATAAAATGAAGGGTTGATAGGACTATGTGTTTTTTTTTTAATTTTTTTTAATGTTTATTTATTTTTGAGACCGAGAGAGACAGAGCATGAACAGGGGAGGGTCAGAGAGAGGGAGACACAGAATCTGAAATGGGCTCCAGGCTCTGAGCTGTCAGCACAGAGCCCGACGCGGGGCTCGAACTCACGGACCGCGAGATCATGACCTGAGCCCAAGTCGGCTGCTTAACGGACTGAGCCACTCAGGTGCCCCAAGGACTATGTCTTTTGACTGTGAGCTCCCTCAGTGTATCTGTGTGCCCACACCACACAGAACAGTGCCTGGTATTTGTGCTCAATAAATGTCTCTTGAGCTGAACTAAGCTCTCATGTCTTCTATTTCATTTTATTTTGTTTTAACGCTTATAATGCTATTAAAATTATTTTCCTTTTTTTTTTTTTTTTTTTTTTTTTTTTTTTG
>NW_024412377.1:34685634-34773252 GCF_014898765.1 Herpailurus yagouaroundi
TTTTTTTTTTTTTTTTTTTTTTTTTTTTTTAGGAAGTAAGATTATCAGTGTTTGGTCAAGGTCTTATGTCCCAAATGTCCTTAAATTACACAATGCTTTTAGAAACTTCATCCCTACACCCTCAAGTAATTAGGGGTCAACTCATGATGATAAATCACTTGCCCCATTATATTTAATAATTTAAAGATATCAGTGTCTCATTAAAAGTCTTACTATTTGTCTTACTATTAAAGTGTTATCGCTCTCGATTCTGTTGGTTTGGGGTTTTGTTGTTGTTGTAATGTTTCCAGTATTAAGTGTCAGAGAGTTGGGTGGGTGATGTGCCACGATTGTCTGTCCCTGATTTGGTTCTGCCTATGATCCAATTTTGGACCAAGGCTTTAAAGATTTCCTGCCCAAGATCTGTTCAGATGAACACTAAAACACTTCACATCAAATCTGTGATGTGAAAGTTAGATTCTGGTTTTTAAGGAAATGATTCTGTTATTACAGAGAGATGAACCAGCCTCCTCTCTTACTTGGATGTATCGTATAGTCTCTTGCCACTCAAAATGTGGTTCCCAGAGCTGCAGGAATGGCATCACTCGGCGGCTTATTAGAAATGCAGTTTGCGGGGTGCCTGTGTGGGTCAGTCGGTTAAGAGTCGGACTTCGGCTCAGGTTGTGATCTCATGGTTTGTGAGTTTGAGCCCCGTGTTGGGTTCTGTGCTGACAGCTCAGAACCTGGAGCCTGCTTCAGATTCTGTGTCTCCTGCTCTCTCTGCCCCTCCCCTACTCACATTCTGTCTCTGTCTCTCTCAAAAATAAACATTAAAAAAAGAAAGAAAGCAGTTTGCAAAACACATGTATAAAGAACACTTTATAGAACACAGTAAAGTGGAAACAAAGCAAATGCTATGCCACTGTTGGGGAAAGGATTCCTAGGATAAAGATAAAAACAATAAGATTCATTTGCCTGCTGTCAGTTTGTCTCAAGTTTGTGAGTACAATTTAAGAAGAGCAATATGTAAATAAACATGTATGTGTTTGGTTAAGGATACGTTTCCCTATTCTAGTGGACTTCACGCCTTAATGGAGCCACATCACATTGTGGATATAACCACAAATGGAGGTGTCCACTGCTAACATCGAGGAGGTGGGAAGGACTCACCAAGCAATGAGGCATGAGATTACTATGCCCAAATAATATCCTCCCAAATAAAATCCTCCCAGATATTTTTGGAACCCTGGGATAATGTAAAGAGTGAATGAGGCTTTTTCTTTACCTTCATATGAAGACATTTGGTCACTAATGCTTCTCACAGCATGGACACTTGGACCGGTCAGGGAATATTCCTGAAGGGGATCAGGATAATTTTGTGCCATAGGGACATGCTGAAAGGCATTACTGCACAGTGGTTAAGCATACAGAGACAAACAACCAGGCTCGACTCCTGGCTTTATCACTTACAAGCTTATGTTGGATGAGTTACTTCATTCTCTTTGTTTCAGTTTCTTTATCTGTAATATGAGGATGGTAATAGCACCTTCTTCACAGGGGTGTTGTGACGACTGCTTGAGTTTATGCATTAAGTGCTTAGAACAAGCTGACAGGGGCACCTGGTGGTTCAGTTGGTTGAGTGTCCGACTTCAGTTCAGGTCATGCTCTCATGGCTCGTGAGTTCAAGCCCCTTGTCAGGCTCTGTGCTGGCAGCACGGAGCCTGCTTGGGATTCTGTCTTTCTCCCTCTCCTCCCCCAATTGCTCTCTCTCTCTCTCTCTCTCTCAAAAATGAATAACCATTTATTAAAAAAAAAAAAAAAAAAAAAACCAGGCTGACAAATAGTAAACACTCAATAGTTAGAAACAAAATCACATCACCTGCCCCACAGTAGGCATCCAGGTGTCAATATTAAGTTTGTGGAATGCGCCCACTGTCCATTTACTGCCCCTCAGCTTCAAATTCACCCTTAATGGCCAGTTCTAGGGAATTAAGATGGGCCCTTTAAATATTTTTCCTTCACGGGCAGGCACGATGTTAAACCTTTGTCAGTGGAGGACACTGGAAAGGCATTGCAGCAAGAGGGGTTTCCTTCCAGGTTCCAGGGTGCGCCCCTATCATTTCTGCAGCACCAGGCTCTGGGAGCACATGACAGCCAACAGCACCCCCAACTCGGGGCAGTTTGGGGCAGAGTGTCTCCAGTGAGACACCTCCCTGTGAAGAACTTGCTCCTGCAAACTGGAAGGCAGACCAGTGATTTTCCTGCCACTCGGTGAGCCATGGCTGTGCCCTCTCTAACAAGGTCTGAATCTCAGCTGGGCAGGGAAGGGGTAATGAGATCTCTTCCCTCAAAAGCCCTGTATTCTTCAGGGTTCTGTGTGCCTCCTTCTAGCCTATCTCTTGTTATAGCTAATAATTTGTTATATTAAACTTTCCCTGTTCAAATTCATGTCTTGTTTTTGTCTCTTAATTGGACTCTGACTGATAATGAATGAATAAATGAGACTTCAATGTTCTAAATTATTCCTGGAAGTTTGTATGTTGTCTCTAAGATGAATGATCCAAACTTTTAACAAATGCCTGTGTGTGTGAAACAGCTATACTGTTATCTATGATTAAGTGAAAGAAAAATTAGGTAATGTGTAGATTGTTGTCCTTTTTATGTTTTTAAAAATCTGTGTGAATGTGTGTGAGTTCATATTTGTAAATGCATAGAGAAAGTTCTGGAAGGATACACAGAACCCAGAGGGGTTATTTATTACCTCTGGATGGGGAAGAGGGATGAAAGGAATAGAGAAAAGGGAACTTAATATATTTTATTCTATATTTTAAAAATTTACACTGAGTGTTTGTTACATTTTTAAAAAAATTTAGTGTTTATTTATTTTTGAGAGAGAAACAGAGACAGAGACAGAGCATGAGCAGGGGAGGGGCAGAGAGAGGGAGACACAGAACAGGAAGCGGTCTCCAGGCTCCAGGCTCCACGCTCAGTACAGAGTGCAATGCGGGGCTCAAACTCACTGTGAGATCATGACCTGAGCCAAAGTCAGAGGCTTAACTGACTGAGCCACCCAGGTACCCCGAGTATTTGTTATTTTATAATTTTTATAATTTTAGGAATTCAATTATTTGATTTTTGTGACTTTCCATAATTTAAATTGATTAATTAATTTTAGAAACTTTTTAATGTTTATTTTTGAGAGAGAGAGAGAGAGAGAGACAGACAGAGTGCAAGCAGGCGGGGGTGGGGAGGGGTGGAGAGGGGCTGTGAGACACAGAATCCGAAGCAGGCTCCAGGCTCTGAGCTATCAGCACAGAGCCCAAAATGGGGCTGGAACCCACAAAATGCAAGATCATGACCTGAGCTGAAGTTGGACGCTTAACTGACTAAGCCAACCAGGTGCCCCTCATAATTTTAATTTAAAAAGTTAGTGATAGCGATGCCTGGGTGGCTGGGTCGGTTAAGCATCTGACTCTTGGTTTTGGCTCAGGTCATGAACTCACAGTTCGTGGGTTCAAGCCCCCTCATTGGGCTCTGCGCTGATGGTGCGAAGCTTGCTTGGGATTCTCTCTCTCTGCCCCTTCACCACTTGTGCTCTGTCTCTCTCTCTCTCAAAATAAATGTATAAACTTAAAAAAAAAGTTAGTGATAGAACCTGGCCAAAGGAAAGGAAAGGAAAGGAAACTAACAATTATTGAGCACCTCTTCTATTCTATGCCCAACACTTTCCTTGTTATCTCATATAATCCTGAGAATAACTAGGTAAGAGAGGCATTGTTATTCCTGTTTTACTGTTAAGAAAACTGGGGTTCAGAATGTTAGACAATTTCTCAAGTTCATGTAGTTAGAATTCTGACTTGACCTTTTGGAATCCAAAGAGACTCTTCCCAGGCTTGCCGCATTTCTCAAACAAGGTTTCATAGCAGGGGGCTCATGAGCGTGTTCTCAGGGTTTATGAGCTCTCCAGACAATTCCTAAATTTTAATATGTCGTCTCGATCATAATATTTAAATAGACATGTTCTGGATCTTCTGGAAGACTATCTTAAAAGAGCACTTTCAGGACATTTGAATTTTGCTTATGTTTATGCCTAGTGCTATTATCAGGTCACATCCTACCTTAATTGTCCTAGGCCAGTCAGAAAGGAACAGAGTGGAATTTTCTAATGCATTCATGCTAAGGGAGGGCTCAGTTATATCATCCTGGCTCAAACAAAAAAGTGGTGGGGAGAAAACACTTCTCGTTCTGAACATGCTAGCAAATGCACATAAAACTCAAAATCTGCATCTTAAGGATCAGTGCTATATTTGTGTTTGGAATGGTGATGGTACTTTTGGCCAAATATTAACCATTACTTTAAACCATTACTTTAAATTAATATTGTTCGATTGAACTCTTCTCGGCTTTGCAGTTGTGTTTTTATTTAAATTTAAATTTTATTTTGGTTTTAAAATTGCAGAAAAGATATACACACAGGGGGTTTATAACTGGTTTCATGTTTATATACCAAGTAACATAGTAAAATAATTAAAGGTTACCACTGAGAGTAAAAAGAATGTTTTCCTGTAAAGGGGCCCATGTATGATTCAGATTTGAGAAGGCTGCTCTTATATTATTCTGTTTCTCCAGACACAGAAAAAGGACATTAAAAAAAAACCCCGAACTACAGTATAAATACTATGACTGGGTTCCTTAACCAAAATCTAGACGCTTAGTCTAACAATGGTATTGAATTTAAGGAAAGCGGGGTGTGTTGTTTTAACAGAAGGGTATACCTGGAGAGAAATCGAAGAACAGGTTGGTGGCCCCCATGTCAGGCCCCTCAGGGACCACTCCTGGGGAAGTGGAGGGTCCTGACTGTGCAGAACAACTTTCAAGCCCAAATGCATATTCTTTGTTTTTTAATGCTTATTTATTTTTGAGAGAGAGAGAGAGAGAGAGAGCGGGAAGGCACAGAGAGAGAGGAAGACACAGACCGAAGCAGCTCCAGGCTCTGAGCCGTCAGCACGGAGCCCGACGTGGGGCTCAAACCCACGAGCCGTGAGATCATGACCTGGGCTGAAGTAGGACGCTTAACTCACTGAGCCACCCAGGCGCCCCTCAAGCACAAATGTACATTCTTGGTAATCCTCCCTAGGGAGTGCCCTATAATTAAAACAAACAGAAAACAAAATGTCTTTTTAGGATGCAGACGACAAGTCCCCAGCAAGTGCCTGTGTGAGGAGGAACCATCCTGCTGTGAGAAAACGGGTTGTCAGAACCAAGTCGGTTTGGGACTGTGAGGCAAAATGCCTCACCCTGCATCTGCCAGAGACAAGTGGAGCCTTAGTCTGAAAATATCTATAGTAACAACAGCCAGCCCACAAAGCCCTAGATTGTGGCTTTAAATAATCTGGCTTAGGGCCACCGGAGTGGATGATAGACATTTTTATGGACTCGGTTTTGAGTTCTGGGAGCCAGCAGCCACGTCAGCAGGTGTATATACCCTCCTACCTTTGGGTAGAATCCAAGGCTTTTAATTACAGGTAAGTCAACTGCTTCCTGATTCATGCAAAATGCTTTGAGAATGCCAATTACTGAGCCATAACATTAAAATGGCCATTTAAGGCACCATTCAGGCAATGGAACCATTGGTGCCTGGAAGAACAAAATGTATTTCTCAAAGTTACCAACTGGCACAGACCACTTCCCGATCCCCTCCCGGAGCCTGTGACAATTGTCAAAGCCACTTAAACCTCCTTCCCTGCACTTCCCAGTATTCCCCACCTCCCTGCCTCCCTCCTCTCCTGCTCCTCCCCCAGGTCTGAGTCCCTTAGAGCCTCCCACAGGGCACGTGGGACACACAGATACTCCATGGAAGGCTTTTATGGAAAGCAGTGGGTTACCCCTCTAGGTTCCACAACTGCTCTCAGGCCTACCCTCTCGTATTTTAACCCAACATCACTTATTTTTAGACGGCAGAGGGTTGGGCGCTTCCCAGATCCTGTGATTTTCCTGTGGCCCGAACTGCCTTAGGAAAAGCCCTGGGAATCACCCAAAAGGCCCCTGCGGGGTCTCCTCAGTTCTCTTTCTTTCTTTCGTCACCAACTGGACCCTTTTCAAACACCTCTGTGTTCTGCTGTCCCACCTTCTCTGCCAGGACTCGGTCCCGTGGGAAGTCTGGCCTTGGGTCTGGCAGGGGCATCCCTCATCACCCCTGTCCCTCTGCCTGCCTCTGCCTGCCTGTCTCTCCCTCCTCTCCCACAGGACAGCCGCTGTGATTGCTGAGGGGCAGCTGGAAACACGTCAGGAAGCTGAAGGGAGATACATACACTTTTATTTCAAAGCTTTATGTGAAAAAAAAAAAAAAAAAAAAAAGTGCATTGCCAAAACTAGAAATAAAGCCTGAGCAGGTAAGCCTTTGAGAAACAGTGAAAGTGAATCCTAAAATTTCAATGGTGAGTTCTTCTGAAAAATTTTTACAGAAACATAGAAAATGATACACTTGTGTCTTTGTCTTGATAAGATAGATAGATTGATAGAAATGAAGAAGAGATTATCCAGATAGAAATGAAGAAGAGATTATCTAGATCTTTCCATGCTCGGTAATACAAGCCCAGTACATTGGGGCACTATATCGGGTCCCCTAAACAAATGCCTACAGGAACCAGGCAGTTAATAGGACGATAGCCAACTTCAGAGAAGGACAGGGGCTACTGCGCTCTAGCCAATTCCTGCCAGAGGACATGGGACCGTTGTTGCCAGATGTGACTTTCCAAGAGAAGCTTTAAAATACAAGTGGGGTGTAGAGGCGCCTGGGTGGCGCAGTCGGTTGAGCGTCCGACTTCGGCCAGGTCACGATCTCGCGGTCTGGGAGTTCAAGCCCCGCGTCGGGCTCTGGGCTGATGGCTCAGAGCCTGGAGCCTGTTTCCGATTCTGTGTCTCCCTCTCTCTCTACCCCTCCCCCGTTCGTGCTCTGTCTCTCTCTGTCCTAAAAATAAGTAAACGTTGAAATAAAAAAAAATTTTTTTTTAAATAAAAAAAATAAAATACAAGTGGGGTGTATATGTGAGAATGTATATACGAAATCTGTCCGTTTTTAAGGGTTGGCAAATGCTTTCAAAAGCAGATCAGACACGACTTATATTTCACCCTTCTTCTGGATTTAGAGAATCTATTCAAGGTCAAGTTTCAGAAAAGACGACAGTGGGGAAGAGTCAAGTCAGTCAAGTATTTAGTACTTCTGTTTAGGTTTTCCTAAGTACTGTAGAAAAGATTGCCTCCGGTTCAAATGCAGTTACTATCTCCATATATATGCTAGCAATTCACAATTTGAGTTCTCTTTGATATAATTTGTATGGTTCAGTCTCCTTTATCCCGCATCCCTTCTTAAAGGTCAGATTGCAGTTTTGCTTTTCAGTATCCACAGGGCTGACTTTGTTGCTTCCCAAACCCCTAACCCAGAAGGCGACGCCTGCCTTTCCTGCAGGAACATGCACATTTGTCTCCAGTGTAGCAGGTTGGGGGAAGGAGGAGACGGATGAATAATAGGGATTTTCCTCCAACCTCTACCTGGGGATTTTCTAAGAGACTGTCATCAGCAAAAGAAACACAGCTCAAAGTTGTTGTGTGGAAAGATCTCATCCTCCATGAGACAAATTACTAATATCTGTTCAAATGAGGTTCCATCCTTCTTGAAGATCAGCAATGTAAATCTATGCCAGTCTCTCATAGATAACTGGAAATTCCTACCTGAAGAGATCGAACTTCCTGCCCCAAATTGCCGCCAGGACTTCACTCCTTCCTGCTCCATCTTGGGGAGGCAGCACCCCCTCTTTCCACGGGAGGCTTGCATAGCCAACACGCCCACTCACCTTCTGAGGAGGGAAAAGCCACACAGGCAGCCAAGGCCACCAGAGCGAGTCCTGTCTGCTGCATTCCTGCCTGCCCCACCAGCCCCGGGCTGTACCACAGGTGAGGCTGTAGGATCAGGAAATGAGGCTGAAGGTGTCCTTGGGTGCAGAGAGTGTGGAGGAAAAGTAAGCCGGGCAGCCCCGCCCTGGGAGGTGCTGGGGTACCTATTTCTCATATTTCTTTCCTTGAGACCAGGCTCTTTCTTACGACCAGAACTGTGTACAGCCACCTGGGGGTCTAGCAATGTCAGCGGTGATCTGGCAGTTGGCGAGGTCATTGCGAGTTGGGGGTGTGCATCAGAATCATCTGGGAACCATTAAAAAATAGCTGTCTACTCAAATCCGTCCACACACCTAGAATTCAGGATTTGGAGCAGGGGACTAGTGATTTGAATTCTTTTGAAGCTCCACAGGTGATTCCGATGGACACCTCCATTGAGAACTGTTGCGTAAAGGAATCCGTTTTTAAGTAGCTTGGTGAAACTAACAGTTTCTGGGGACAAGGGTGACAAGTCATAAAAAAACAGTATTATCTGGTGGAAGGATATGGAAAAATTCGACCCCCCTCTGGCCTTGGTTTGCGGCCAAATTGTTTTCAGTGAAGCTGTTAGTTTATTTAGGAGAAAAGACAGGTAGAAAGGCCTCTTGCCTCTAGGCTATGCCTGGTAGAAAAGAGAGGCCCAGAGCAGATGTAAGCAGGAAGGAGGAGGTGCGAGTTCTAGTCTGGCTTTGTTGCTAATCAGCTTTGAAAATAAGAGCATACGGTAGGGTAAGAATAATTGGATTCTAATCCTGCCTCTTTTACTAACTGGTTGTATAACCTCAGAATATGTACTTAACTTTTCTGCAAATACAAGTCAGGCTGGACGCTCTCCAAAATTTTGCCATGCTTTCTTTATAATTGCTCTGTCTCATGCAGTAACTTCTTGTCCGTATGTAGCCCTTGACCATATGAAATGTGCTCACCCAAATTCAGAGGCACTATGAGCATAAATACACACCAGATTTCAAAGACTTAGTACAAAAAATATAAAATATCTCCTTAATAATTTTCATATTGATTACATGCTGAAATGCTGAAATGAAAAATATTTAGATATTTGAGTTGAATGACATTATTACCATTAAAATCTCTTGTTTCTTTTTACTTTTTTCATATGACTACTCAGAAAATTTTAAGTTACATATGTAGCTTACATTATATTTGCATTGGGAAGTTACTTTGTAAGATCAAGAGCTCGAGACCAGAATTGTCCCCCCTCTGTCAAGTCATGGTACTTAACCAAACTCCAATTTCACTATCAAGAACAGCTACAGGGGCGCCGGGGTGGCTCGGTCAGTTGAGCGTGGACTTCGGCTCAGGTCACGATCTCGAGGTTCGTGAGTTCCAGCCCTGCGTCAGGCTCACTGCCGTCAGCGCAGAGCCTGCTTCACATCCTCTGTCTCCCTCTCTCTCTTCCCCTATAGTACTCGCACTCTCTCTCTCTCTCAAAAACAAATAAAACATGAAAAAAAAAAAAAAACAGGCATAAGAGAGAACAAAATCTTGCTATTTGTAACAGCATGTGTGGAGCTAGAGGGAATAATGCTAAGTGAAATAAGTCAGTTCAGAGAAAGAGATTTCACTCATATGTGGAATTTAAGAAACAAAACAAAGAAAAAAAGAGACAAGCAAAAAACCCCCAAACTCTTAAATATAGAGAACAAACTGATAGTTGCGAGAAGGGAGGTGAGTGGGGGGACGGGTGAAATAGGGGAAGGGCATTAAGAGGGCACTTAGCAAGATGAGTGCTGAGTAATGTATAGAATTGTTGAATCACTATTCTGTACACCTGAAACTAATATAATACTGTAGGTTAATTATACTCCAATTTAAAAAATAAATTAAAAAAATTTTTAAAGAGAAGCAAATTAAAAAGGACCAGAGTGATAATAAACTAGGAAACTGGAGCTTTGGAGTACCTGGGTGTAGACAAAGACTGGGGCCCGAACGAAGACCCAGTCACGCAGAGAATTGGTTCCAACAAGCAAGGGGACCCTGTCTTGATTATGCAGCACAAAGGAGCTGTGGAGGTGACCTGCTTCTCTGCAGTAGAATAAAGCCTCTGTTCAGATGAAATGAAGGGTGACTGTTGGAGAACCCAGAGGGATTTTTAATCCAACAGGAAGGCTGAGCTCAATTTTGATGAGCCTGGGGTTAGAAAGAGCCTGTGTTCTTACTCTTGTACCCTTATTTGCTTCTCTATTTAATGGGACAGCTTCCCTTTCACTGTGTGCTGTTCTGCTAGGGAATGTCACCAGGAGCCTTCCAGGAAGAAGGCATGGGGACAGAATCCAAACACTTGGAAAACACAGGGGCTCTTCCTTGAGTGGCCTCAGGTTGTTAGCATTTTCCCTCTCCTTCCCACTTCTTCCTGGGGCCGCTGCAATGAGGTGATGGGTTGGGTAGCGGCTCCTGGAAGACAACTGGTGTTACACATGGGACTCATGAGATTACCACCATTAGAACGACAGCCCTGGGACAAGGCGTTATGTCAGCCTGGTGTTTAAAGGCAAACATGACACAGACCTGCAGGAGCCCATAAACCACTGGAAATCCCTGTGCCGTGTTGTTATGTAATGAGCACGAGAGCAATGCCAGGCAGGTCAGTTTGATTGGGGGGAGGGCAAACTGAATGGTGGAATTTTTGCCTGTGGGGAACACGGTGAGAGCTAGTTATGGGGTATGTGTGTCTGTGTGTGACGGGATGTTCACCGGGCATCATTCTACCCAGAATTAACTGGGAAGGAGCCTTGAAAGACTGAGATGAGAACAACTTTGATTATTCAAATGTTTTTATCTGGGCTTGGAGCTTCTACAAAACCAAATGAGGAGGAGACTGGGAAATGTGTGCCCTAAGGACCTAGGGAATAGTTGGAGGGTAGAGCCATGGACTCAGTTTGAAGACAGCCTAAAAGTACGTTTGGTTTTGTGTTTCCCACCGTGAAGTGTCCCTGGCTAAGAATACCAGGAGGCAAACTTTACAACATTTTTTTGCAGAGGGGTGGGCGGCTGGGTGGCTTTCTCGGTCTAAGTATCCAACTCTTGATTTTGGCTCAGGTCATGATCTCCCACTTGGTGGGATCAAGCCCCAAGTTGGGCTCTGTCACAGAGCCTGCTTGGGATTATCTCTCTCTGTCTCTCTCTCTCTCTCTGCCCCTCCCTGGCTTGAGCACACACACACACTCTCTCTCTCTCTCTCTCTCTCTCTCTCTCTCTCTTAAAATAAATAAATAAACATTTTTTTAAAAGTTGTTTATTTTACCAGGAAAAAGCAAATCGTTTTCACCTTAAAGAGAATTAAGTATAAACTCAGACATTCATAAAAATACTTTATACCATCCATGCTCTAGGTAAAATGACCCGTTTGGATTAGGAGGATGAAGAAGAGTTCTATTTTATTTTTTAATTTTATTTTTTATTTCAGAGAGAGAGAGAACACGAGCAGGGGGGAGGGGCAGAGGGAGAGAGAGACAACCTTAAGCACGCTCCACACTCATCAGGGAGCCCAATGTGGGGCTCAATCCCATGACCCTGGGATCATGACCTGATTGAAATCAAGTCAGATGCCCAACCAACTGAGCCAACCAGGAGCCCTGGTAATAATATTTAAATGTTCATTTCATAGAAGGAATTGTTTTCTATATCATATAGCAAACAAAAAAATTATAGAGTTTTCCTTAGAGCATGGAAGATGATTAATTATAAAAATATATATCACCAGGGGATTTATAGGATTGAAATTAGGACCAAGAGCAGTGTGTGTGTGTGTGTGTGTGTGTGTGTGTGTGTGTGCGCGCATGTGTGTGTGATACTTCAGAAATCTGTATTCTTTCAAAATAAGATAGTACATTTTCCAGCCGAGATGGCTTTTAGCAAAACCAGGCCAGGCTGTGGTTTCATGATTTATATATACTCTGTAGTTAATTAAATGTGTGATGGGGTTGGGCATCAGATATGCTAAAGCAAACAGGGAAGAAAAAATGCAGGACTAATCAGTGGGAACAGAGTTTGAACCTAGAGCCAAAGTAGGGAATTTCCCTAGCACTGAATTTCTTATTCCTGGTTAACATTTTAGTTTCCTCTCCAGACTTAAATGTATAACTGTTTTCTTTTTTAGCATTCATGCCTTCCAGATATAGAAACAATCCAAATTCATCCCAATATCGTCATTATCAGTTTTATACTGAGTATGCTGAGGCACAAAAGTTAGGTGACTTGACTAAATTAGTCAATAAATTGGGAATTATAGAGCAGAATAGTATCACAATCTAATAAAAACAAACAGGCTGCACCCAGAAAAATCTTAAAAAGAAAAGCAATGGTGGACAACTAGCCTTTGTGGATGTTAAAATATATTATAAATCTACTGTAACTAAAATAGTAGATTCTAGACACCAATGCATAAATCCAGGAGATACAATGCTTAGGAAAATTTAATATATATATAGTGAAGTTAGCATTTTACATCAGGGAAAACTGTGGTTTATTCAATGGTTTTGAAACAACTGGCTAATCGTGTGAAAAAAGATAAAGTTGAAGATTTAAATTTCAGACATATTAAATATCTAATGTAAAGAATTAAAATATAGAAGTGTACAAAGGAAATATGGATGATTTTTTTTTAAAGTTTGGAACAGGGGAGGTCTTTATTTTTTTTAATGTTTATTTATTTATTTGTGTGAGAGAGAGAGAGAGAGAGAGAGAAAGAGAGAGAGAATGAATGGGGGAGGGGCAGAGAGAGAGGGAGAGAGAGACTCCCAAGCAGGCTCTGCCCTGGGGAAGGATTTTATAAGCATAAAACAAGACTCAGAAGCCAAAAAGAAAAGAATGAAAAATTCGACCATACAAAAAAGTGAAATTCCATCATGGGAAAATAAAACTCAATTAAAGACAAATGGCAAAAACTTTGTGGGAGGGGTGCCTGGCTGGCTCACTTGGAAGAGCATGCGACTGTTGATCTCAGTGTAGTGAGTTTGGGCCCCACGTTGGGTGTAGAGATTATTTAAATGAATAAATATGTCAAAACTTTTGTAAAAAGTTGTGTATGGAAAAGAGGGCATTTGTAAGGCAATAGACAACAGACAAAGGGCTTGTATATCAATAAGAAAGAGGTTAACGACTCCCTGAAAAATGGACTATGGATATGAACACATAGTTCACAGAAATAAAAAGGCTTATAAATACTTTTCTAATGCTTGGCATTCTTCAAAATTACTTAGACATCAATAAAAACAACAAAATGAGACACATTTTCGTACCTGCCAGGCTGGCAAAGAGCAAAGTATTTCGTATTACAGGGTGTTAGCAAGTAGTTAGTAGTAGGTAGCAGGAGTGCAAATTGGTGCAAAGTCTTAGGATATTAATCTGGCAATACCTGTCAATCTAAAATGAAGATATCCTTTGACTTAAGAGTCACGTGGTAATCCACCTTCATTTCCTCACAATTGTTAAACTCATGGTGGCTTCTGTTTCAAGGTCAGCGGACCTTGAAAGCGGAAGAGTCTCTGATCCCTAGATCCTCTTTTAAAGAGCTCACCAGATTAGGTCAACTCCACCCAGGAGACCTACATCTTCGACTAACTTAAAAGTCAACTTTAGGGACTTTAACTACATCTGCAAAATTTCTTCATCGTTGCCACATTCTATTGGTTAGAAGCAAATCACAGGTTCCACCTGCACTCAAGACAAGGGGATGGTACAATAGTGTGGATACCAGGAGGCACAAGTCACCAGGCTCTTAGACATCAGTATTACCAACTATAAAACCATCACAATAAAGAACATCTAATACTAAAGTAGAGCTCGTTTCACAGTAGGCACTGTTTCAAACATTTTGCATACATTAAGTTACTTATTGGTCAGGACAATCCTATGGAGTAGGAATTCTTCCTCCTTTTTTACAGATAAGGAAACAGAGGCATAAGTTTAAATAGTTTGCCCAAGGTCATAGAGCTGGTAAGTGTTGGAGCTAGCACTGGAACCCAGGCAGTCTACGTTCAAAGTCCTGTCTTCCTTGCTACACCATGTATACATTTTGCAAATATGTACAGGGGTACAAAAAGAATTTAATGTTCCTTTGGCTTCAGCCCTTCTTTGTTTGGGAGATGCAGGAAGTATACGGATCCCCCTACTTCTCTGCCATGTTGGCCACCAATCTCAAGAATTTCATGTTCCAATAACTGAGGCTATATAACAAATATGCCAACACTTGTAGCTTCGGCCACCACAGCATTTGTTGTTTTGCTCATGAGTCTGCTTTTTAGGCAGGGGATGGCTCCACTCCCGTCTACTCCACTCAGCATCACCTGGAGTGGTTTGAGGCTGGAAGCTGGAATCATCTGGGCGGGTTACTCACTCCCACACTGGCAGTTGAGGCTGGCTGTTGGCTGGGAACCTCAGTTGTTCTTTATGTGAATCTCTCCATGTGACTAGTTTGCCTTCCTCACAGCATGGTGGTTGGGTACGAAGGGCAAGTATCCCATTAGTGAGAGAGCGAGCCGGGTAGAAGCTGTATTGCCCTTGGGGCGACTGGGTGGCTCAGTTCGTTAAGCATCTGACCCTTGATCTCAGCTCAGGTCTTGATCTCAGGGTTGTGAATTCAAGCCCTGCATTGGGCTGCACACTGGGACTGAAGCATACTTATAAACAAAGAAACAAAAACTTTGTGTGACTCAAGAAGCTGTATGACCTGTCTTGGAATTTACACAGTTTCATTTCTACTGCATTTGATTAATCAGGATAGTCAAAAAGTCCTACTCAGGTTGAAAAGGAGGGGGAAAAAGACTTCACCTCTCAGTGGAGAGTGGCAAGGTTCTAGAAGAGCATGAGGACCTGAAATACTGCTGTCAATCTTGCACAAAAGATTGATTAATTTATTTCTGTAGCTCAGAGCTAGCCTGTACTCAAACCATCCCAATAATTTAGCTATTCTTTTCTTCAAAAACGTCAAGAAAAGGGCTCCACAGTCTTAAATAATAAAACATTAATGTCTTTCTTTTTCCTGTTTTATACTCCTAGATCGCCTTTTCCTCTTACATTTCCCTTAGGGTGGAGAACAAATGAAATTTTAAGCTCCTATCAGGACTTTGCTGTTGGCTTTGAACCCGAGTGATCATGTTTTCTTTCTTTTGGCTGACACTTCAGGGAAGGTTCCTGAGGTAGGACTGTCTAAGACATGCCGGCTCTTATCTTCTAAAAAAATAGGGAAGGATGAAGGAAATAAGACCATTCAGTCATTCATCTGTTCAACAAAATATTTGAGTTTCCACCTTGCACTGAGCACAGCCCTAGGGAAAGAGTAAGAGATGAAGACAGGGGCTCTGCCCTCCAGAAACCCATGCTGCCAGAGGAGAAGAGAAAGGGAAACAACAGCCTCCATATTAATTCCCATGGTAGGGCCCATTCCACCCTGTCGCTCAGGGTGACCCCTTTGTTACTCTCTCAAGTGTGAAAATCGTGGTAACCACCCCTTACAGGTCTGCAGCTGGGTCTTTGTCTTGTCTGGGATTGATGCTTAGCAGCACCCAAGTCCTCAGAAAGAAGGCTGCCATTGCTTCAAAATTAGTAAGGCAGTTCCTAAACTGTGTGCCAAGGCACCCCAGGGTACTGAGATGAACTCTTAGGGGTGCAATAGGATATTCTAAATTACTGAGGGAGGGGTGCCTGGGAGGCTTAGTTGTTTAAGCGTCCAACTCTTGATTTCGGCTCAGGTCATGATCTCATGGTCATGGGGTTGAGCCCCATGTCAGGCTCTGCACTCGGCATGGAGCCTGCCTGGGATTCTCTCTCTGTGTCTCTCTGCCCCTCCCCCACTTATTTCTCTTTCTGTCTCTCTCTCTCTCTCTCTCAAAATAAAAAAAAAACTTGAAGTTTAAATTGTTGAGGGAACGATAGGGACATCTGTTGGATACCATCCCACAACCACTATTAAGTCATTTGGATCTAACTAAATAACAGGAGCTATCTGATATTTCTTTTGGCCTAGTGGTGCGGTGAAAAAAATTATTGACATTAAGAACACCAACTGTAAGCGAAGAAAGTTTGGTAACCTTTAGAGTACCTCATCTATCAATTTTCCTGATACTTCCTTCCTCGCATTTTTCTTCAGAGTGAACACACACTGCTTGAGCCATTCTTCATCTGGGACAAGGCCTTATTGCCTGATTCACCTGCTAGGACTTCTCCCCGGGGCCTTCGGAGGGATCCTCAGACGGGCCTCATTTCCCATCTCTTTCTGCTTCTGCCTCCCTTTCTGTGGCCTTCTCCCCTTAGCGTTCACCTGCTCAGCGTCCTTTCACCCCACGCTCTGCTCTGGCAGGCACGTCCCTATGGAGATAATCAAGTCTCACTCCTCACTGGTGACATGCAGATTTTGTATCCCTGTCCTTTCCTCCTCTGCCCAGTTATCGCCACTCAGCAAAAGGTAAAGGTGAAGGAGAAAGGTAAGGGCCAAGATTCATTTCCGCTGGAGCTCCTGGTGAGCCGAGAAAGTCCTATCCCTTTCACTAACATATGTTTGCACTGGTCTCTTGTTAACTAATATCCTGGGGCTACAATCTCAAGACCTCATTTGCCTCAAATGAGCATTCCATTTTGGAGATCACTAGTGGTAAATGCCCAAATGAGTCCTAACTCAAGGCTTCAGTGTGGAGGGTGAGGAAGCTGAATAAGATGGGACAGGGAAAGCATTTGGTCCTTTGCCACCACACCACAAAACAGAAGGGTGCAGAGGACTAGACCGGAGCGGAGTCCTAGCTTTACCTTGGAGGCTGGATTGAGAGTTTTAAATTGATTTCCAGACAGGGGCGCCTGGGTGGCTCATTCTGTTAAGCTGGCTGACTTCAGCTCAGGTCATGATTTCAGAGTTCATGAGTGCAAGCTGTTAGCACAGAGCCAGCTTCGGATACTCTGTGCCCCTCTCTCTGTGCCCCTTTCTCTCTCTCTCTCTCTCTCAAAAATAAATAAAAACATTAAAAATAAATAAAAATAAATAAAGTGATTTACAGAGAGGATGCACTTGAGGTGATCTTCAAGGAGTAAGAGCTACACATACGCCAAAGTGGGGAAGGAAACGCCTTCCAGCCAGAGCGAATAGCACGTACCCAAAGCCAAGAGTGAGCACTTTCCATTCTGGGCACTCCCGATCAGCCAGAGCTCCATGCGGAGGCAGAACCCAATCCGAAAAGGCTACACGCAAGGGGAGAGGGGCCACATCCCCGGTTTGCTTAGATATTATTTCTAGTATTTTCTTCTTAGATTGTAAGTAGCCTAAATTCAGAAGTCATCGGCACTGAGCCACATAGGCCTGTGCCTCTAGTCTTCATCATTCTTGATGGGAAGAGGACACGGCTGCGTGACATCAGTTCCAACACAGGGGCTCTTGGCCTCAACTCCCAGTTACAGCCTCCAGGAAGAAAGGCAAACCTGCTCCTCCTACCCCTTACCCCTCTCCAGGCTTCCACATTGCCTTCAGGGTATTCCCAGCTCCTCAACTAGGGGAGGAGGATCCAGGCCCCGTGCTGTCAGCTGACGGCCTTCAGCCTTCACCTCTCCCACTCCAGACACCCTAATCCAGCAAAGCTGAATTACCTGTTGTCCACCTACATGCTGTCACTGGGGGCTTCTGAGCCTTCATAATTGCTGTTCCCTCAGCGTTGGGGGTCTTCCCACCCTTTCCATCACCTCCCTCTGGCCTTCACGGGAGCCCCCTGCTTTTCTGTTAGTTTTCAGGGAACTCCCCTTTCTTTCCTAATGGGACTTCAGAGGCCCTGTGTTTGCTCTTATTGTCCTACTGATCATGCTATACGGAAATGGCCTGTCTTCTGTATGTCTGTGCCATTAGCCTACAGGTTCAAGATGGAGACTATGTGTTTTTCACCCTTAGAACATTATTATTATTCTTTTTTTAAGTAAGCTCCATGCCCAATGTGGGGCTTGAACTCACAACCCTGAGATCAAGTTGCATGCTGCACCAACTGAGCCAGCCAGACGTCCCCAGATCATTAATGTTTCATACGAGGTCTGCTACAGAGTAGGAACACATTAAACATTTGCTCAGTGGCCAAGTGAACCGGTGTTGTGTGAGGGCAAGTACTGGCTCCATTTTCACTCAGATGAACTATGGATGTTTAACTGGCCAAAGCTTTTATGAATTTAAATCTTTTTTTTTTTTTTTTTTTTTTTTTTGCATGGAGAATGGAGAAAGACTTTGTATTAAGATTCAGTGGTTCCACACGGAGAAAATAGAGGACAAATAGAACCGTAGTGTCAATAGCAAAGGAAAAAAGGTCATTATTTTCCCAAAAATAAACTTAACTCTGGCAAGACAAGTTGGAGTTTATCTCCCCAGAATTTGAGGAGCCCCCCATTCCTGGGACAAGGAGCTGGGATTATAGAAAGCTAGAGCAGGAAGAGAGTCCTGGAAAGCATTCGGCCTATTCCTCACTGGCTCAAAAAGGACATGTGACTTGTGCAAAGACACCAGGGCTAAATTCTGGTCCAGTGCACAGGATTCGAGAGACCAGTCTTTGTTATGTGGGAAGTGTCTTGCCAGCTCGTATTAAACAAACAAAACCACCACCAACAAAACAATTAAAAATATCTAAGGGTAAGCAGAAGAATGACCCCCGTATCTTAATCCCTGGAACCTGTGAATATGTTACCCTACATGGCAAGACAAGCTTTGCAAATGTGATAAAGAACCTTGAGCTGAGGAACTTGGCCTGGATTATCCAGCAGGGCCCAATCTAATCACGTGGGTCCTTAAATAAGAGAATCTTCCCAGCTGTGGTCTGAGGGAGACACGACTATCAAAAGAGGATCAGAGAGATGCATGTGAAGAAGGAAACCAACCTGCCATTGCTAGCTTTGAAGACAGAATACGGGGGCCACTAGCCAAGGGATGCAGGGGGCATCTAGAAGCTGCAGGAGGCAAGGAAACAGATTCTTCCCTAGAAACTCAGATGGAACACGTCCCAGCTGATGCCTTGATTTTAACCCAGTGAGACCTGTTTTGGATTTCTGACATGCAGAACTGGAAGATAATGCATTTGTCTTGTTTTAAACCAATAAATTTATGCTAATTTGTTATAGCAGCAAAAGAAGAGTAATAGGGGACACACACAGGCATATACCCTACAACCTCTAAGCAGGCCAAGGAGACAGGCTTCCCATCTCTCTTCTTTCTTCTCACTCTTTTTCTTTTTCTTAAGTTTATTTATTTATTTTGAGGGAGAGCGAGCAAGTGAGTGAGCAGGGGAGGGGCAGAGACAGAGGGTGAGAGAGAATCCCACACAGTCTCCACCCTCAGCACGAACCTGAGCCAAAATCAAGAGTCAGATGCTTAACTGACTGAGCCACCCAGGAGCCCCTCTTCTCACTGTTTTGTAGTATTTTCCCCCTTTCAAAGATCCTCTGAGGTTTAATTTAATCCCATCTCCCTTGGATTGACATGTGGATATGGGAGCAGAGAACTTGCCAAGTGACTGGCTGTGGGTCTCACATCTGAGGAATGACAGAGCCCTTTGCAGAAGGAACGGCCTGGAGTCCGTGCCACCCTTCGTGAAGCCAGTCCTGTGTCAATCTGTTCAGAATCTAAAGAAACACTGGAGCCTCTACTGGCCTGGAGACCAGGCCTAACACTGAGAGACTATTGTTACAGACTCTGGGCAAACAGCCGTGGCAGTCCAGGAAGAGGGAAGGGTAATATTTACACACCGCTCTCCAAGGAGAGGAAGGCCTCTACAGCACACAATGAGGTCCTTATAGCAGGGTCTTTCACGAAGACTTTAAAAAGCTCCAATCATTTCCCTGCGACCGTGTGAAATAGCTGCTGGCAATGAAGTCTGATCGCTGCCACTGAGCTATGTTTTACACCTGCACGCGGTCTGATACGTAACCACTATCCCATGTTTTATACTTTATTGAGCATCACCCAGATATCTAGGGAAAATTTTCTCTCTGCCTTCCACTTTATGTGCATGGCACCAATGATGCTGACCTGGGAACCTGGGTGTTGCTTCAATTAAGTGCAATGAATACTGAATGAGAAAGGGTGTGTGAATCCGGATAGGTGCTTTCTTTGAAATCTCACACAGCGTGCTGAAGAGGATCAAAATGAGTGTTAGAGCTTGACGCAGACTTTCCCCTCCCCGTTGCCAGACATCAAAGCAATGTTACTTAGTGCTGCTGGGTATGTAAGCCATATAACTCCTTGCCAGGTCAGGCAAAGGGTAAGATGCTTCAGAAATGCTTTTATTTGTATCTTTATTCCTGGGAAGTAAAGAAAGGCCAAGGGGTCACACATGGCAATGCCTTGGGTTTATGCAAAGTGCAAGGTCATTGTGGAGATTGAGTATTAATATAAATTTCTCAGATCAGTGGAATGCTCTGAGCCTCTTGGCTTTGGGCTGGATCTAATACGGGCCAAAATTCTGAGGCTTCTCTTTTCGGGTACAGTATTTGGAAAAAAAATTGTTTAGTAGTGGGCAAAATATTATTAAGATACCCAGTTGAAGTTAGATAGCAGGCCAAGTCAGTAGGGTTTCATAAGTAAACCTGGGGAAAGCTGACTATGCGTATTATTCTAGGTCAGCTGATTGGATAGTACACAGGGCGTCTGGGCACTGAGGGCTGAAATAGTAAACAGTAACCCAGAGCACTGCCTGGGTAGAAGGACAGAGTCAAAGGTGCCTAGCAGAGGACTGATGGACCTAGCAACAAAGGAAGGCTGAGAAAAATTAAAGATATCGACAAGGCAAGAGGAGTGAAGGGAATAAAGTTAAAGAAACAGGATGAGTCTAGAGTCGTGGCTCTTAAAGTGTGGTTCCTGAATAACAGCCAATATTGTCAACCTAAAATTGTCAGGAGGCAATAATTAAGAATGTTTTTTGGGGATCAAAGAATTGCAGTTCAGATTTGGGTAGTAATCCAAATAGGGTCCCACTAGGGAGCAAAGTTAGGGGTTTTTAAAGCAAAAAAGGAAAGTTTGTATAGGTTGTTCAAAAGAATTTTTTTATTGGTGCTCAGGGCAGAAAGTTACTCTTGAGGGAGTATAAATTGGTTGCTAAGCAAAGTCTCTTAGTGTAGCAAGTTGCAGGTGTTTGAGTGCTTGTAATAGTTGAGGCTGGCTCAGTTCAAGAGTTCATGGTTCCACCAGTGAGGGCGTGCAGGAGGCCCATCTCCTTAATGGCCTCCCAGCTCCATTTTCAAGGTACCTGACATAAGTGAGCCCATTTCATTTCACCTTTCACAGTATCAACCGGGGACTTGTTGGAAATGCAAATTCTTGGGATCTACCCAATCAAAACTCTGGAGGTGGGTCTCCAGCAATCCCTGTTCTAACAAGTCTTACAGGTGATTCTGATGTATGCTAGAGTTTGAGAACCACTGGTCTAGAAAGTTAAACAACGTTTGAGATCTCAGCAATGAGCAGTGTCATTTAAAAAGCAGGCCTGCTGTACTTGTGCATGGCTGGTGTGATGTAGTGATGAGTCATTGGTATAGAAGAAAAAGGGGAATGTTCAGGTGGCTCATCTGATGACTGAGGGTAAAATCAAGCATTGGAATAAAAGGAAAAAAAAGATCATCAAAGAAGGTGAAAGGGAGCCTTAGAGAGAGTAGCATGTGGGGATGAGGAGGATTAAGAACGAGTAATATATTGAGATATCAAAGGAAAAACTGGGAACTAGGGTGGATAATAGGTTTAGCCATGACAATAGTGAGCAAGGACCAGAATATGGCCTATTTCCTCTCCTCTTCAGTTGGGAAAATGGGAAAAACTAATTGTCCCACTAGCCAAAACAAAATGGAACCAGGGCGTGTCCGCCTGATTGGAGGTAGTAGTGATGGTGGCTGCCTAAGTTGAAGAAAGGAAGTGCGGACACAGAGGTGTTTTAACTTAGCCTATCACTTAAAGGGAATTAGACTTGAAGAGTAGAGTTCAATGGCAGGTCAATGGCGGAAGTTTTTCTGAGTAGCTACAACTAACATGCCTCTAGAAAACAGCAGATTGGAAGGTTAGATCAGTGGACCAGCCTCCACTAAGTGAGTGGAGGACTTTAGTGGATGAAGAAAACACATATATGCAAACAAGATACAATCCAATTTGTCGGAAGCCGAGCTATCCAACCAGCCTGACGGCAGGGCCCGGGCGGTGGACGGATCGGGACTGCAGGCGGTCCACCGACAGTGAAGCTTCTCGTACTCCCACTTTTATGTAATTTGGCCTTAATAAAAGTACCTGGGGAATTGTCTGTTGGGGAATTGCCCTCGGCAGGCCCCCTGGGAAAAGAACCATTGGGGAAAGAAATAAGGTTCCGCGAGGAAATTGTGCGGCCCAACATTTAGCCCTTGCCACCCCCTATAAAGACAACTCTACCTAAAGGAAGGATAGCCTCATACATTTGCCAGCAAAGGAGGAATAAATGGATTTAAAAGCCCCACTGCAGCAACAAAGGAGTGTATCTCTGGGCACAAGTTACTCCAACCCCTAGGCCCACTTGGCCCCCAGGAGGCATTCCAGATGATGATTGAACCTAGTCGGTTAAGGTACAGAATGGTTCATTAGTTCCCAGGTGCATTGTCTCTCTGAGAATGTATAAGGCGTGGGTTCCTAAGGCCCTCTTGGCCCCCTCCTGGAACCTCAGACCGAGGTGAACACTTTTGCTCCTCAAGCCACAAATGGTTCAGAGAAACAACTAAGAGGTCACGTCCCTGTAACTGTTCCACTTGAGGTGTTGAGAGAGATGACTTTTCATGAAAACAGCAAAGCAAATGCTTTATAGATTATAGATAAACGTAGATACATAATGAAAATAATGTAAGAAATTAATCAATAAGCAAAGGGCAGGAGAGAACGTTATGAGAAAATAACCATGTTATTCCTTAAAGGGTGATTACACATAGGAACATTTTTAGAATTAGGTAATGCTAGAAAACATAGATGACGCACGCTACAAGGAAATTGCTAACAAATATAATGCCACGTTTGCCACAAGAAAGCGGCCAGTTCAACACACTGCTGTTGTCTGTGTCCATTTTTATTTTTGTTTTTTGCCTTTTTTCTTTTTAACTTTTTCGCCGACGCCGTTCATCCTTCGGGAACCCCTGGACCTGCCGGAGCTGGACTCCGGCACCAATTTTCAATATAAATGTCGTATTGACACAAACTCTTTTCAACGAGGTGAAAAACAAAATGGTGGCATGCGAAGTTGGCTGCTATATTTCTAGAGGTTACAACCACAGCTGTCACAGACCATTTAGAAGATAAGGATCATTTCTGATGGTAGAGGTAGGAAAGAAGATAAACCCACATTTAAAATGTGCAGTTACTGGTTAAGCAATGAGTCATGGTCAAAGTCAATTCCCATTCTAATACAAAAACCACCCCTAAAATGCCAGTGTGACATTCCTAAATAAGGCCCTATATTTTAATAGCATTCCTTCGTTTTATCTGGAGAAAGAAAAAGTAGTTTTATAATTTAGTCAGAAAAAGCGATAGAAGATATATGCTTTATTTCCATGGATTTCTGACATCATATACTTAAAAAAAAATCCCTACCTTATTCAAATTTCCCCCCACTATATAATATTTATTATACCAACCAAAGTGACACAATCATTGCTCTCAAAAGATAATAGATTGTAAAATCTAATAGATTCTAAGATATAATAGATTGCAACCAATTGGTTAACAACAAAAAGAAAACCAAAGTAAAATGAACATTTGTGACAGTTTACAGAGCTCTGTTTAACTTAATAAATAAGAAGAATATGCTTTGGATAAGGCGTTGCTTCAGCACTTCTCAGAGAATAAGGCACACAATCACTAGCATTACAAATCACAAATGTGTGAGAAAATCTAAAGATAGCAGATGGCACATAGGATACCAAAAAACAAAGCAAGTGTCTTTAGGGCACTGACGTTTATATCAAAGTGACATTAAACTGTGAAAATGTAAAATTTTATAGCAACCAAATTTTCCTTCTCTAATAAAGGTTAATCATTTTTGACAGGTTAACCTGAAAGGACAAAGGAAAAGGCAAATTTCCTGAAACTCCTTCATTTTGAAAAACGTATGTTTTGTCTCTCTGCATCAGGCATATGTTTTAAAAATTATTTAACTGGTATAATATTTTTAAATAGTGTGTAAACAAACTGATAGCAACTAAAACAATTTTAATGACACCTTAGGAGTTTACATCTGAAATAACATTACTGGTAAGTCCTTTTTTTGTGTGAATTCAAATTCCATGGTTATAAGCCATGTATTAATATTTTGTTAATTTAATTATGTTTTTTCAGAACAGTTAAAACCTTAACACATGGGATTCGGGGGCAAAGATACTAAAAAAATAATACCGGGGCGCCTGGGTGGCTCAGTCGGTTGAGAGTCTGACTCTTGATTTTGGCTCAGGTCATGATCTCTCGATTTGTGAGTTCAAGCCCCACGTGAGGCTCTGTGCAACTGAGCAGAGCCTGCTTGGGACTCTCTCTCTCCCTCCCCCTCCCCCATTCATGAACACACTCTGTCTCTCAAAATAAATAGATGAACTTTAAAAACAATAATACTTGAGTAATGTTACTACAGGCAACATATTACAATAATTATTTCCTAAAGTGATTCCTGAAACAATAATCTAGATCTAATATTAGTTACTATCTTTTATGAATATGATGATTTCTTACAAGTCTACTGGCACAGATTCCACCAGTAATCAAAACTCACTAAAGTACCTGGAAAATCAAACTTCACTCAGGTTCAACATAGAGGAAAATGAAGAAATCTTAGTGGCCACCATACGTCTTATTCAGGATCTCATTTATTCTGGCTCTTTCACTGTTTTCAGTATCTCAGGAAAATGTGGACACAAATGCCTTCAAATTAGGCACCCTACAATTTGATCTGTTTTTCATCCTGAAGTGGACTGCCTTAAATGTATACCTCCAGAAAATGTGACTGGATGTTAGTCTACTAGAGCTATTGGTAAAGCCAGATAAACAGAAGACACAATAAAAATATGTCACGGAATAAATGAAACTCTAATATTGTACTAGTGTATTATATAGAAGAGAGAAGTAAAATTATAACATATATATATATATAGATATATATGTATATCTATATATATATATTTAAAGAAGGGTGCATGCCTCCTGAGCAAGAGGATTCAGGAATTATAATAATTAATATATATTTTTTAATTTATAATGTCAGCTACCCTTAATTATCGTCTGAACCATTTCCTTCTCCCAGAGTGGCATACAGTTACTTCAGACGTCAATCTGAATTCCATGTTTTGCAGACATCATTTGTCTGGTCCCCGTTAAATACATAACAAATGAACAGATATGAGGTAAAGAGGATGTGATTATGACATAAAGCCAGAATGGCAAAGGAGAAGTTTTTCCAAATGGGCATATCCACAAGCCGTGGCGAATTCCATCTCGGATATGATGTGAGGTCCAGGATATAAATAACATCCAGGGGAGAAAGCACCATGAGTCTTTGAGCTTGAAAAGGTGCATAGTAAACTTCAAGGTCAGAGCCACGACAGGTATCACGGTAGAACAGTGAAGAAAAGGTCTTCGTGGAAGAGTCAAAGCGGCCTGCAGGGGAAAGTAGCTGGTATCATTTCCCTCTTGGCAAACAAAATTTTGTAGATGCTTCTTAATATTCTAAAATATTTTCCAGGAGTCTATTAGAAATGCAATGGAAACATTTTCTATGTCACCTGTGAATACACATATTCAATCTGGTATATGTAAAGCAAAGAAGATATAGGTGTGAGTAGGATATTTCTTTGCGTTAAAAATGGAATCAAGATCTCAAGAACCTGGCCATCAATTTTTTAAAGTTTTCTATTATTTGCTTAGAAAAGTCACAATATGAACATAATTTATATATCAAATGTACGGTTTGTGTAAATTTGGAGTTTTAGAGAATTATCTGGGGCCTCTAACAGCATTGAAAAAAAATCTCACAACCAAATAAAATATTCTTCTATCAATAAAGGCAAGAAAGACATATTTTGTTGTAACCGGTTTATATTGGCCTTGAATATTTTCAGAATGCACTTACAACAACATTTAGAAAGACTGTATTATTTTATTTTATTTTTTTAAGTTTATTTATTTTGAGAGAGAGAGAGAGAGAGAGACCATGAGTGCATGCGCTAGCTGGGGAAGGGCAGAGAGATCATGACCTGAGCTGAAATCAAGAGTCAGATGCTTCACTGCCTGAGCCACCCAGGCTCCTCTCAATTAGATAACTTCGAATGAAAAGGAAGCCGAGGATAGTGAAAATTGCCTAAATCTGAATCTCCCCACACATCCTCAAAAACACTACAGACAAGGACAAATAAAACTATACCAAATCCCACTCAGCATTAGACAGACGTCAGAGAGCACCTAAAACTTCAAATACTCTAAAGCATTAAGATAAACACCACATCAGCGTGCTCTCTTGCACACCTCCACCGCAAGCCAAGAAGGACGAGGAGACCTAAGATTGATCTAAAATTACTAGAAAGAGAAACACTGAAAAGGGCCCTCATAGATCAGAGCACCAGCTACAAAGCAAAAACTTCAAAGTGTGCATGATTCAAGGCATTACAAGGAAGGCACTGGTTCTGGGGGAGAAGATGATAAAGAGGAAGGGAGAGGAACCCTTTGGGGACGGTCAAGAGGAAAAGGAGTAGTGAAAAAAACAACTTAGGTACCTATAAAAAAAAAATTAGGAGGCATAACCTTCCCACCACACTAAAATACAAGACATCTGTTAAAAAAAACTGTACCTTGGGGGTGCCTGCGTGGCTCAGTCGGTTAAGCATCTGACTCTTGATTTCGGCTCGGGTCATGGTCTCCCAGTTCTGTGGCTTCGGACTCCACATTAGGCTCTGTGCTGACAGTGTGGAGCCTACTTGGGATTCTGTCTCCCTCTCTCTCTGCCCCTCCCCTGCTCGCTCTCTCTCTCTTTCTCTCTCAAAATAAATAAATAAACTTAAAAAAGAGAGAGAGACAGACACTATACCTTGCCACCCTGTGAAGTCACACGGCTGGGGGGTCTCTTAAACGCACTACTTAAACCAGGGTTCTCTACTCCCACCAACTGACTAAACATCAATCAAGGCATTTATGCTACATTCCCCTTCCTTCTCCCCTCTCTACATTTTTAGCTGTTTTATTTCTACTTTGCCGGCACATGTGACATTTCTGTATTGTTACTCAATTCTTGTCTCTACCTTTGTTTTTTGGTTCCATACCCACGCTGTATCGCGCTCCTTAACAGCGGGGTGGGACAAGGGGGCCTGTGGTAGTCCCGACTTGGAAGAAAGCAATAGCCTGAAGTTGACGTGATTAGCAGTTATGCTCTGGATATGTCTGACTCTTCCTGCATTCATTTGTGAAGTCTATTTATATTAATAGATGCTAAAGAAATTTCTGTTGCTTGGCTTACTTCTAAAACTTCAATCGAGACTTTTCCTTCATAGATAAATAATGAATAATGGGGGCGCCTGGGTGGCTCAGTTGATTAAGCGTCTGACTTTGGCTCAGGTCATGATCTCGTCGTCTGTGGGTTTGAGCCTCACATTGGGCTCCATGCTGACAGCTCAGAGCCTGGAGCCTGCTTCGGATTCTGTGTCTCCTTCTCTCTCTGCCCCTCCCCTGCTCACGCTCTCTTTCTCTCTCAAAAATAAATAAACATTAAAAAAAAAGAAAAATAATAAAGAATAAAAGGACATTATCATAAAATTACAGAAGTAAAAATAGATCACTTAAAAAAAGAAGTAACAACAGACATTTAAAAAATAGTATCATAATGGGGTGCCTGGGTGGCTCAGTGGGTTAAGCGTTGGACTTCGGCTCAGGTCATGATCTCACAGTTCATGAGTCTGAGCCCCATGTCGGGCTCTGTGCTGACAGCCAGGAGCCTGGGGCCTGCCTCAGATTCTGTGTCTCACTCTCTCTCTCTCTGCCTCTCCCCTGCTTGCACTCTGTCACTCTGTTTCTAAAAAAAATCAATAAATGGTAAAAAAAATTTTTTAAATAGTATCATAAGTACTTAGTTTTGGTACTTATTACTGATGATCACAAACAGTTTTATGGTTAAAAACGTTCATATTTCATTTTTAAAAAAGGATCAGTACCAGCACTATGCTATACTTTCTATGCACTACCTCCTTTAATCCTTACAACAACTGGATGAGTTAGAGATGGTCTTACAGAGTGGGGAGCCGAGGCTTACAGAGAACAAGTAGCTTCCCCACGTTGTACAAACACTGAGTCTGTCTGACTCTTTGGCTCATATTCTCAACACTACCGCTTCTAAGTGAGTCAAAGAATAAATATAGTAGGTAGCCTAAACATTTTTAAAAATTACGATAGTTAAATTCTAGGTGAACGCACTTATGAACCACACTTTCTGTGGTTTAGCTTACCCAAATCTCTACTAACATTTATTGTGAACTATTTACCACGGTGCATCCTGTAACATGCTTTCTTAACACTCAAGACAACCCAACGAGATCAGTAAAGACAGAATCCACATTTTACAGATGAGGGCACTGAGGCTTAAAGAAGGAAGGGGCTCTGCTAACACCACCACATACCGGGATTCAAACTCAGGTCTTCTGATGCCAATCTCAAACGCAGTGTTATTCTGCCTCCATTTATAGCCAAAAAGTTACACTGTGTCTTTAATCAGGAATTAGTGATTCCTAACTGATTAAGCGTTTTCATAAGTGAGACAATCTCTGAGAAGTACCTGGTGTGTGACACATAAAGGAAAAAGTGATCATTTCTCATTCATTCAACAAATATCTACCAAACACCTACTAGGTGAGCCAGGCTGCGTTCCAGGCAGTGGTGAGCAAGAAAAGTCCTTGCTCTGTGGGTCTGTATTTCTTTCCTGAAATATTTACAGGTCATAAACATGTAAAAGGTAGGCAAATCTGATGACACTTAGAAAATATTATCTGAACAGGGGTGCCTGGGTGCCTCTTGATTTTGGCTTAGGTCATGACCCCAGGGTCATGGGATCAAGCCCTGGGTGGGTTCCATGGTGAGCGTGGAGCCTGCTTGAGATTCTCACTCACTCATTCTCTCTCTCTCTTTCTCTCTCTCCTTCTCCTCTGACCCTCTCTCCCGCTCGTGTGCACGCTCTCTCTCTCTAAAACGAAAAAAAAAAAAGCAAAAACAAAATATTGTCTGAACTGTCATTTTAAGCATAGCTCATTTGCAAAGCTAGCAGGTCACTGTATAGCTAAACATCTGAAGCCTCAATGAAATTCCTCAAATTTCGCCACCAGCGACAGTGTCCTAAGGAGTCCCTTGAAATGCACACCTTTGGTTCCAAGAGGGGCTGGGGAATGAATCTACTGAAGTCATTCCCCAGGACTCGGAATCATCTTAAAGCTGCTTCACGGTTACAGAGCACGTAGGAGCTGCATACTAACTGTAAAACATGAAGCGTAAGGGGGAAAATCCTAACTGTGGCCCTGAAGAAAGAACACAGAAAAAAGAACCAGGTTAGCTCTGAGAATGACCCCCATTATTTTAAACCAGTGGGCTGATGCTTCCTTCAAGACTTGGCTAAGCACCGTCCTCGGTAAAGCCAGCACAGAACTCTCTAGGTACATTTAGTGAGTCCTTGCTCTGTATGCATCCTTGGCACTTTGTGAGGCCAAGTAACTTGATTAGCAACATGTCTGTATTCATCTTCAGGAAAGTACTGAGTGCTCAAAAAAATGGGATTGAATGAGCTTTCTTACTTTAAAATTTTTTTTTTTAACGTTTATTTATTTTTGAGACAGAGAGAGACAGAGCATGAACGGGGGAGGGGCAGAGAGAGAGGGAGACACAGAACTGGAAGCAGGCTCCAGGCTCTGAGCCGTCAGCCCAGAGCCCGACGCAGGGCTCGAACTCACAGACTGTGAGATCGTGACCTGAGCTGAAGTCGGATGCTTAACCGACTGAGCCACCCAGGCGCCCCTGAGCTTTCTTACTTTAAAATAAAGATAACCCCTACCTCTAAAATGATGCTGTGAAGGTCAATATAATGGTGTTAAAGACCAGAAAAATTAAACATGGATGCCTCTTACCTTTAAAGATAAAGATCCAGCTAGAAAAAAGTGGTCTACATCAATAACAGAGGCTAAAAATCCAGCTAAAATGATTTCTCCAAAGTCAGTTGTCTTCTTGACTCCAATGACAATTGCCCACAACCACATGCCAATCACGCAATGTACTGCATTATCTGAGAGGGCTCGAAGCCAGTCATTTTGCTGAATGATTGAAAACTGAAGAAGTCTGTCAGCTACTAGGCAAAATATTCCCAGACCGAGGCTGGAAAAAAGAGATTCAGTGCTACAAGACTGGAGTAAAGCATGGGTCTTCTCAGCCTCAGATGCCATCACAAATAATACGTCAGTATACAGCAAAAGCCATCAGGAGACAAACAGCTTATTCTTGTTTACATTCCCCAGTCACCCTAAAACAGAAAGCAAAGAAAAATATTAATGCCACATAGCATTTAAACAAAACAAAATCAGCAATGATTTCACAAATACAAAATCAAATTGTAGAAAAAAAATTATTTTAAATGTTTTGTTTATTTTTAAGAGACAGGATGTGAGAGGGGGAGGGGCAGAGAGAGAGGGAGACACAGAATCCGAAGCAGGCTCCAGGCTCTGAGCCGTCAGCACGGAGCCCAATGTGGGGCTCGAACCCATGAACCGTGAGATCATAACATGAGTTGAAGTCAGATGCTTAACTGACTACGCCACCCAGGCACCCCTGGTATTTCTTTTTTTTTTTTTTTTTAAACCATTGTCAGTAACTTCATTTTATTTTTCCCAGCTTTATTGAGATATAACTGATATATAACACTGTATAAGGTTAAGGTGTATAATGTGATGATTTCATATACGCATATATTGTGAAATGATTACCACAGTGTGGTTAACATCTCCGTCACCTTGCATAGTTACCTTTTTGTGCGTGTGGCGAGAACATTTAAGACTACTCTGTTAGTAATTTTCAAGTGTAAGAAAATCGTATTTCTTACATGTTATGTACAATATGCCATGTAGCACAAAGAGAATAGGAACACCAGTTTACACGTTAGTATGTATCAAGGGGAATTTAAGAAAGCCCACCAACTGTAATCTATTACTTTGAGGTCATCCATCAGTTCTCTCTCTCAGCCATGTGTGCTACATGGCAGTGGGCATCCGTGTCTGTGTACCCAGCATCTATTTTCCATACTTCTGAAAGAGCATCTCCTTTTAGGAAAAGCGCTCATCGCAAGACCCACTCTGGAGCTGACCAGTTAGAATTCCCTGTCTCTCTTAGTAGTAGTCATTAATTAGTAAGTAGTAATTAGTCATCATTTTCCAGTAGTGATTGGACTAGTGGTGAATACTCTAGTGGTTAAGGTGACCCAGGCTGGGCCAATCAGACTCCTTTCTAGAATTTTCCTAAGTGGAGCTGGTAGGGGAAAGTTACTCTTCTTCTTACAGACCATGGGCTTCACTACATGGAGCACCCTAAAAACAAAGAACCATAAGGACATCAAGTCCACAGGTCCAGTCTTTTAAGTTTCTCAGAGCTGGCCTCCTTCCTGCAGCTTACCTTTTACTTCTAGGAGCTACCCTAGCATTCTTCCAATAAATCCCTTTTTCCTTTCTGTTGCCTCTCACCGAAGAACTTTAATTGATATAAAAAGGCAATCATAATTCTGTGCTTAGTGCTTACCTGGCATAGGATACTGAAATCATTTATACAGTGAAAGTTATCAACATTATGTGATACCTGCAGTTTTTGTTTTATATTGTTCTGTTTTAATTCTGAGGCTAAAGAATAACTAAATGACGTATTAAGAACGATTCAACTTCCATTCTGTCATAAAAACTATACATAGCTCGTAATATATATTCCGGAATTTATAAGGAAACATTCCTTGAATCAGAAAACAACTTGGAAAAAGATGAACTAAGTTGAAGGCCTTACACCATCTGATTTCAAGTTTTTATAAAACCGCAGTAATTAAGACAGTGTGGTACCGATATAAAGATAGACAAATAGATTGATGAAACGGAATAGAAAGTGGGATCAGAAATAGATCCACCCATATACGGTCAATTGATTTTTAACAAACATGCAAAAGCAAGTAAACGGAGAAAAGACGATCCTTTCACCAAACACTGCTGGAACAACAGGATATCCATACGTAAAAATAATAAACCTCGGTCCATACTTTACTCCATATACAAAAATTAAGTCAAAATGGATTACAGACCTAAAAGTAAGATATAAAACTGTAAAACTCCTGGAAGAAAGCATAGAATATTTTTGTGTCCTTGGACTATGTAAAGAGTTCTTAGAAGCAACATCAAAAGGCCAATCTGTTTTTTAAAAATTGATACACTGAACTTTGTCAAAATTAAGAAGCTCTGCTCTTTGAAAAACATTAAGAGAATGAAACAACAAGCCACAGATTTGGGATAAAATATTTGCGTATCTCGTATTTGATAAAGGATTTCTACCCAGAACAAAGAATTCTCAAAACACAGTAACAGAAAAATAAACGAATACAAAAATGGGCTAAAGATTTGAAAAGGTCCATTACAAAGATAATATATAGTGGTCAACAAGCACATGAAATATGCTCAATGTCATCAATTATTAGGGAAATGCAAATTAAAGCCACAATGAGATACCAGATATACCAATTAGAATGGCTAAAATTAAAGACTTATCATCCCAAATGTTGAAGAGATGTGGAGCAACCAGAACCCTCACACACGGCTGGTGGAAATATAAAATGGTAACCACTTGTCAGTTTCTCCAAAGTTAAACATACTTCGATCATAGTCATTCTCCTCCCACGTATTTACCGGAGAGAAATGCAAGCATACAGACATACAAAGACTTGTACATGAATGTTCACAGCAGCTTTATCTACATTAGCTCCAAACTGGAAACAGCCCAACTGGCTAAACAAAACACGGAATAAAAAGAAATAAAAAAGTAATACATACGAAAACATTGATGAACCTCAAATACTTAGTGAAATAAACCAAACCAAAAAGAAAAGAAAAATGGAGTAATAGTCAAAACCCATGTAACTAGACAACACAAAGAATGAGCCTTGGGGCGCCTGGGTGGCTCAGTCGGTTGAGCGTCCGACTTCAGCTCAGGTCATGATCTCGCTGTCCGTGAGTTTGAGCCCCGCGTTGGGCTCTGTGCTGACAGCTCAGAGCCTGGAGCCTGCTTCGGATTCTGTGTCTCCCTCTCTCTCTGACCCTCCCCCATTCATGCTCTGTCTCTCTCTGTCTCAAAAATAAATAAACATTAAAAAAAATTAAAAAAAAAACAACAAACAAAAAACAAAGAATGAGCCTTAATGTCAACTATGGACTTCAATCAATGCACCAATGTTGGTTTATTAATTGTAACAAGTGTGCCACACTAACACAAAATGTTAATAATAGGGAGAAATATGTATGGAGGGAGAGGTAACACATGGAACACTCTGTACTATCTGCTCAATTTTTCTGTAAACCTAAGACTGCTATCAAAAGTAAAGTCTTAATTTTTAAAAATGACATAAATAAAGGAAATATGGGAAATTTTATAATTGTTCAATATCGGTAATGGATACCCTGTAGTTCATTATTCTATCCTCCACTTTTCTATATATTTAAAATTTTCATTTAGAGGGGCGCCTGGGTGGCGCAGTCGGTTAAGCGTCCGACTTCAGCCAGGTCACGATCTCACGGTCTGTGAGTTCGAGCCCCGCGTCGGGCTCTGGGCTGATGGCTCAGAGCCTGGAGCCTGTTTCCGATTCTGTGTCTCCCTCTGTCTCTGCCCCTCCCCCGCTCATGCTCTGTCTCTCTCTGTCCCAAAAATAAATAAACGTTGAAAAAAAATTTTTTTTAATTTTCATTTAGAAATTTTTTAAAGAATACATAATGATTCCATTTATGTAAAATCCTAGAAAATGCAAATCAACTTAAGTGACAGAAAGCAGATCAGTGGTTGCCTGGGGAAGGGAGGGACTTAGAAGGATTAAAAAGGAACATGAGGAAACTTTGGGGGAAGAGTTATGTTCACTATCTTGATTATGGCAATAGTTTCATGGTTCATAGTTTCATGTATACATGAAAATGAATCAAGGTCAAGAATGCCAGCTTCTCCTGCAGATCACCCACAGCATCAAAACTGGAGTTGGTGAGAAGCCAATGCAGATTCCACTCTGTCCTTGCTCTCCTCCACATTGTTTCCCTTTTTGACTGTCTGCCTGGCTGATCTGCAGCAGCTTCAGGCTCAACAAAAGACTCAGAGGCAAGCGTCTGCCCAGAATGCTCTCCCAGCCCCCACAATTACAGAAGGTCTAACCCCTGTCATAAATCCCACATTTAGCAGGCAAGTAGTTCTTCTTCTTTGATGGAACTTAACGAATACAAGATCCAGACCATTTTGTTGAGTAAGAAGACAACATTGATGGTGTTATTCCCTTCCAATGGAATCTATAAATTTAATATACTCCTAATTACAATCAAAAGGGATTTTCTTTTAGGAACTTCATGAAATGTTTCTAAATTTCATTTAGAAGAGCAAATACCGGGTGCCTAGGTGGCTTACTTGTTAAGCATCTGACTTCGACTCAGGTCATGATTTCACAGTTCATGAATTCGAATCCCACTTTGGGTGAGTTTGTGCCCCGCTTCGGGTGAGCTCGAGCCCTGCTTTGTGTGAACACGAGCTCTGCTTCAGGTAAAATAAAGGAGTAAACTTGAAAAAGCAGAGTATCATAAGTACTAAAAGGTGAATACAAAGTCCAGAAACCGATTAAGTGTGTGTATGGGGGAGTGGGGAATGTGTGTATAATTCTAAACTGATAGAGGAACACTTATTATTTAACTCAGATCCTGTATCAGTTAGGGTTCCTAAGTGCATGGAAAAGAAAAGAAATGCAAAACACAAAACTTATTAAAAGGATATTGGAAATCACAGACTTGCCAGGTTTTAAGAACAAGGCCTCAAATCTATGCCTCAAGTACCTCAGTGAAAATGACACCAGACAACTGGTCTGGTGACGATCTCCCTACCACTGACCCCAGCTTACACTGCCCAGCCCCTGTCACCAGATGTTACCACTGGCATTGGTGTCAAAGCTGCACTGTCTGCTGCGGCCATGAAAGATTCTTGGCAGTATTTGGTTGTTTTTTTTTTTTTTTTTAATCTCAATACAAAATTTGGAGTAGGGCAGGGTATGTGTCTGATTGGCTGGCTCTACATTACATGACCAGACCTTTGCTGCAAGGGAGGTTGGAAAAGACAGTACTTAGCCTTTTCAGCATGTATTGCAGAAAGAGTGCTCTTTGTTTCTTCCAGTTGCATTAGAAGAGCAATCTGACAAATACACTATCTGGACAGGAAGTGAGCAGTCCACACTGGTTGTCAGTCTGTTAAGTGCTAAGTAGACCGGAGAGAGTCAATCATCAGACGAAACCTGAGACTGGGTCATCTGCTTTCAATCTGTGCAATGCACAGTTCTACACAGTAAAGCTGTTAAATCAACTCTAGGTTTTAAAGCTGTTAAATCAAACAACATTCAAATGGATTACAGTTTTGCAATATAATAGACCATTTCCCTGGTTAAATTAAGAAAGGGAATGTTTCATTGACTAGCTGCTTGGAAAATTTCTATGATTAGATAGCTTTTGTAATCAGTTTGATTATCAAGTTTGGGATATTGACATGAATTTGTAAACAGACTTCTACATAGCTCAGCCAGGTAGACTTTTAGAGGGGAGCTCAAAATTATTTTAAAAATATTGATAGACATGACTACATAAGAATGTAAAACTTGTGCATGGCAAAGTTAAAGACAAATGGAGGAAATTTAGAACCTTTATGATGGAGAAAGATTTAAAGTTTTACTTTATTAAGGGCACTTAAAATTAAGAAGGAAAAACAATACCCCAGTAATACAGTGGGCAATGTCTATGGAAAGGCAATTTTGAAAAGGAAGAAATACAAATATCAAAAATTACTAGAAGATTTCAACTTTATTAGTAATCAATTGAATTTAAATTAAACAATAAGGGGTGCCTGGGTGGCTCAGTTGGTTAAGCGTCCAACTTTGGCTCACATCATGATCTCGCTGTACATGAGTTCGAGCCCTGCATCAGGCTTGCTGCTGTCAGTGGGGAGCCTGCTTCAGATCCTCTGTCTCCCTCTCTCTCTGCCCCATCCCTGCTCATGCGCTCTCTCTCTCTCAAAAATAAATAAGCATTAATAATTTAATTAAAACAATGAGATTTCAATGTAAGATTGACAAAAAAATTGCTAATACTTTCTGTTAGTAGTGGTAGAGAAATGATCACTCATACTGAGTATTAGCAGGAGTGTAAGTTGGTATAATTTTTAGGGGACAATTTGACAATAAATGTATCAAAAACCATTTAAAAATGAACAAATATTTTTGACTCAGCATTTCCAACTCTACAAATTTATCCACAGAAAATAAGTAGATTTAAATACAAAGAGGTATATATGGATATTCAGTATGGCATTGTTTATAATAAGGAAAAATTAGAAATTAAAGGTCCTAAATACAAGACTAGTGAAATTAATTTCAAACAATTAAGCAGCCCTTAAAAAACTTATTCCTATTTTTACTGACATGAAAAGATGTTCAAAATATTAACATTTAAAAGGCAGCCTGGGGGCGCCTGGGTGGCGCAGTCGGTTAAGTGTCCGACTTCAGCCAGGTCACGATCTCGCGGTCTGGGAGTTCGAGCCCCGCGTCAGGCTCTGGGCTGATGGCTCAGAGCCTGGAGCCTGTTTCCGATTCTGTGTCTCCCTCTCTCTCTGCCCCTCCCCCGTTCATGCTCTGTCTCTCTCTGTCCCAAAAATAAATAAACGTTGAAAAAAAAAATTAAAAAAAAAAAAAAGGCAGCCTGTAAGATAATACGTAAAATATTACTTTTTATTAAAAATATGTACTTATACTATACATTTAAAAATAGAGAAGACTGTTCATTTGGCTCCTATCTCACTCATGGGCTTACATATGATCATTACTTTTTTCCCCTTGTTTGATTCCCTAAACATTTTCAATGCCTTAATATTATGACCACAAAACCATTAAAGCTACTCTGAAAAGTTAGTCAGAAGTCATTAAACAACTCAGACCATGATGCTTGTCAGCCTCTTCAAACTATAATTTTTAAAAAGTAGAAGTATATTTATAACATCATAAATATGTATTAATAAAAATATGAGAATATAGAACATTAGTAAACATTAATAGAGGTGCCTGGGTGGCTCAGGTTAAGCACCCAACTCTTGATTTTGGCTCAGGTCATGATCTCACGGTTTGTGAGTTCAAGGCCTGCATCGGGCTCTGCACTCACGGTGCGGAGCCTGCTTGGGATTCATTCTCTCCCCTCTCTCTCTACCCCTACCCCACCTGCTCTCTCTTTCAAAAATAAACAAAAAAAATTAAAATTAAAATAAACCTTAATAAAATTTTATACAATTCTTATAAGCCAAATTTATACTATAAAAATTATTTGTTCCTATTTATGTATTAGTTGACACATGCAAAGACTACAAAAGATTTCTCTATCTCCAGGTGAAATAAACTTATAGAGATTCCTTTAATTCTTTCATATTGTGAAGAAGACTTGCTTTGCACAGACCAACTGTGCAAATGATAATGGAGTCTACGACAATCCTCAAATTCTTGTCATTTGCAATAATGAAATCTGTTCTGAAAAGCACTAAGATTGGGTTTGAGTCTACAGATTCTTCCAGGATGAGGAAATAATGATATCAAAGTAGTTTCAAGCAAGAGATATGACCAAAATGTAAGAATGCAAAAGATACCTCCAAGGTCATGAATCCTTTAATTAAACCCTTTAATTTACAGTCCCATAAATGAATCATTTGTTTCTACTTTACAAATAAACTCTTGACACTTGCATGGATAAAGAAGTCAACATATTTAAAGGTTCAGTGCACATAATTTTAAAGTTTATAAAATATCCCTTTGAACCAAAACTAGATGCCAGTATCCACTTAGCCAGATGGGAATCGGGACACACAAATTTGAATTAATGACCAAGTCAGAGAGGTGCTGCACTGGCAGCAATATTCCCCTCCTTCAGTAAGCAGTGGCCTGCAAATTAGCCCGAAGGAGAAAGAAGGCCACTCAGGCAGATGAGTGTGAGAGGGAAGGCTGTGCACACTCACACAAAAGCCTAACAGAAAAGCTCTGCTGCCACTGAAACTATGCTTATTCAGGAAAACCTTGGTTTGCGAGCATAACTCATTCCGGAAACATGCTTGTAATCCAAAGCACTTGTATGTCAAAGCCGAAGAAATACTGGAAACTCAGATGACTTGTTCCACATCCCAAAAATATTCACATAAAAATCATTACAATACTGTAACAGAACACACAACAATAAAGAAAATACAAAATATAAAGACAAATAAATTAACCTGCACTTACCTTTGAAAACCTTCGTGGCTGGTGTGAGGGAGACAAGAGAGAGGGTTATTGTGTAGGATGACTTTCACTATCACTAATGAAATCACTGCTATCTACTGGCTCAATGGAATCCTTTTCTGCATGGGGGCCATTGTATACACTTGCATGGATGTCAACTATACTACATAATTAATAAACTCTTGTCATATACTGTATTTAATGTAACTGGCAATGCAGCAGAGGAGAGGGTCTCTAT
Organism: Herpailurus yagouaroundi; assembly: GCF_014898765.1. Classification (NCBI taxonomy): domain Eukaryota; kingdom Metazoa; phylum Chordata; class Mammalia; order Carnivora; family Felidae; genus Herpailurus; species Herpailurus yagouaroundi. The sequence goes on from NW_024412377.1 coordinate 34,724,314, forward strand.
CTGCAGGCAACCTGACCTAGAATGAAGCAAAGCATTCCTAAGCTTACTCATGCATGGAAAAGCAAAGGACTGTTGAAGTGACAAAAAATACACTATCGCCAGTTTTGGGTACCTTCCAATGTTCTGAAAAATCACTGATTTCTGCCAAACACAGCATGAGGCCCAGCATCTGAGCAAGGGAGACGATCACCCACCATCCCGCAGAGAGAGAGAGAGAGAGAGAGAGAGAGAGAGAGAGAAAAGAATGATTGGCTCATTTGTGATCATGTGACATTAGGCATCATGTACTACTCAGTCGCAGAACAAGTTACTCACACCACAAGGTTTTACTGTATATGCATTTATTACAAATTTATTTTCAAATCTTATCTCAGAAAGGAGACAAAAAAAAGGTCATTATCCACTTAATTGCAAATTGCATTACATCCAAACTCTTTTACTCTTTTTTTAAGATTTTACTTTTAAGTGATCTCTACACCCAACATGGAGCTCGAACTCACAACCCTAAGACCAAGAGTCACACAGTCCACTAACTGAGCCAGCCAGGTACCCCCATCTTCTTTTACTCTTGAAACAATTTTTAACATCCCAAAATATATTTAAATGTTACTAACCTTGTGTTTTACATAAGTTCAGATTCTAAAAAGACAGGGTAGCTAATGAAGTGTTAAGAGCAAAGTGAAACATCAAAAGATCACTTCAAGTATTTAAATGATGATTCAAATTTAAAGTGACCCGAAAAAAGAAGACCTTATTGTTTATAACTATATCATTGTTTGAATAGGAACACATATACAAAATGGGGCAGCATGAAATACATTTTATAAATGGAAAGTATAAAACAGTTTGCTTGATGAGAGAACAACAAAAGACTAATGAGGGAAGTAAATCCCTTATCCCGTCAAGTTTTTTAGATGCCTGCAGGCCTGCAAACTTCTGGACTGCAAGTACATGGGCCCCTGAGCCAGAATCACCCAGCTAAGCCTTTTCCGAGACCACAGACACAGTGAGATAATACTTGTTAAATGTTTTAAGCCTCTAAGTTTCGGGGTAATTTGTTATACAGTAATAGGTATCTAACACAATACTGTTTCATTCATTCATTCATTCAGAGAGGGCACAAGTGAGCAAAGGGCAGAGAGAGAGAGAAAGAGAGAGAGAGAGAATCCCACAAGGGGCAGAGGCAGGGGGGAAAGAGAGAAAGAGAAGCGGGGCTGGTGTTCACCTGAAGCAGGGCTTAGCTCACCCGAAGTGGGGCAGGAGCTCACCTGGAAGCAGGGCTTGAGCTCATCTGATGTGGGATTCGAACTCCTGAACCCTGAGATCATGACCTGAGCCCAAGTCAGATGCTTAATGACTGAGCCACCCAAGGACCTGTTTCCTTTTTTTAAAAAAGATATAATATGGGAGTGCCTGGGTGGCTCAGTCGGTTGAGTGTCCAACTTTGGCTCAGGTCATGATCTCATGATTCATGAATTCAATACCTGCGTCAGGCTCTGTGCTGACAGCTCAGAGCCTGAAGCCTGCTTCAGCTTTTGTGTCTCCCTCTCTCTCTGCCCCTCCCCCACTCATGCTCTGGCTCTCTCGTGCGCTCTCTCTCAAAAATAAACATTAAAAAAAGTTAAAAGAGTATAATTATGGTCCTAGAAATACAATTCTGACATCTATTCCACTCCAATTATTAGTGCAGATATTTAACATCTCTGGCTTAGATTCTGAGTATGAGAAATAATTTTTTTCTTTTGGAAAAACAAATTTAATGAATGTAGTCCTTTTATTTATTGTCTCTGACTAGGACACCCAAGTGTATCCATTTTTCGTCATACCTTTTTCTACTTCCTACCCCTTCCCTATAAGTAGAATGGACCTCAAAAACTGTAAAATAACGATTTATTCTACATAGTCACTTTTGTTAGGCAGTTCTGTTAAGACTAGTAACTATAATTTTCTCTTAAACCTGTCATGCATAAAACCTAATGTGCACAAGGTATTCGACAAATATGTCAGTATACTAATACAAGGTATAAGCAGGGAAGCAACCCTCAGCCTATGAACTAAACATATTATTTAGGATGACTTCTCATCTCCTAACAACCAGTTACCCAGATGATAAATTTCTCCTTATGACTTGTAGCCACTTTCTACAATGGTAAAACTGCCACACCCCATCCCATTACAGTAAAATGTCATCAACTATGGGGCCTTTAAAGTATACATACATAGTAGTAGGGCGCCTGGGTGGCTCAGTCGGTTAAGCGTCCCACTTGGGCTCAGGTCATGATCTCACCGCTTGTGAGTTCGAGCCCCGCGTCGGGCTCTGTGCTGACAACTCAGAGCCTGGAGCCTGCTTTGGATTTTGTGTCTCCCTCTCTCTCTGCCCCTCCTCTGCTCATGTTGTCTGTCTCTCAAAAATAAACTTTAAAAACATTTTTTTAAAAAGTATACATAGTAGTAATCTTTCCTTAACTCACATAGTCACTTTAATTATACACTATGATGCATTAATAATCTTAGACAAATATTTCTGCCAAAACAAAGAGCTAACAAATTCCCCATGTAAATGTCACCTACTTCCCTCTCTCATCACACAAATATTTATAAAAACCTGAGGTAAATGTAGTCCCAAATTCAACAACTACCTTTAGTATTGTTTTACAAAGAAGTCTTTTTCACTGTTGGTGCTGCAAAAGTTCATATATTTTTTTTTTAATTTTAATTTCTTTAAGTCATCTCTACACCCAAGGTGGGGCTCCAACTCAAACCAGAGATCAAGTAGCAGGCTCCGCCCAGTGTGCCAGCCAGACGCCCCAAATACATATATATTTTTAATGCTACAATACCTAGAGCAGATGCCCAATCTAATGCAGCTAATTTGCAAAGGAAGGAAACACAAATCCTCACTTTCACAGAAACTTTTTATAGCCTGAACATAAAATGTTTAATTCCTACACTATTTGTAACAAAACATACAATTCTGAATCTCAGTATATTTCAAATCTCGGCAAATTCCCAAAGCGTTCTTTCCTAAGGCTGGTGTGATGCAATAATCTTAAAATGCCGATTAAGAAAATGGGGCAGGAAGGCCTGGCGTCAACGTTACCAAACATTCCATGTGCAGGGAAGAGACCGTGTCACACTTTTAACAGTCACGCCTCCAGGGATCCGGAGCGGGCAGGACTGTCGTGCCTGGTAAAGGGGGCAATGGGCAACCCCGGCAAGACCCCCGCCACGCCGCCCTGGGCCAGGGAAACGCCGGGGCACAAAGCCTAGGGGAGGACCCGGTGCTTAGGGAATCTCGAAGGCGCGACGAAGCCTGAGGGAGACGCCGGGGCTTCGCGCAGATCCCGGGACCATCAGACAGTGACGGCCCACGGGTTCAGCACACCCCGCTTGCTCTCGCGTCCCGCGCCCTCGCCGCCCCTGCACGCCCACCCCTTCCAGACTCTGGAGCTTCGGCCTCCCACCTCAGGACGCAGTTTCGCGGCGTCCATTCCGTCCCCTTCCCGCCCAGTCCCTCGCGGAGCTCAGCCGCACCCACCCTCAGCTCTCAGGTTGAAGTCCTTCGCAGCACAAACGGCGGCCCCGCCTCTCTTCCCTCCCCTAGGCCGGCACCATAGAGACGCCGGACGCCGGCCAGAGCGGCCCCAGCACCCGCCAAACGTCCGCCGAGAGGACGCCGGGATACTGGCTCCATGCATAACGGACCGGAACGGATAGCTCTGGGGTCCGCTGGTGGAGGTGGTGCGTTCCTGCAGTTTTCTCCCGCCGTACCACATAAGGAGACCTTTGGGATAGTGGGGGGATAAGTACAAAGTGCCTTGTTGGTTTCCTCTGTCAAACCTGAGCATTCGTTCTTGGCTGTGCCGGCGCCGTGCCCCAGACTTAGCCGATATACCCATAATGCACCCTCCCTGGCGGCCAGAAAGCTAAGAAAGCAGAAGTGGCCTCACCGAATGTCGGAGGCACAGACCATACGCTTAGACGCTTGAGCTAGGAGCCACAGGCCGTCTTGGGTCCCGAAGAGGTAGAGAAATGTCTTTCAAGTTGGGCGTCGGAGAGTTTTTCAGGAGACGGTGACACCACGCGGCTTTGCGGGTCGGCCGCTCCTCCATAGCGCTCCAACGCCCCCTTGGGGAATTCTTGATAATTATACTTCGCCACTTTGTGGGCGGACGGTGGGTGCTACAGTTTATTGTAGCAGCAGTGGCAGGCCTGGCTTAATCGTGACTGCTAAACGCACAGGAGTTGAAAAAACTGCGTAAAATGTAGCTTGACCCTAATTAACCAAACTCACAAGATGCAGCTTTTTAATGGGACTGTGGTCAGGTCCCAGCCTGTCTTTTGCCTGAGTGAGCACCGAGGAGATGTCTAGCTTGGCACTGGCTCTAGGAAGCACTGGCCCAAAAGAATAGGCTCAAAGAGGGGCATTGCTTTCTTCTTCCTACCTACAGTTTCTCAGAACAAGTGTCAGATGGAAAGCAAGGGTAGTAGTGGGATTATATTAATCATAGAGTTGAAAGAGAATTCTGTAGTAGAAAGTGAGATCTTCAATATCAAGCAAACTCCTAGGCCTCTCACAAAACCCTGAAGTGTGACTCAGTTTCTCGGTGATAGAACTTTTCATTGCTTGCCACACTCTTGGTCCTTAGCCAGTGGAAAAGATTCAACTGAGGAAAACGATACACAATTTAACTCACATAGTTTAAAAGCTAATCAAAAAGAACACATTAACCACAATATGGGGTGCTTTTAGTCATGATAAGGACAATTTGTCTCAATTGTAGTAACAATTTCACATTGCCCTTATGGCAGCATTGTACATCTTATACTCCAGGCTTTCTAGAGCTATAGAAGAACAACATGGAAGGCTTCCTGCAACCAAAACAAAGAGAAAGTGTTAGTTCTTTTCTGTGCAGTCAGCCTACAGCCCGAAGGCACTGATTCATTTCTACAATACATACTGAATTCTCTGTGTGCTGAACACCATGCTTAGTAACAGGCTATAGAATGACTTTATGGAGCTCAAGTTCTAGCGAAGGATCTAGACTACAAAGAAACAAAAGTTGTACAACTACAGTATGTGCTATAAAGGAAATAACTAGGATGATGTAATAGAGACTAATGGGGGAGGCCCTTCTGAATAAGTAATAATTGGTGCTGAGATTTAAAGGTGGCAAGGAGCCCAGAGAGAAGCTATCAAGAGAACATTGTGCCCATTCAAGTCACTGACATTATCACTCCTAATCTATGCTCTGCTTCATTTCCTTTTTCTCCTTGTTTCCTATGTTCTTTCTTCCATGTCAAGAAGCTGGTCTTTTCTAGAAATCAGAAGTTAATCAGAATATTTTTGCTATATTTGTCAAATCTTGAAGTCTCTTTAGTGTGTGGTTTTGTTATTTCCCAATTGGCAAGGTTCTAATAAACAGCACTTTTGATGAGGTCATTTTAGTTGCACACACTTGTATAGCATCAGTTTTTTTCAGATGTTCAAAAGAAATTAATAAGCCAATTCAGATAAAATTGGTCTCTGATGAAGTGCTCAATTCTTAGCTTGAAGCAATATTGCCTGTATGATTTAAAGATCTAATTCTCTTTGGGCAGTTCTGTTGAAAAATATTTGGAGACACCAAATAGCAAATGACCAAATGCACAAAATTCTGCATATTTAAAAAGGAAAAAAAAAACAACTTTGAGGATTAATAGTAAATTCTCTGCAAGATAAAACAGTAACAACTATGATTTTATAAATTTTTTTCATAAATATGAAATAATTGTTCAAAATTCTAAAATAGTTCTTTATTAATAAGGTACATTATAAATATATATCTTAAAGTTTACAAGTTAGGTAACCCCCAAAGTTAACTGTCATTTTTTCATATAATCATTGCACAGAAGTAATATATGTAATTTCTTGGCTTACTAGTAATACTAGTCACTTGAAACAACATCCTTAAGGTTTGTGATTCACTTTTTAGAATTTAATAGAAGATAGTCAATATCCTGAAGGATTTCAGAAGTTTTTTTCAATGCCACTGATACTCTCTTTTCATTAACTTCTTCCAGCAAGGTTTCTGAAGGTTTTGGTTCATAATGATCAGATGACTGTTCATTTTCTTTGTTGGAAATCTGGTTTAGGATACCACTATTCTCCAGTAACACTAAGTTGCTTAGTTAAGGAGTTTTTCCCCAAAATTTTCATTATATAAGTACTTTTAATTTCAGAAAGCCTGGTTTTCATATTAAAATATTATTTCTCTGTTAGGAAGGTCTCTTGGATTCATAATAGATTTGGTACTTTAGAACTTATCAAGTCTACCCCTTATTGATAAAGAAACTAGTTAGAGTAGAAAAGAAGAAAGGAAAGAGTAGGTATGTGTGTGTATTTGGATGGAAATTTGGTGATAGGAGATGAAAGAATTAAAATCTCAACATTCCTTTAAGTGAAGAAGTGATATGGGACTAAAAGAACAAAAGAGTGACAGGAATATAAATAATCTATGCATTGTATTTTTTAATTTAAAAAAGATCTAGAATGAAAAGAAACCTGTCCTCTGTTGCAGAGCTACTTTATTATTTGAATAGGATTACAGAAAAATCATTAGATAATTTAAATGAATGAGGTGGGAACTTACAGAACAAAAAGTTTCTTAAGAAAATGAGCCCAGTTATATGTCAACAAATTGGACAACCTAGAAGAAACAGATAAATTCCTAGAAACATACAACCTACCAAGACTGAATCATGAAAGAGAGAATCTGAATAGATCAATCACTAATAAGGAGGTTGAATCAGTAATCCAGAACCTCCAAATAAATAAGAGCCCAGGGCCAGATGGTTTCACTGGTGAATTCCTCCAAGCACTGAAAAAGAATTAATACCAATCCTTCTCAAACTCTTCCAAAAAATAGAAGTGGAGGGAGTATGTCCAAACTCATCTTTAAGTCCAGCATTACCCTGACAACCAAAACCAGACAAGAACACTGGTCAGAAAAAATTATCGGGGTGCCTGGCTGGCTCAGTCAGAAGAGTATATGACTCTTCATCTCAGGGTCACAGATTCAAGCCGCATATTGGGTGAAGAGATTGCTTTTGAATAAATAAATAAATAAATAAATAAATAAATAAATAAATAAATAAATGAAAAAAAATGTTAAAAAAAATTACAGGCCAATATCCCTGATGAATATAAATGCAAAAAAATCCTCAAAAGATTAGCAAATGGAATCAACAATACCTTAAAATGATCATATACCATAATCAACTGAGATTTATTCCAGAAATGCATGGATGTTTCAACATATGAAAATCAGTCAATGTGATACACCACATTAACAAAATGAAGGATAAAAATTACCTGATTATCTCAATAGATGTAGAAAAACTGTCAACAAACTGGGTATAGAAGGAATGTACTTCATGATAATAAAGGTCACATATGACTAGCCCACAGCTAACATCATACTCAATGGTGAAAACCTGAAAGCTTTTCCTCTAAGATCAGGAATAAGACAAGGATGCCCACTCTTGCCAGTGTTATTCAACATAATGTCCTAGCCAGAGCAATTAGGCAAAAAAGAAAAGGAATTCAAGTCAGAAAAAGTAAAACTTTCTATTTGCAGATGATATGACATTATATATAGAAGATCCTAAAGACTCCACCAAAAACTGTTAGAACCAATAAATTCAGTAAAGTTTCATGATGTAAAATCAATGTACAAAAAAATTAATTAAATACACTAATAACAAACTATCAGAAATTAAGAAAACAATCCCATTTATAATTATATCAAAAAGAATAAAATGCCTAGGAATATATTTAAGCAAGAAAGTGAAAGATCTATATACTAAGACATTCATGATGGAAACTGAAGAAGACACAAATAAATGGAAAGCTATTTTGTACTCCTAAATTGGAAGAATTAATATTGTTAAAATGTCCATGCCACCCAAAACAATGTACAAATACAATTCAATCTCTATCAAATTCCAATAGTATTTTTCAAAGAAACATAATAAACAATCCTAAAATTTGCACAGAACCACAAAAGAACCCAGAGAGCCGAATCTTAAGAACAAAGCTGGAGGCATAATGCTTCCTGATCTCAAACTATATTACAAAGTTATAGTAATCAAAACAGTATAGCATGGGGATAAGGATAGACACATAGATCAATGGAACAGAATAGAGAGCCCAGAAATAAACCCACGTAATACACGGTCAATTAATTTACAACCAACGAGCCAAGAATATACAATGGGGGAAAAGATGGTCTCTTCAATAAATGGTGCTGGAAAAACTGGACCCTTATCTTACACCCTACACAAATATCAACTCAAAATGGGCTGAAAACTTGAATATAAGACCTGAAACCATAAAACCCCTAGACAAAACCACGGGGTAAGGTCCTTGACATCAGTCTTGGCAGTGATTTTTTTGGATTTGATAACAAAGCAAAGGCAACAAAAGCAAAAATAAACAAATGGAAGTACATCAAACTTAAAAGCTTCTGCACAGCAAAGGGCACCATCAACAAAATGAAAAGACAATCTATGAAATCAGAGAATGTATTTGCAAATCATATATTTGATAAGAGGTTAATATCCAAAATACATAAAGAGCTCATACAACTAAATAGCAAAAAAAAAAAAAAAAAAAAAAAAAAAACCCTGATAAAAAAATGGGCAGAGAAACTGAATAGATATTTTCAAAGACATACAAATGGTCAATAGGTATATGGAAAAGTGCTCAACATCACAAATCATCAGGGAAATGCAAATCAAAACCACAATGAGGTCTCACCTCATATGTATTTGAATGGCTATCATCAAAAAGACAATAGTTAACAAGTGCTGGTAAGGATGTGGAGAAAAGAGAACCCTTGTGTACCTTGGTGTCAATGTAAATTGGTGTAGACACTATGGAAAACAGTATGGAAGCTCCTCAAAAAATTAAAAAAAGAACTATCATACCATTCAGCAATTCAAATTCTGCAGATATATCCAAAGGAAATGACATCAGGATCTCAAAGAGATATCTGCATTCCCATGTTCATTGCAGCATTATTCACAATAGCCAAGATATGGAAACAAACCAAGTGTCCAGTAACAAATGAACGGATAAAGAAGATACGGTATAGGGGCACCTGGGCGGCTCAGTCGGTTAAGCGTCCGACTTCAGCTCAGGTCATGATCTCACTACTTGGGAGTTCAAGCCCCGTATTGGGCTCTGTGCTGACAGCTCAGAGCTTGGAGTCTGCTTCAGATTTTGTCTCCGTCTCCCTGCCCCTTCCCTGTTCACGTGTCTCTCTCTCTCCTTTCTCTAATATAAAATAAAAAATTAAAAAAAAAGAGAGAGATGGTATATGTATACAATGGAATACTACTCAGCCATGAGAAATAAGGAAATCCTGCCATTTAAAACACAGAAGGATTCTGAGGGTATTATGCTAAATGAAATAAGCCAGACAGAAACACAAATACTGCAGTGTCATTTATATGTGGAATTTTTTAAAAAAGTCAAACTGATAGAAACAGTAAAAATGGTTTCCAGGGGGTGGGGGTGGATAAAATAGAGATTGGTAAAAGAAGACAAACTTCCAGCTCTAAATTGTATAAGGTCTGAGGATCTAATGTATAACATGGTGACTATAGTAGATAACCTTGTGTTGTATGGTTGAGGTTTGCTAGAAGAATGGAACTCAGAGGTTCTTACCAAAAAAAGGGTGGGGAGAGGAAGGAATAGATATAGGGCATATAGATATAGATATGTGAGGTGACATGGGTGTTCATTATTAACAAGACAGGGTAATCCTTTCACAATATGTGTGTGTCAAGTCACCACAACGTACACCTTAAATCTCTTACAATTTTGTCAGTTATACCTCAATAAAGCAGAAATTAAAAATAAAAGAATTTTTAATAATAAATATCCTAAGAAAAAAGAAAGGAAAAGTCAGACATAGGTCTGTTATAATTTAGAATAGAATTATATAAGTGAAAAAGTCTCCATAGGAGACCTTAACCCTAGTTCACTGTCCCCTGCCCTATTTAAACTCACTCAAAAGTATAAATGTTGACATGATATACCTTCTATAGACAAGATATATCTTTGTTTTTTAAGTTTATTTATTTATTTTGAGAGACAGAGGGTGAGCAGGGGAGGGGCAGAGAGAAAGAGAAAGAGAGAAAGAGAGACAGAGAGAGAGAGAGAATCTCAAGCAGGCTCTGTAGGGTCAGCACACGTGGGGCTTGAACTCATGAAACTGTGAGATCATAACCTGAGCTGAAAATAGTTGAATGCTTAACCAACTGAGCCACCCTGGTGCCCCTAGACAAGATATATCTTAAATTACCATCTTAAATGTTATTCAGTAAAGCTCTAGAATATATAAGTATGGATTAATATAAAGTACAGAATCATGAATTAAGTAAGCCTAGAACCTAAAGGGAGTAATTATACAGGACAGTACATTCTGTTTAAAGGATACAGTTAAACTTCTTTATCTTTTCAAGTTCAGAGGCCACAGACCTGTGCAAAAAGAAAAAAAAAATAAGTTAATGATAGTTATCTGATTCTTTTATATCCACAATATTTCAAGTAAGCATACTTGATTTTTTTTTTTCATAAAGTTTTGAATTTTAGAAAGAAGTGCCCAGAAGTTAAGAATTCTCTTTATTTGGGTGCCTGTCTGGTTCACCAGTAGAGCATATGAATTCTCTCTATATTTGCTTTATTTAGTAACAAATCAACTTGATTCAACTGATAGCTATTGAGTACTTTTAAATTAAAAAAATTTTTTTGAATGTTTATTTTTGAGAGAGAGAGAGAGACAGAGACAGAGACAGAGACAGAGACAGAGCATGAGTGGGGGAGGGGCAGAGAGAGAGGAAGACACAGAATCCAAAGCAGGCTCCAGGCTCCAAGCCGTCAGCACAGAGCCTGATGCAGGGCATGAACTCACAAGCCATGAGATCATGACCTGAGCCCAAGTCGTACACTCAATTGACTGAGCCACCCAGGCTCCCTGCTATTGAGTGCTTTTAATGAATAATGTAAGTGAATAGAAGTCCTCACCTCAAGGACTTTTGAATCAGGTATTGATGTTTGAAGGTAACTGGCATTCCTGCTACAACTTAAAAACAAATTTTTTTTTTTGATGTTTTATTTATTTTTGAGAGAGAGAGACAGAGTACGAGTGGGGGAGGGGCAGAGAAAGAGGGAGACATAGAGTCTGAAGCAGGCTCCAGCTCTGAGCTGTCAGCACAGAACCCGACACGGGGCTCGAACTTGTGAAATAAGAGATCATGACCTGAGCTGAAGTCGAATGCTTAACCAACTGAGCCACCCAGGCGCCCCAACTTTTTTTTTATATAACTATTTTTTCTATTTATTTGAAGTTTTTTTATATAACTATTTTTTCTATTTGAAGTACAATAAAAAATAATGCTACACTCTGGAAATTCAGTGGCACAGGTACATGGCCATAACTTGAGAGACATTATAAAGTTAAAAAAAAAAAAAAGAAGGAAATAAAAAGAAAAAAAATTCTCATATGAAACTGTACTATTACATACTTTTATCTGCCCAAACAGATAATTTGCAAATATTAGGTCAATAAACTGTATAACATCCATAAAAAGGTAGCTTCTTACTGAAATGCAAGAATTTAAAAGATTGGTAACTGAGGGGTGCCTGGGTGGCTCAGTCGGTTAGGCTAGGTCATGATCTCATAATTCATGAGTTCAAGCCCCCACATCGGGCTCCATGCTGACAGCTCAGAGCCTGGAGCCTGCCTCAATTTTGCGTCTCCCTCCCTCTCTGCCCCTTCCCCCATGCTCGCTTGCTCTCTCTCTCAAAAAAAACATTAAAAAAAATTTTTTTTAAAGATTGATATCTAAACAAGAAAAGACAAACAGAAACTGGAATGAAAATCTAGATATCACATCTAAAATCGGGGCTTTCTGTTGGAGACTTCCTACTCTTCTCTCCCTCTGCCATATCCTGCTGGAGTTCCAGGCCCCACTCCTCTGTCCACCTATCTACCCACAGATCCCGCCTGCTACAACTTTTTTAATACTCACCTGGTATACCCTCTTCTTTCCTCCTCCAAGTTTAGTCAAAGTTAAAAACCTACTAAAATCCTATCACTTCTCTGAAAGAAGTGTTCTCTCCTTCCTTGAATTTCTATAGCACTGTTAACTAATCATATACTCATTGTAATCTCTTGAACTCTTTAACCTTCTGATTTTCATACCTAGATTGTCTTTTTCAGGAGAAAGGATTTTTTTCTTTTTCTTCTGTACTTTGCACATATAAGTAAGGCCTCATTTATATGAAACCCTTCAGAAACAGATGGTTTTGGGGGGCCAAGTTTTTACAGTTGAATTAGGTGTCAAAATATAAGTATTTTCTATTAAGTTTCTTCTGGAATAGACTACTTACTCATTTCATTGTTTTCTTAAACACAGTATATTACATATTCTCTTCTCCTTGAATAGAAGGGTTAACATTATGAACATTAACTCTTACCATGTTCCACAGAAACAGACACTGGGACAAATGGTAATGGGTAGAGGGCAGAATCTCTGACGTGTGTATCCTTTCTCTTTTTCCTCATTAAGCTAGAATGAAATGTGAGCAGTGGCACACAACTAGAAAATAGTGTCACTTAACTAGCTCACTGTAAAATTAATGAAGACTTTAATATCTAAAACATCTCTCTATTCAAGTCACTAGAAAAGTCTTCACAGTTCATGGAACTTGTCTGCTTTACTGGCCTTACTACAGTGGAATGTATTCACCTCCTTGTCAATTTGTACTCTTTCGCTGAAGGATGAAAGAGATCTTTCAACATTTTAAGCATCTGTGGTAAAGACTTCCATATGACTTATTCCAAGGCCTGCTGATTATTCATCACTGAAAAACATCTTTTTTTTCCACATATGACATTTTTCTGGCTGTAAGCAACAATACAAACTACCTTTAGTACTGTTGCTCATATGATGACCCAACTTCTTATGAACTCTCTTCTGTACTATTTTTGACTAGCATCCCTATTAAGAAGTTGAATCAGTAAAAAAATAATAGAAGGTGAGCTGGAAAAAAAATACTGAAATACAATTTAGGTAGCTATCGATTGTGCAGTCATTTCTCTTCCTTCAACCCTTCTCTGACAAGAAAACAAATCAGAGTGGAGATGTGTTAGGCTTTGCAAGGGAAATGGAGCTACTGTAAGCAACTGCGACTGGACTGCGTCTCCTCTCCCTACTCTTCCTCAACTCCTTTGTCTTTCTGCTGCTCCTTTTTGCTTCCACCCGTGGCTGCTCTCACCAATATGCACTTCTCTCATGCCCTCACTTTTTACTTGTCTTTACAGTTATCCTCTTCAAAGTCTTCATGTAAAAAGGCTAGCATCTTACAAACTTTGTCAGCTGAGCAATGAAGTGACCAATTTTATCATCATACATAATTTCCTTTTCATCCCAACTATGTTTTTTGCTAGCTACTCGGGCAATTTTTCTGCTCCCAAACAGACTGTAGCTGAAGAATGGAGGATCTGGAAAGCTGAACCCTTAGGATACCTAACATATTCAAATAACATCTACTGATTTGATTTCGACCTCTTTCTCTAAGTCACTTAGGAAAAGGTGTTGAGAATTAGGCTTAATGTTTGTATTTTTTCACCATGCTACGCTAAGACACTTACAAACCACTTTAAAGCTTCCTAAATTGTTCCTGGTATCCCTCTTTTCCAATACAGGTTTCTTCCACTATCCAATGGTAGAGTGTTCTATGAAAACTTTCATAAACTTAAATGGCACAAAGTGAAAAAACAATTGCCATTCATTTTTATGGAAAATGTTTTGATCATTCCCACACCCAAAACATAACCTCTCTTAACGCTTTTTCTGACACCTAAGGATCCATCTTGCTAATGGATGCACAAAATAAACTGGGATAAAGCACAAAGGCTCACAGACACAGTTCAAAGCTATGGCAGACTGAAGCTGAGATGCTGAGTGTAGTTCTCAGGTAAGGAGCTCAGAGCTACCATGCTCCCTGCTGGGGGTGCAAGCTGCCTCCGTGTAAGAGCTCGCTGCTAAACAAATGCAGAATGCTATTTTCACTTTTTGCCTTTTTCCTTGAAAGCGAAAATACTTCTCGAATTTTTTTGGTTAGCAAAGACAGGAACATACTCCCAAGTACTAACCAGGCCCAACACTGCTTAGCTTTCGAGGTCAGACAAGATCAGGCACATCCAGGGTGGTATGGCTGTAGAAAAATGGGGACATGCTGATGTAGGTCTTTCATGTAAGTGAAGTGGCATAGTGCAAACTTCCAAAAAGTAGGGGATGCCTGTATATTCAGAGTATGCTCTCAGTGATACTAACCTTCCTAAGGGCCTTTCTTCCTGTCATTTTTTCCACCTAGGAACTCATAATTCCATCAAGTGTGAGCTTTTCTATTGATCACAAGATCTATTCTTATTCTTCAAAACCCATAATACACCCTAACAGATAGCATCTGTTCCATAAAAACATTTTTTCACTGTCTCCACAGGACAAAATATACTTTTTACCTCTACCCTTGCTCCTTCCCTAAAATATCTTATTCATTTCCCTAAATATTCCTTTGAAGCCCAGTTCTAGTCCCCTTGCACACTGAAGGGCACGTAGGATGGACTAAAATACTTTATTTGTTGATTTGCCGGTTGATTTGGGGGAGGTAATTAATATGATAAAAATGATTTCAAAATCAATTTTTTCTGAAAGTTAGTCAACATTTTACTTCTTTTAATATTACTAAAATTTTAAAAATTCTCCTTTAAATTTTTCCATAAAGTTTTCGGGATGAATTTATCATATAAAAAGAATCGCCCATTTTGGTAAGAAGTTTTCAATGCAGTTTTCTGAACTTCAGATAAAATAAAATACGATGTAAAGTAATAAATTGGATATCTGATTAAAGATAAATTATTTTCAAGCTTAAGCTATCAGAAAAGAGTCTCAGAGCTTACCATTTGATATTTTTAATTTTTGTGACTCTTTTACACAGATAAAGTTTAAAAGAAATATAAATACCAATTTTCTTCAAGAATAGAAGATGAAGAATGTGTGGGCATCTCTCTCTGATTAGTCTGGGTCAGGCTTCTGCACCATGATACGACTGCTGTCACATATCTAGATTGAAAACATTAAAATAAATATTTGAAAAATGAAGTTGTATAGTATTTTTAAAAACATTTTTTTAAAAGGAAAAATCATTAAGACAATTTGGGGAAAAATGATAAAGAAAAAAATTCCAAAGTGAGGCATTTACTGGTAAATTTTTTTAGTCTTTTTCAAAGCAAATGGAAAAGTTAAGTTTTTTTCATTATTCATCAAGAATAAAATGATTTACTCATATTCATGATTAGTAAAGATATTTCTATAAGTTCTTTTTTAAAATTTATTTTTGAGAGAGAGAGAGAGAGAGAGAGAGAGAGAGAGAGAGAACATGAGTAGGGACGGGGCAGAGAGAGAGAGAGAAAGAGAAATAATCCCAAGTAGGCTTTGCACTGTCAGCACAGAGCCCAACACAGGGCTCGATCTCACCAACCATGAGATCATGACCTGAGCTGAAATCAAGAGCCGGATGCTTAACAGCCTGAGCCACCCAGGTGCCCCAATAAAGACAGGCTTTAAAATCAGAACAAAGTGATACTTGGATTTCATTCAAAATTCAAATTCAAATGTCTAAATTCTCCAAAGTGAAATAAATTTCATTATGTTTTATAATGAAAATGTCTTTACACATTAAGACTAAGTGAGCATTTGCTTTCTAAAATTTAAACCAGAACACAGCCATTAATTCCCACACATATACACAAATGTATAATTATATATAATTCATTCAATATACAAAACAAGTATCAAGTTCAATAAAACAAATGATCTCAAGTGATGGCCTGAAACAAATAGTAATGTTTGTCAAAGACACTGCATTTTTTCTTATGTATGTATGTATGTATGTATGTATGTATGTATGTATGTATGTTGTGAGAGAGAGAGAAAGAATATGAGTGGGGAAAGGGCAGAGAGAGACAGGGAGAGAAAGGACCCCAAGCAGGCTCCATGCCATCAGTGCACAGCCCGATGCAGGGCTCAATCTCACAAACTGTGAGATCAGGCATGACCTGAACTGAGATCAAGAGTCAGCCCCTTACCTGACTGAGCCACCCAGATGCTCTGTATTTTTGAGGCAAATTATTCAAACTAGCAATGAATGTTGGAGCATTTACACCAAAATGCAATAAATCCCAACAGGAAAATAAATTCATGAGGTAAAAAAGCAATTCTTTCATGAACATTCTCAAATAAAATCACTAACATGCTGAGAACATCACAAGTAGACTGATTACAACAAATTACATAAAACCAAAAGAGAAAAAGCATGTTCATAAAAATGGATTTTAAGAATCTTCTCCATCTTAAGAAAAAGCATCACTGAATTAATTTTATTCCACGTCACAGAAATATACATAACTTTAGTTATTTGTGCAAACCTTATTTCAAAAGGTTAGGGGATTAATTAATCGGTTAACACAGCTGACCACAGTCCAACTTCCACAGCAAGACAAGTGTATCGAAAATACTCATTTTGAAAAACCACTTGAATACAAATGGAAATGATTACAAATGATATGATTTATTTAGTTATGCAAGATGCCAATACTTCTGTAAACTCTGAAATCTGCTGAAATGATACATGGCACAATATCTACCTGAAAAAACTAAAAATATAACATTTAAATAGGTTTATATGCTTCCCCTCTGTCAGAAAACTGTTTACCATCATAAAAATAGTTTTTAAAACTGCTTTTCAGTACCTTTCATATGGTCCAGGGTGTCCAATATGAATTAACTGATCTTGCCCATCAGGAAAAGTTAACTTACACCAAGCTAAGTTGAGACCTTGATTTACCTTAAGCAGAAAAGAGGGAAAAACAAGTTTTATTGTTCTAAAACTGAGACAAAACTCACAACAAAAGCCTCTTTTACATTATCAATTTAAAAAATATGTAGATGAATCATTAAAACTTTATTTTGACTAATTTAAAGATTATATTTTACATGGATTATGGGTATTGTTTAACCACCACTCTGGTCCTTCTCTATATAATCAGTTGCCTTTATAAAAATGATTATTTGTCACACCTTTCTGATTTTTGCTAGGAAATCCAATGAGATCACTAAAGCGTCTTGACAGATTTTACATCTCAAAAAATAAAATTGAGATAGTGTGGTACTTGATTTTCTTTGTTCTATTTCCACTGATAGAAACGATAAAAAAGTAGATTTCAGTATGAAATATAATCACCTGTCTCTTTTCAGTAAAAGAGCTGAAATTCCAATTTAGGGTTAGAGTAATGCCATTTAAAAAGAGAGCATGTACTTTGTCATCAGAGTATGCAAGAAATCTTCCCACGCTGGGTATGAGCGATTCTCTCAAAAGTAAAGGCAGTATATTGCTATCATTTATCCTAGGTACCTAAAACCAAGTAAATAAAAACAGCAGGAAAGAGAGTTATCCATTGATAAGACTTAAATGATTAATAAACTCTGAGGCAACTTTATTCAGAAGTTGAATATTGTAGAATCCTTATATATGTCTTAACTTTTCCAGAAGTGGATAGCCAAATTAGTCTATTACAAGCAGATTAAGTTCTAGTCTTTGAAAAGTCCATGTTCTGAATTTTAGAACACAGACAAAACTTAGGAAGTACAGCAACATATAGGTTTATAATTAAATTAGTACAGATACAGAATTCAAAGTTTGAGAATCACTTCCTTGAAGTCCACGTTAAAGAAATTACTTTTACAGTTATAGAAATAGAGTAGAATACTGTACTATCATAGTTTATAATAACCACATTTTGACATACTTCAAATCTTATCAATTTCCCTGCCTTTCCCCCTCCACTGAGAAAAAGGAAACAAAACAAATTATAGGCAAAGTATAACATAAGAGCCAGATTTTGCAGTGTTTATCTAGTAAGTGGATATTTTTCTGAATAAACCAATATTAATGTTACAAAGAATTTCTCACATGACTTCAATGAAAGTAACTTGAACTTAGAGGTATGTATGTAAACAATAAAACTATTTTAAAAATCTTGCTTTTAAAATAATTTTAATAGGGATGCTTGGGTGGCTCAGTCAGTTAAGTATCCGTCTTCAGCTCAGGTCATGATCTTGCAGTTTGTGAGTTCAAGCCCCACATTGGGCTCTGTGCTGACAGCTCAGAGCCTGGAGCCTGCTTCGGATTGTGTCTCCCTCTCTCTCTCCCTGCCCCTCTACCACTCACGATCTGTCTCTCTCAAAAATAAACATTAAAAAAAATTAAAAAGAAAAAGGGGGGGGCGGGGATTCCTGAGTAGCTCAGCTGTTGAGCATCTGACTCTTGATTGCAGCTCAGGTCATGGTCTCAAGGACATGAGACTTAGCCTGGCACTGGGCTCCTGTGGTGGGTGTAGAACCTATCTGAGATTCTGTCTCCCTCTCCCTATGCCTCTCTCCCACTCACATGAGTGCTCTCTCTCTCAAAAATAAATAATAAACAAACAAACAAACAAATACATAAATAAATAAAAATAATTTTGGAGCACCTGGGTGGCTCAGTCAGGTAAATGTCCGACTTCAGCTCAGGTCGTGATCTCGCGGTTTGTGAGTTCGAGCCCTGCATAGGGCTTTCTGCTATCAGTGCAGATCCCACTTTGGACCTTCTGTCTCCTCTCTCTCTGCCCCTCCCCCGTGTGCATTTGCGTATGTACACTCTCTCTCTCTCTCTCTCAAAAATAATAAATAAATAAATAATAATAATTTTAAGATACCATTTTCCAGCAGCATATACGATAGTTATGGCTTAAAGAAAGCCTTGTCTTCGCACAGTGCTGAAGAATTCTGTGAACATGAAAAATATTGCTTAAACATTTGCAAATAATCACACTTTCCAATTCTAGCAATGCATTCTTACTGCTATACAACATGTTAGGCAAGTAATTCATTTCCACTAAAATACATTTGGAACTCCTTTCTTCCAGAAGTCTTTAATCCCCTAGAAGGTGATTGCTTCCCTTTGTGTTAATCTTACATAGGTTACTCCTCTCATTTTTAGTAATGAAATGACTCCAAATGGAGACAATTTTCAGGTGCTCCTTTCTAGGAGGTGATGGTTTCACAGCACCTGAAAGGTTTAGTGTAGTCTAAGAGTGCTGGGGAGGTGAATCAACTATCCATAAAAAATCAAATTACCAATTCTGTTCCTTCAAATCTACTTTGGAAGTTGCTTAGACATAAGTTTGCAAAAATTAATAATTTAATTCAGGAATACACTTTCATGCTTCTGACTGCCACAGATTAATTAGAATTTAAAAAAAAAATATGAACTGAAGAACTGAACTGCACTTCATCTTCTGTATACTCTCAGAATCTTTATTACTCTGAGGATAATAAAGTATATGAAAATTTTAAATGTATCATCAAATCCTTAACTTGATTCCAAGACACCATAAGGATGCATTCACCCAGAGAAAAGGCACTTACTTCCTAACTGTGCATGCTTGCTATATATGGATGCTTCTCCACATTTAACTTTAAATTTCAAAGCCAGAAGTACTCTTACAATGATGTGATTACCTTATTTTGTGGATGAAGAGACCAGAAAAGCTGACAGACTTTACCAAAGACACATATTTCCACTGTACCTACCATTTCTTACTCTTACCCTAACCACTAGAAAATGTATCAGGGTTCTCAGACACAACACTTCAGTCAGGTGAATGTGAAAAACTTACCTGGTTGCCTGTTTAATTAGAGAACACACAGAGAACAGACTTCCTGGTCTATCAGGAGGAAGGTTATTTACTGAATAAGTTTTCTCTTCTTTCTGAAAATTAATTTAAAATATCTCAATAATAAATGTTGGCCATTATTATTTTTTCTTGAAATATGTATTTACATTGTGACAAGGCAAGCAGTTATTTTAACTTAACCAAAAGCCCATAATATTTTTAAAGGTATTTTATGCTTTTCCATTGTCCCATTTTTTTTTAAGTCTAGAATTCCTTATGGATAGTTACAAAAGTTATATTCTAATACCCTATAACATACTGTCCAATTTAAGTTTTGGCTATATTTAAATTAATATAGCAACAGAACTAATTTTCCTACACATTAGCAGAAAACTTATAAGCCCCCTTTCCCCTTTAGATCAAAACAAAAACAGGGGCGTCTAGGTGGCTCAGTAGGTTAAGTGTCCAACTCTTGATTTTAGCTCAGGTCATGATCTCACATTTCATGAATTTGAGCCCCATGTTAAGCTCTGTGCTGATAGTGCAAAGCCTGGTTGGGATTCTCTCGCCCTCTCTCTATCTCTCTGCCCCTTCCCTGCTCTCGCTCTCTCAAAATAAATAAACTTTAAAAAACAAAAACACAATTTTAATTGAACAAATATACAATTTTGCCATATTTTATTAATGGAAGAACTATCACTACAGTTTATAGAAGACAACATTATTTACAAGCTCAGCTTTCTGAATTAAAAAAAAATTTTTTGTTATTCCTTTTGAGTATCCTTTCTCAGACTTTTTTTTTAAGCCTTTAAGGCTTGAGGGCTTGTACAAATCTAATTTGAACCACAAGAGAACATAGTCCCCATATATACTTTACCATCAGTGAGAGAAGACAGGCTTTGAAGACAAAGCTGGATTCAAATCACAGGTGCCTCTTACTAACTATAATGACGGACAGGTTTATGCAACTTTTTGTAAACCTCAGTGCCTATAACCTGTCAAATGGGGATACTACCTACCATCTAGATTGTTTTGAGCATTAATGATGTAATACATATATAAAGCACCCAGGCCAGAATTCAGTACAGAGTAGTTACCCAAAAAATAGTCCCTCCTCTTTTATCCTGGACTATAGACTTGAATATCTAAATCTCTATGAGGCTTCTCCACTGAATATCACAAAGACATCTCAACTTCAACGTGTCAAAAATGGAACTACCTTCATTTCAAAATCTGCATTTTCTCCTTCTCTACTTCAGATCTACCTGTGGTGTGTTCTCTCTACCTGGATCTCAGCTCTCTCCTCCATCATCTTCCTTTGTCTAACTCCTGCGTTTCTTTGCTCTCAGGAAGCCATTACCCAGAATAGGTGAAATCCCCTACTTACGTCCACAAGCACCGCACCCACCACTCTTGCTTTTTGGTTTTCATCATAATTTCAATTTCATAGTTTTTTTTATTAAGTGTCTGTCTTCCCTGCTAGAATGGGGCTTCATGAAGGTAGGGGCTGTATCTGTTCTTCTGACCTCTGTCTGAATCCCTAGCATTTGTTAGCAATGTGCCTTAGTACATGATAGGCACTCAAACTAATGCATTTTAACTATTTACATCTTTCTTCATTGGATACTGAGTTCCTTGAGAGTTCTTGTCTTTTCCACTACCCTATTTCAATTCTAAGATACTCAGTTTTCCTAATTTAGCCTCTCTGAAATCTGGATGCATCTTAAGAGTATCTTACTTTCAGGTAGGTGAGTTTGAGATATAAGAGAATTTAAATGTTTTATTGACACCTCCTGGTAAGATCAAAAGCAACCGTCATCAAAACAATTTAGATTTGATAAAATTTTGGTTTAACACAGAGCCTGGCACCACCACTCATTGATTTATTCAACAATTTGCCATCATTTTCAACTCCTTCCTCATCCCCAATATCCAGTCAGTCATCAGTTCTGTTTCCTTAATATTCGTGTCCATTCCTAGCTTTTCATTCTCATTTCCACTGCCTGGTTCCTCATACTTTCTTCCCTGAACTGCTATCAATGTCCTCTAACTGGTCTACTATCTCTTTCCCACTCCAGTTTATCTTCCTCTGAAATGACCTAACAAAAATATGATGTCACTTCTGTATTTTAATCCTTCAGCACTTGTGCAAAAGCAGTATGGTTTCTCATGCCCCATTTATGAGCTGGCTCAACTTAGTGGCTTAGTCTCTTCCCTGGAAATTCCCCTCAATACTCTCTTTACAGCATTCTCTATCTATAGCATTTTCTTTTCCTTCAACACTCCATCCTTGCCCCAGGCTCTAGCCTCCAGTTAGGTGAGTTTATCTACCTGTTCTATGCTCTAGCAATAATACTGCGTTGAACAAGACAGTGCTTACTTCTAGAGTGGGTTAGCAAACAAACATTGATCAGTAAGAAAATGTCACATAGCACTAATTGCTATGAAGAAGAAAAGAGGAGGGTATCATGATAGTGTCAAAGGTAGCTCCTTTAATTTGGATAGTTGGGAGATGACATGTATTTATTTATTTTTAATGTTTTTATTTATTTTTGAAGGAGAGCGAGACAGAGCATGAGCAGGGGAGGAGCAGAGAGAGAGGGAGACGTAAAATTTGAAGCAGGCTCCAGGCTCTAAGCTGTCAGCACAGAGCCCGATGCAGGGCTCGAACTCACGAACTGTGAGATCATAACCTGAGCCAAAGTCGGACTCTTAACTGACTGAGCCACCCAGGTGCCCCAGATGACATTTAAATAGAAATTTTAATGATAGGAAGCCAAACATGCAAAGAGTTGGACAAGTAGTTCCCTCAGTTATATATTCCTCCAACCTTCATCGCTCTTTTGTATAACTCCTTTAAAAGTATAGGTCCTAGGGACACCTGACTGGCTTAGTCGATACAGCATCCGGCTCTTGATCTCAGGGTTGTGAGTCTGAAACCCACACAGGATGTAGATATTACTTAAAAAGGAAAGGAAAAGAAAATCTCCTAGATCAGCCATGTCTTCCTGCAGTTAACTTTTCTCCAAAATTGGGTCAGGTGCCCCTCCCCTTATGTGGTCCCAAAGCACCACATTCTTATCTCTATGAGAGCACTTACATCATGAGCCCTTGACAATCTTTCCTACTTAGAATTTTAATTATGCAAGTAACAGTACATTACTATTTTATGTTTTTGGAAAAAAAGAAAGTTAGGAAAATACAACATTTAAGTCCCTCCCTACTTTTCCTCCCTCACAAAATCCCACACTCCCTGCTTCTCCCGCCCAAAAGTAACTGCTTCAGTTTGGTTTTTACCTGCCCAAATCTTTCCCTGTGCATTTACATGTGTATTATACACAGTAACATATTTGGGTTTGGGGTTTGTTTTTGTTTTTTACACAGAAGATATTGTTGTACATGTTCTTCTGCAACTTTCTTTTTTCACAGTGCCTTGAAGATCTTTCCATCCCTCTATGCATCTATGTCTTCCTCATTCTTTTAAGCCACCACACAAGCACCCTGTAATCTGACCATCTCTCATTTCACCATCTCTCTACTGAGGAACATTTAGATTGGTTCTAGTGTTTCGCTCCTACAAACAATGCCACATTCCATATCCTTGGGTGTATTTCTTTGTATATATATGTGTTAATATTCTTCTATGATAGATACCTAGAGGCAGAATTTCTAGCCAATTTAACTTGATATTATCAAACTGTCCTTCACGAAGGCTAAATCAATTTACACTCCAACCCAGTACTACGAAAGCACCCTTTTCCCCGCACCCTTGCCAGCAATAGATATTAACAACCTTTCGATAATTTGATGAGTGAAAAATGTTATGTTGTTGTTATTTTAATTTTCATTTCTTTGATGCAAGCAGTAAAGTTGGACAGGTTTTCAAATATTATAAGTTATTTATATTGCCTTTTCTAATGGCTTAACCATTCTTATTGTTTATTCATTTTTCTATGAGAGGTTTTTATTTTTTTTTGGTTTTTTATTACTGATTTATAGTACAGAATAGTTTTTTCCAGACCTTTGACTTTTTGGCTTTATCTAATTTAACAAAAATTAAATATTTAAAATTTAACGTAAGTTTACCAAGGTTACCAAACTTTTATTTTGTGCCTTCTGGTGTTTTGTACTGTATTTAAGAAGACCTCCCCTCCCCCAAGATTATAAACATTGTTCTTCTAGATTTTCTTCTAACAATGATAAACTTTGGTTTCTTACATTTAGCCCTTTAACCCATCTGGAATTTATTTTTAGAGCATGGGTTAAAGTAAGAAGCAAATAATTCTATCCTGAAAAGACAGCCAATTGTTTCTAAATCTCTTACTCAAGTGGACAGAGGTCTGAGAGTGAAGCCCTCAGCAGTCTACCACAAAGGCACAGGTCATCTGGAAGTCCTGTTTTATCCCAAAGCTCATGTTCTCCTCCATGATATGTTTGCTTCGGTATGAAAATTATCATCCCTCCCCCTGACACCTCTGAGTAAAACTGAGGCTCCAGGAAGATGTACAGTATTTATCCTGTACTTTTTCAAACTCTCAGTACACAGCAGTCAGCAGTGTAACTGCACACACCCCTCTATTTGCCTGTTTACTTGATGATCTCATGTACTACACACACACACACACACACACACACACACACACGCACACGCACACACAGCAGTGGTCATGCTTTCATTTCATGTGCTTCTTGGCCTGTCTGACTGACTACTAAACTTTGAACCCTTGAGGGAAGGAGTTCTTTGTCTTCACCCAGTGCTTGACAGAGTGCCTGCCTAGGAAGGTTCAGTTAAGATGTATTGATTGAATAAATGAATACTTTCTTGCAAATGGACCCAGTGGAGAATCTGCATACATGTATGTATGTATGTGTGTGTGTGTGTGTGTGTGTGTGTGTGTGTACACACACACACACACACACACACATACATACCCCCCCCCACACACATATATATAAAATGAATGAAATATTCATTCTAAAATTTTAATGAATGCAGATATTTGGGATTTACTTAAAAATAAATAGGGAGTGGAGGGAGCAGTGGGAAGTACAGATGGAACAAGTGATAAACAATTTATCACTCAAAATTCCACACTGTAATATAAAAAGAAAACATATATATTATGTTCCATTCTGCAAAGCAAAGCCATGTGATACCATGGTGATCCATACATAAGGGTGGATGTCAAATGTCAGATTGGGAACAAGCAAATTTAGACTATTGACAATATATCCATATGATTACATTTCGGCCTGATATATTAAATATATCGTTATATTTCACTATTTCAACAACAGAGAACAACCTTGCTCAACTTTCTACTTGTATATAAAGATTCAGGAGTTAAGAGGTATTTTAAACATGCAAATAATTACATGGTGGGGAAAAAAGAATGTGCTTTTAATGTGCATATATTAATTCAAAGATATGCTACTAGTTTTAGTATTGATGAATTCTGTGACATAAGAAATTTAAATTTAACTTCTGATTTAAACACAAATTGGGACACCTGGCTGGATCAGTCAGTACAGTGTGCAACTCTTGATCTCGGGGTTGTAAGTGCAAGCCCCACCTTGGGTGTAGATATTACTTAAAAATAAAATCTTAAAAAAAATAATAAATGGAAATTACTTAGGCAAATGACTGGCAGAATACAGGAGGAGAATGCAATAAACATAAGGTGGTTAGTAATCACTGTGCCACAGCTGGCAGTAACGTTGTATTAACTCTCCAGACTGCATAGTAGTAGGCAAGCAGTATTATATAAAGATCAAATGTCCTATGTATGTTCAGAATTATTTAGAAAGAGCTATATACAAAAGCCTTCTTGAGCTGAAAACTCATTGTCAGCTTACCTCTTCTGATCCTTCCTGAATGGAATAATAAGTAAAATAGCTCCCAAAATAAGCTCCCTCAGATTTGAAAACAGAGCCATCTCCAGGATAAATCTCTATTGAGTTCACATTTTTATGGGTAAGTCTAAGGAAGAAAAGTAATCATTAAATTTTTTTTTCTAATTAAGATTAAAACATAAATGAGAGCAATCAAAAAAGAAAAAATAATAAAGCAAAGTACTATATGGAATTCTGCCTATCCAGCAAAACAAGATAATTTCATACTTTGCACCCAACTGGCTAAATTAATTTTTTTGCAAAAAATGAACAGAACACACAGAATCAGTTAATGTATCTATTTCAACAGGTAAGCCTAGTTTCTGGAGCTCAGGCATCTTACCATCCTGGTGTCCCTTCTGCCAATCATAGTAGCTGGCATATACTAGTCACCAAAGAAATGCCCATTGCAAAGGAGTTAAATATGACAACACCAGAGCCTGAAAATAAGATAATTCTTTAATAATCAAACTAGTAGAATCTATACCTGATGAATGAGATTAGCCATGTGTAAAAGGAGCCATCCCTAAGAGAAGGTGACTAATCATATTTGAAGTAGCCAAGTATAATCAAGGTACTGGGTATATATAATGTACAAAACTTCAGCCAAGTCAGTTTTTACTGAGAAATATATGAAGAATATATTGTCAGAAGGGGATGGGCTTTCATGCAAGAAAAGGAAAGCCCTAAGAACAAAATCTTACAATGCGATGCTAGCATTATTTATAGAAGTAAAACCCTGAATCTAGCCAATATTAGTATTCTAGTCACTAGAGAGGTGTACTTTGTGGTGGGGTAGGGATAATTCAATGGAATAGTGCAGACACAGAGGAGCCTCTAATCTTCTCTAATTCCATGTTCAATAGGCAACATTTTGATGTGACTAATTCAGACAACTAGATCCACCGATGCTTGGAAGGGGTATCCTAAATAACTGACCTAAGTATTTCATTCAGTAGCAAAACTAAGCCTCACTGGCTCTGGAGTTGTCACAAAAATCTTGTGAATATGGTTAATGTGAATTAGTCACAAGACTCCTGTGTGCACTAATAAAACTAAGTTTTAAGACCTATAAAACGTAGGACCGAACAGAAGAATGATGGCCCTAGCCAAACTGTGTCCTTTTGTGGGAGTCTGTCTGCAAGGCTAGTCCCATCCCCTCAGACATCACTAAATACTTCCAACACTGGTGCCTTACCGATAAGTTACACCTTTGTACCAAACCACTTTCACTAGTTCAGGATAGGAATATTCTTCATCAAACTGTCCTTGTGAAAGTGAATCACAAAAATTCCACCTGTGAAGGACAAAATACAAGCTATTAATTCTGGTTGCTCAACAAAATTACCTTTAGAAATCAACAAAATAGGGCAACTGTAACATTTATTTCTGGCTTAACTTGTTAGATCCAAGAAAAGTAAAAATTAATATAAAAGTGTATGAAGGAACTGAAAACTAATCTTATTTTTCCATGGGTTTTTTCCTTCAGTATTTTTAACAATCTTGTTATTCAATCTCAACACAATTACATAAATTAAGGATCCAAACAACAAATATTTCCTGCAATATCTATGCTATGCACACTGCAGATATACACCCAAAAAAGCAGACATGGTCACTGCCCTCAGGGAAGATTCCTATCAAGCAGGGATGTTAAGTAGTAAACACTGAACACAAAGAAAAGAGAATTACTGGATGCTATGGACACGTAGAAGAACCTAATCCTGTCTAGGAACTTGGGGATAACCAGCCTAAGGAAGAAAGCCTTGTGCTGGGACCAGAAGACGTGCACAAGTCAGCGAACTGAGAAAGATAAAGGAGTGCTCCTCGCAGAGGAAAGAGTAGGTGCAATGGTGAAACCAAGCTTGAACAGGCATTCTAGAGATTGTAAAAAGTCCAGTTTAGCAAGAGTAGAAAAAGCAAGGGCAAACGTGGTGAGGATCATAGACGTAGGAAGAGACCAGAAAATGGAAGGCCTGTTAAGCCATGTTTAAAGATAATGGATTTTAATCCAAAGTTAGTGGCAAGTTACTGAAAATTGTTAATTTAGAAGCCTAAATCTCTTTCAGTGTGTACTTATAATACTAGAACTTTCAATTTTAACCAAATAATCATGACCAGCCTGAAAAATCATATTTAAAATACGTATTTAAATAACAAATACGTATTGGGAGACTACCTGGGCTCAAACCCCAATTCTACAAGCACTAGCTACGTGACCCTGCTCAGATTATTTCACCTTCCTGTGTCTCAGATTCCTCAACAAAATGGGGCAATGACAGTGTTTTCCTCATGGAGCTACTATGAGAATCAAATAGCTACAGTAGAGCTGTGCCCGGCACGTAAGCGCTTTGTGTTCGCTATTACCATTATTACTCTACTACTTATGGAAGTTCATGTTACAAATCTGTAACCATTAGTTTATTCACCTCTTAGGGAGAGAAAAGATTTATATCTGGTGTTCAGAGGCTTCTCCACGTTTACCCCTTTTTTCAAAAAATTTCAATAAATAGATTTATAGTCAGCTAACCAAAGACAGGGGTGGCCTCTGAGACTAGGTATGAAAGAAAGAACCCATGCTCATCAGCAGGTCGGAACCATGCTCCAGCTACAAGGTAACGGGCTCCACTGGGTGCAGCTGAGGCTTCTCTGTGCTCACTGCCAGAGCCCTGTGCCACTACTTACCACACTTTAACCATCTTGTCAGTGACAGTGACCTTAATAGTCCCTCCTAAAAAGCAGGGACTATAGCTTAGACATCTCTATAGTCTCTGTGCTTAACAAAGTATATAGTGTATAGTCAGCCTTCCATAACCACTCAATGCGTGGACACAGAGTAAGACACATAAGGAACACATTGGCTAGGGAAATTCTTTACTATCGGTTATTAGCAAAGTTTTGGCTCACTGAGTGAACTTTCCTTATGAATGGTAGCAGATGATTACAAAAGAAAAAATATCTTTAGATAAAGACTGGCTCTGACAAGGGCTTTATGACAAATAAGCTGTTCTTCCATTACCTGTGCAGGTGTGGGACAGGACAGCTGAGTAACAGGGCCCTGGGAAGAACAGAAACCTCTTTTCCTCTTTCCTCTGAAATATCAGAAGTCAAAGTTTTATTCTGGGTGATGGCTGCATCAATTCTAGACACACTGCTGATTTTATCATGCAAATGCAGTGCTAAAGACAAGGGATATTTCCATTCCTCTGGACAGGAGGCCACAGGCCAGCATTGTTTCACCCACGTGTATACACACATGTGTTTTGTACCAGGCAGAGGTGGCTCGCCACTCCCTTCGGCTCCATTTACACAGCTCTTTTTCTCTAAAGGTTCCTTGGATTTCATGGTCTGATAGTAAAGTTCGTTTTCTTTATTCTTCAGTCTCTGTCTTGATAAACTTCCATATGTACAGATTTTGCCTGCTGTTTCATCTAGTTTGTCCTTTCTGGCTTGAATCTTCTTTTCTGACAATACTATAGATGAGTCTGGCTTCTGGCTTACTTTACACAAAAAATGTACTGTAAATTCAAGCTGCGATCTCGGCAGACAAAGGTATGCATGCCCATCTAATGATGATATCTTCACGGTGCCGCTCTGCATACACAGCATGCCATCATCAGTATCAGGACTGGGCCATCTGACTTCTGAGAAGTCAATGAAGATACGCTGAGTTGAGGAGACAGAGAGATGGGGAGTATTTTGTCAGCAGTCCAATGTTTCCACACATTCGATGCTTACATATTGTATAAGAAAGCTCTTAAAAGTTTTGTTTGTGTTTTACTATCTAGAGAGAATGAAAATGGAGAGCCAGGTGTTGGTCTATATATATGGTTTTCTAAAGAATATTTGATATTAAGATTGTCTCTCTTACAGAGAGAGATGTAAAACACACACACACAAAGAATGAGAGAGAAGGGACGCCTGAGTGGCTCATTTGGTTAAGCATCTGACTTCGGCTCAGGTCATATCTCACGCTTCATGGGTTTGAGCCCGGTGTCAGGCTCTGTGCTGATAGCTCAGAGCCTGGAGCCTGGAGCCTGCTTTGGATTCTGTCTCCCTCTCTCTACCTCTCCCCTACTCATTCTCTCTCTCTCTCTCTCTCTAAAAATAAATATTAAAAAAAAGAGAGAGAGAGAGAAAAGGAGTGCCTGTCAGTGGCTTGGTCAGTTAAGCATCTAACTCTCGATTTCAGCTCAGGTCATGATCTCACAGTTTGTGAGCTAGAGCCCTACAACGGGTTTGTGGAGCCTGCTTGGGATTCTCTCTCTCCCTCTCTGTCCCTCCCATGCTCACGTGTGTGCACTCTTTCTCTCAATCAATCAATCGATCGATATTTTTTAAAAAGAATGAGAAGAAAAATAAAAAAGTTATCCTGACTATATTTAGCGTTAGACATTTTTGTTTAAAATGTTCAATGAATCAGAGATAAAAAGATTTTCAACCCTTCTCAAATGCCTACTCTGAAAAAGAATACTGAGGGAAGACCAGCACTAACTATCATGTACAAACAACACTACAAACAATACTATATTAAAAGCAATCATAACTTAAATGATAGTATGGAACTAGTATAGAAATCACTGACAGCAATAAATAGTTGCTCTGTCAGTGATTCAGGTAATATGGAAACAGAATCAACCACATCTTAAGATGCTACATGTAATAACATAACCTTTCAGAACAAGGAGGGAAAGGGAGAATGATTTATTTAATAAATGGTACTAGAGAGGACCTGGGTGGCTCAGTCAGTTAAGCGTCTGACTCTTAATTTCGGCTCAGGTCATGATCTCATGGTTCATGAGTTCAAGCGCCACTTCAGGCTCTGCTCTGACAGCACAAAGATTGCTGGGATTCTCTCTCTGCCTCTCCCCAAAGCACGCACAAGCTCCCTCCTTCTCTCTCTCCCTCAAATAAATAAATAAACTTAAAAAAATAAAAATAAATGGTATTCTCAAAGGGTTAGCAAATACACTAAATAAGACTATCTATCCTAGATAGCACCTAGCATACCATACGCTAAAATAAATTCTAGGTAGTGGGGCACATGGGTGGCTCAGTTGGTTAAGTGTCTAACTCTTGATTTTGGCTCAGGTCATGATCTCATAGTTTGTGAGTTCGAGCCCCATGTCAGGCTCTGGGCTGATAGCATGAAGCCTGCTTGGGATTCTTCTCACTCTGCCTCTCTCTGCCTCTCTCCAGCTTGTTCTCTCTCAAAATAAATAAATAAACATTAAAAAAATAATAATAATTAATTTAAATAAAAAATTCTAGGTTGTTTAAAAAGCAACTTTTTTTTAACGTTTATTTATTATTGAGAGACAGAGAGAGAGCATGAGCATGGGAGGGGCAGAGAGAGGGGAGACACAGAATCCAAAGCAGGCTCCAGGCTCTGAACTGTCAGCAAAGAGCCTGACGCGGGGCTCAAACCCACGGACTGTGAGATCACGACCTGAGCTGAAGTCAGACGCTTAACTGAGCCACCCAGATGCCCCTAAAAAAAGCAACATTTTAAAAAACTGAATTACTCAAAAGTAAACTGATCCTGACCAATAGCACAGACTCATGACAGGTGCCAGTAACTATGGCATCTCTCCATATAAGATAAAACCAGCCAGTGTCACATAACGGTCTTTCAGCCAATTAACTTTGCAAACAGGTAAACATTTCAGCTTTCATTTATATGAAACTTTAAATTTAGAAAAGAAAGCCTCTTAAACCTACAGTGCTATTTATACGTACAGATGTTAGTACGGTATTCACTGATGGCAAAGCTGGCTTGTAAGGGTGGTCAGTTAAGAGAGTTCTCTCTTCTAGAATTAGATTATCTAATAACACTATCAGCAGCAAACTGCAGTTTCAACAAATAAAGTTACTCAAAAGATAGTGGAAAAATAGCCTTATACACTAAATTACAGCTTACGATTTTTCTTGGCTCCTTTGTCATTATCGAGTAGTGGAAAGTAATTAAAAGATATAGTCTTAAAAAAAAAAGAAGACAGTCTTCAAACAGACTGGATTCAAATCCTGACTACCTCTTAGAAAATGTCCATGAACAAGGTTAGGTAAACTCTCTGAGATTTAGTTCCCTCAGCTATATAAAGGGGATAATATCCAGCCAATATACCTATTCTGACTGGCTAAATACCCACTTTGATTATCAGAGACCCATGCCATACTGGTGTTATTAAATATTTTTAACATCATTCCTATTTCTTTGCACATAGTAAATCCTCAATAACAGCTATCATTATTATCATTATCATATCATTATTATTATTCGTAAAAGTTCAGGAGCACCTGGGTGGCTCAGTTGGTTAAGTGTCCCAACTTCGGCTCAGGTCATGATCTCATGATTTGTGAGTTTGACCCCCACATTGGGCTCTGTGCTGACAGCGCAGAGCCTGGAGCCCGCTTCAGATTCTGTGTCTACTTCTCTCTCTCTGCCCCTCCCCTGCTCAAGCTCTGTCTCTCTGTCTCTCTCTCAAAAATAAATAAACATTAAAAAAAGTTCAAAATAGAACATAAGCAAAAAAATAAAATATGTATACCTACAAATATACACATCTCTATTACACATGAACTGCACATAAACTACTGAAAACAGCCACATAATTTCTTAATTTTGACACCTCTGAGAATCAAAAAGTCATCAACCTGGAGGCGTCTGGCTGGCTCAGTCAGTAGAGCATGCAACTCTTGAGCTTGGGGTTGTGAGTTTGAGCCCTATGCTGGGTGTAGAGTTTCCTTAAATAAAAAATAAAAATAAAACGTCCAGTGTTCCGGTAAATTAATTCATACCCAGATGTGAAAGGAAGAAGGCTAAAATCCTTGCTAGTAACAGAAAAATATGAATATAAAATAAAAAGTCATTAATCTAGAAAATTCTGAGTATAATCTTTGGTTACAAAGAAAAGGT
This sequence comes from Herpailurus yagouaroundi, assembly GCF_014898765.1. Classification (NCBI taxonomy): domain Eukaryota; kingdom Metazoa; phylum Chordata; class Mammalia; order Carnivora; family Felidae; genus Herpailurus; species Herpailurus yagouaroundi. Next base: position 34,756,954 of record NW_024412377.1, read on the forward strand.
CAGGAAGATGAACTATGCATCTTCTGGGTCTCAATCAGTACATAACATATCAGGGTGCCTGGGTGGCTCAGTGGTTGGGCATCCGACTCTTGATTTTGGCTCAGGTCATGGTCTCACGGTTCGTGAATTCAAGCCCTGCATCAGGCTCTGTGCTGACACATGAAGCCTGCTTGGGATTCTCTCCCTTTCTCTCTGCCCCTCTCCTACTCATGCTCTAAGTAATAAACTTTATTAAAAAAAAAAAAAAATATATATATATATATATATACACACATATATGTAAATATAAAATATATATGGAAATATATACATATATATATGTATATATATATCATATCAGAACATCGTAGTCTGGTGAACAATATAGGCCTACACATTCTATAGCAGTGTGTATTCCCAAGTGTCATGAAGAAAAAAATTAAACTACCTGTTTCTAATTACTTGTCCTCAAATATTACTTATAAAAAAGCTTTAAAAAATTACCTTTTTTCTTTCAGAAGGTATGATGCTTTCAGATAAAAAAGGGCAAGTAGCAAAAGAATTTCGAAAATCTAGGGCTCGCTGTAGTTGCTCCTACAGAAAGAAATACAAAACATAACCTTCAAAAAATGTAAAATAATTTGAAAATCAATTCAGAGTGATAGTAATCTAGAATACTAATTACTTTCCATATTCTAGCTACCTCACCAATACTCTGGTACCAAAAAGAGTTGTTTTTAAGCCATTACTTACTCGGTAAGTGCTGATAACAAAATGTGTCCTTTGACGAATTCTTTCTGGTCGTTCTAAAGGATGTGCTGAAACAGGAGGTGCCTTTTCAAATAAAAATTCAGAGCCACAAGGAGAAAGCTGTAGTCTGGAACCATCAGCATATTGCACTTGCACGGAATCATCTTCATAAAGTACCATTTGCACTTCAGCTGCCATTACTATGACTACGGATAAAATGTCCTTCCAAGGAGAAGACTGAATAGGAAACAGGGTAGCACAAATTGTTCCCTTAATGTACAAAAGTTCTATCATAAAAAGTGAATGCATTTTCTAAGAACATAAAGAAAACATATTTTCGTTGCATTTATTTTTTTGGGGGGAAAAGTGATTACTTTACTACATACTTTTAAATGATCTGAAATTAACAACCTTAACAGAATGCCTTACCCCCTAGAGCTTTACTCCAGGGTGGGAAGATAACCTAGAGGGAGAAGAAAGCCCACCTAGTTATAACTGCCTTTACAATTTCAATAGCTTTAGTTTTCCTGAAGTTTAAATTCTGTAAATTCTATGCTCAGTAACTAATTTCAAATAAAAGGAAATTCCACCTTTGCATAAGAATACAGCAAATCATTTGTAATGCATGCAAAAGGCAGGCCAAAACTATCAGGCCTAAGAAAAAAAGAGTACTGAAAAAGAAATCCCAATACCTGGATTTTTGTCCCTAGTCTGACATTAAAGAAGAAGTTCCATGTCACTACTGAGCAAGTTAATTAATCATAGAGTGTCTTAGACTCATTCTTACTTCACTGAATTCAATTTCTTTTTCCCTACCTTTAAATGTGTCATCACCTATGCTTTCCATATAGGGATGACTGAAGGGGAATTAGAGGGTTGGGTTCCATTCATACTCTAAAATTTACTAGACTAGTTAAATGCCTCAAGTTGTCTGTTTCCCTTATTTGTAACATGAGGGACAGTAACAGGATTGTTGCAAGGATTAAACAAGGGAACACATTTGCCAGTCCCAGTATTGCAATGTCGAGTTCAATAAATCTTATGATTCCTTTCTAACACCAACCCCATCCTCTCTGACACTTACCCACCTCCCTCTAGGACATCATCCTTTTTAAGACTTTCCTTTCTAAACACTAACCTAACCCCTTCTAGAACATTATCTTTTGCCACTCAGGTGATCAACTTTCACCTGACAGAAAAAAGTAACGTTCCTCAGTTTACCTTTTTCCTACCAAAAAACTTCTCAAGTAAAGTATCCACTCATTATCTACTTTCACTCCCATCCATCTTCAATCCATTGCAATCCAGTTTCCTTCCACCTTCGTGCTGGAATTGTTGCACTGATTCAGAACTGTCACCAATGCCTCCCTGCACCCAGTAACTTCAGTCTTCATCCTACTAAACTGGTCACTGTGATAGTGTTATCTACCTTTCTCTGCACCGAATTGTGTTCCTCTGCCTTTTTACTTTTTTAAAAAAAGCGGGAGTGGGGGGGGAGTGCCATGGTTTACCCCACCACATCTACCGGTTTTTGATTTTTTTGTTTTAAGTAGGCTCCCCACCTGACGTGGGGCTTGAACTCATGATCCTGAGGTCAAGAGTCACATGCTCTACTGACTGAGGCAACCAGGCACCCCTACCTCTGTTCTTAGTTTAATCATTCCTTTTCACCATTCTCTTAAATCAAGGATTTAAGACCTGACCTCAGTCCCCATTTCATCTCTTCTTACTATATACACCCGTGTTGCTTTTACATCCACCCTTGGTTTTTAAAAGAGTCTTGGGGCGCCTGGGTGGCTCAGTCGGTTAAGCGTCTGACTTCGGCTCAGGTCATGATCTCGCGGTCCGTGAGTTCGAGCCCCGCGTCGGGCTCTGTGCTGACAGCTCAGAGCCTGGAGCCTGTTTCAGATTCTGTGTCTCCCTCTCTCTCTGACCCTCCCCCATTCATGCTCTGTCTCTCTCCATCTCAAAAATAAATAAACGTTAAAAAAAAATTTTTTTTAAAGAGTCTTACCCCCTTTCAATGTATGTAATCGGCTACATATGACTGGCCTATAATCTTCTGTAGAATATGTCAGAATACAAGTAAACATTAAACCATATGGTCTCTCCTGAGGAGAGCCACACAATTTTATTTCTTCTCTCTAGAGAACTTCCAAATCCACCAGATCCCTCCCAGTGCTTCCAGCTGCCTGATAGACCTCTCTTCATGTTCCACTCAATCCACATGACTAAATTAATCAAACTCAATCCACATGACCAAAATGGAACATAATCACTCCCATCAAAGCAACTTCTGCAACGTCCCCTAATTTCACTTTCATTCTTACCTCCCTCAAGTCCAGGCTACATACAATAGCCACAGAGATCTTTTAAAATAAAAATGAGATCTATCACATGCTGGCTCACAATCTACCATTCTGCACTTACATGACATTCCTAACCATGGCCTATAACAGCCACATAATGTGGCCCCATCTCCCTCTCCAAATGTCATCTCATAACTCTCTCCTTGCTCAGGACACTTTAGCTACACTGGCCTTTTCAATGTTTTTAAAACAGGATGTTTCCTATATCAGAACCTTTGCACTGTTTTTGGCTTAGCCTGTCCTTCCCCTGGCTTATCACATGGCTGGCTCTTTGTCTTTTAAGCTTAAATATCACTTCCTCAAAGGCCTGACTTTATTGTTCCCAGTCATCTCCCAATCACTTTTTATCCATTTCATCTTTCTTACTCATAGCATCTATCACTATCAAAACTGATTCTATTCATTTTATCGCTTTTTTACTTTGCCCACCAGGGTATAAACTCAATCAAACCAGGCCTCATCTGTCTTACTCACCATTGTATCCCTGGCATTTAAAACAATAGTTGGCAAATACTAAGGGTCCAATAAATATTTATTTAATGATGAAAGAATAAGCAAGTGAATTTCAAAATTCTTGTTCCTCCTGAATTTGCAATTTAAGTTAATGGCGTCTCAATGTTAGCAATATTTCTCTCCACAGCCCTGTAACATGTCTTGTTGATTTGGTAGGTTTCTTTTATGAACCCGGCTCCTTTTCCATTTCAGTTCATCAACTTTCCCCTTCATTTCTGCAACTATCTGGGACCTTCTTCCAGTTTCTTCCCTCTCCAATCCATTTCCAGTATTGCTGTTATAGGAAACTTTCCACTATCCAGACCATACCAAACATTTTACAACACTTGATTACATACTTGTTCGTTTAGCAATATTCATAACAATACATGTATTTATACTGCATATATGTAAACATATATATAGAAATACAGTTAATACATATAAATAGAAATATATCTCAGATGTCTACTTGCTATTTCAGAAAAAAATAGAAATATATGTGTGTGTGTATATATACATATATATATACATATATATCTATCTATCTCAGATGCTATTTCAGAAAAAAATAAAAATTGCCGAATGGGAAAAGATCTCTATGTTTGGCCAAGTTTTTAATTAAAAAAAAAAAAAAAAAGTTAGAGATATAGTTGTTATTTACTTAAATAACAAGCATACACAAGAAACAGTGGAATATTTAAAGTTCCCAGCCTATCATAAAAAAACATAATCCGGCTCCAACCCACATTTCAGCTTCATCTTTACCGTCTTATTCCTGTTTGTTTTCACCACCCAGTACATTACGTCACAGTATATTTAACAATCTCCGTACTTGACAAGTCTGTACTTGACATCAATTGGACCTCATTTTTCAAAATGGCAATATGTAGTTACAGAAAAAGCCTCACCAAAACAACCACCAACGTCTTGGGACTCAACACGGCAATTCTGAGATGAAAAGTCGCGGAAATAAGGCCAATCAACGGCCCCTGTGCTTTAATTTGCCAAAATGCTTGAAGTCTGCCCACGACTGCTTCTCGATGGATATTTCATGAATCTGACAAATTACCAACAAGTTATGTTTCTTGATGAGAGAAAACAGTGACAAGCGCAGAGGAATAAGGCCACAGGGAGAATATTTTTAGCCGAGACGTTCGTCGAGTCAGCAGCGGGAGAGAAGCTGAAACGCCAACCACCTCCCCGCAAAATAAACACAGGAAATCAGCAGTTCAAATCTTCCCTCAACCCGCGGAAGCGTCTTTCCTCTCCAAAAGACCGGAAGTCCCGCCCAAGCACGCCCTCTGTTCCGGGGGCCAATCCGTCGAGCGCCCAGCAAGAACGGGACCGGAAGTAGGGGAGGTGGGCGTTCCCAGTCCTGAATGTGGTTGCTTCCTCTTTGATCTTTACTTCCGATACTCAAAGGTTGGTACCCGCCCCACCTGGTTGTGACTCCTCCCGTGAGGACCAGCGTCTGATAGCTCAGCCAAGAGCTAACCACATGGGTGGATTTTAGTGGACTAACGCTTATTTAATCTAAACAAAAATGATACCTTAATAAAGCTGTAAAAAACAAAAAACAAAACCGAAAAAACTTGGGTCAAAGAGACCTCTTCTTTTTCTAATTTGGTGTCAGAAAATATCTTTCAACTATGTATCTGCGCTTTTTTCCTAAGTAGCAAGTAGATGTGTCCGATAAATTTATTGTCATTAAGTATTTATGGAGAACCTACTATGTGCTGGGCACCTTAGAAATAAGGCAGGGAGTGCGACCCAGGGTAGAAGATGAGGACTGGAGATGAACTGGAAAGAAAGTAGACAGTAATTTGATCACAGTTGTAGTAAGTGTTCCTAAAATAGAATACAGAGGTCTGTGAGAGCATGTAATGGACAGACCTGAGGCTGAGGAAGTATTTCCAGTGAAATCCAAAGGGTAGGTAGGTTTAGCCAGGTACTGTGGGGGTGAAACTGTTTCAAACAGAGGTAACACAGGGCCCTGAGGTCCAAAGGAAAGATCTTGACCCTTAAAAAGCTAGTTTGGTTTAAGAACGGTTATAGAGAGAGGCTTTTAGGGGAGAGAAAGCCTGAAGGGGGTGATAGAGATAAGTAAGGGCTAGATCATTATGGTTTCATGAATTATGGATTCTATCTTAAAGGCAATGGTAGGGGTGCCTGAATGCCTTAGTTAAGGGTCCGACTCTTATGGTTTGTGGTTTGAGCCCCAAGTCTGACTCTGCACTGGCAGTGTGGGGCCTGCTTGGGATTCTTTCTCTCCCTCTCAGAAATAGACATTAAAAAAAAAAAAAAAGGCAATGGTAAACTATTACAAGGGCTTTAAGCAAAAGTGGCAACAGCAAGGAATGGGGAGAAATCTAACTCCTTACATTCATCTCCATTTTTGAAAGTCTGATAAGCAAATTGACTTCAAGCTTATGTAAAGTATAATAAGGGGATCTTCAGATGCCATGTTTTCATTGATCAGTAACATCAATTTGTATCACACAGTACTTAGGTCCTATCCTGTTCCCACCTTTTTTCCCCTCTAATGACTAAGAACCTCCTATTTGTTAACCGTCTACTACAAGGGGGTTTTACGATGCTATTTGTACTTTAGAAAGATACCTGGAACAGCTGGGTAGAGAATGGATTGTAGGATGTAGGAACAGATGTGGGGAGCCCAATAGTCTGAAAAAGCAACAGGAGAGATGGCATTTCAGACTCAAGATTAGACCTGAGTCTGGAGAGCACAGCTCCAAGAAATACTTAGATCAATTCTATAGTCTTGGGGATGACTGAACAGGCATTGAAAACAGTTCCAGCAGTTCTGCTGGAGCAAGTGGATAGGTAGCAGTGCCATCAGTAAGAGGGATGCAAGAAAACAAAATTTAGGGAATAGCATGACTTAAAGTTTGTGAGTCGTCCTAGTGGAAATGGCAAGTTAGCAAAAAGTGTAGAAACAAACCAATCCGGAAGTCAGTGTTGATAGCTGCTAACTGAAGCTTTAGGAGAGGATTAAATAGCCCAAAGATACAGTGACAGAAGAAAATGTTCAGGAGTGGGCTTTGAGGAACACCAATACTCAATAGATTAGCTAAGGGAAGAGAATCCCACAAACACTGGGGAACCACATAAAGCCAGAAAGGCTATTCTATTCCAGGTGCCTAGAGGTTGTCAATTTTGGTGTCACTTGTGTCAGATATTGCCTAGAGAACAAGCTAAAGAATCAAGTATCTGCTTGATTTAGTGGCATAAATGTAATCAGCAAGGGCTGTTGTATGTAGTGGCAGCAGAAGCTATGTGTTTGAAGGGCAAATAGGAAGTAGAAGAAAATGGGATATTTGAAAAATCTCACTAGAAAGCATAGAACTGTAGTTGGGAGAGAAATGTTAAGGGCCAGATTTCTCTCAAGAATGACATGTTTGACAGCTCATGCAAAGAGGTTAAAAAAAAGAAAAAATACAGACTAAGTAACAAGAGAGTTCATGAGTCAGAGGGCACAGGTTTTGGGCACACGTGGAATACTTGGCCTTTAAGAGGAGGGATACATCCTGTACAAGAGGAAAAATGAAGTGAACGTAGATGCATTTGTATACATCTGCCCAATTTCTTCTGTGAAGCAAGTCCTTAGGGGATGAGGAGCAAATAGAGTGGAGAGTTTGAGATAAACAAGGTAATAAACACAGATCGCTGGCAGTGCTGACAGCCTAGGTGGCGATTATGAATTTACACTGGCACTAACCTACCAGAAAACATGGCTTCCAGCTGCCTGGGTGAAGCAGGTCCATCCAGGGTTGGTGCTTTGCCAGGCTGACAACACAGTAGCAGTATACGTGACCTCAAATTATTTACGTATACCAAAGTCTAGTCAGCCAAAGATCACCAGGCTCAAGCCAGCAGGCTATTAAAATAGGGACTTGTAAGCAAGGGAGCAAACTCCAGAGAAAAAACAAACGGCGTGCTACACTAGGGGGAAGAGGGCACCGACTGGTAAGATGTGGACTCCTGCTGAAGGATTCTGAGCAAGTTCTGAGGGAAGGGATACTGGTTCTGTGTTGGATGTTGTTTCTGAAGCAGGATTAGAAGCAGGGATTAATTAGGGATGTGGTGCTGTCATGACGGGAGGACTATTTAGCAATTGGGTATCCCCAGGAATAGATGGGTGGGATAACAAAGCAGGTCTGAAGACAGCATTGGTAACAAAGCAGTGGCCATGCAAAGGGTCACGGTGGCAGTTAAAATTGCATGACTTTGGGGAAAATGTGTCCTGTTAACTTTGCAGCTGGCTTTATCTGTGTCTGTCCTCCCAGACTGATTAACAGCAAGGGTACTTTTATTTCAGTGAGCAGATTTTCAGTCCTTCAGTCCTGAACAACTTTTTACTCTTTCATACCAAGTATCATCTTCTCTTGCTAAGTGATTTTTTTTCTTAAATGAGAACCTCCTCCATATCCACCTGTCCTATAGTTCATGAAATACCTAGTCATTGAATTGCCCCTTTTCTGACCATATTCAATCTAGAGTGAAACTCCAGTTTCTTAGGCCCTCTCCCAAATTATTCAACCAAAGCCCAAACCCCATGATGGGTTCTAAACACTCTCTGACACACCCTACAGTTCCCCTTGGTGTGTATTCTGCTTTACTGCAAAAGTACTAAATCCAACCTGTTCAGATACATGTGTGTTCCTGGTAGTCTTTGGCTGGAAGGGCACTGAAAACAAAGACATAAGGTCAGAGTTGACGACACAAGAGCCAGATTTTGCTGGTACAAACCAATACTTGTGCTTTGTTACCAGAACAGAAGCCTAGGACATTCATTAGCACTTTTGTGTCCTTGCTCACTGGAGACCTATAAGATCTTAGGACCCATATTTCTGTTGAAGATACAGCAATTCTAAAGGCCAACAATTACAGCGCTGGCCATCTCTTCATGATATACTGTTGCAGTTTAAAACATGTCCGCACATTTCTTAATGGCCTCCTATCTGATATGGCTTTAATGACTCACTTAGAACCAAGACTGTAATGGAAAAAATGCTGTGTGCACCTTCCAGATGCAGCTTCTTCCTAGGTCTTCTACAATGCCCCCTCTCAAAATCCAGCTGCCATGTTTGTGAAAAGTCCAGGCCACATGGACAGGCCATGTGTAGATGGGTCTGGCCAAGTGATATCTTCAACTCATCTCAGCCCAGTCATCAGCCATGTGAGTGAAGAAGACTCAAGATGATTACAGCCCCCGGCTGTTGGAACTGCCTCCAGCCCTTAGTTTTCCTGGTTGAGGCCTCAAACATTGCAGAATAGAAAACAAACAAACAAAACACAAACCCACAACTATCCCTATTGTGCACCATCCAAATCACTCCAAAGAACTCACGAGAATAAGATGCTTATTGTTTGAAGACACTAAGTTTGGGTGGTTTTTTAGGCAGCACTAATTAACTGGAACACACTGGAACTGAACCAGGGCCTATTGGTACCTGTTGAGTATAGCAGTGGTGAGTGACAATGAGCTAGTGGACAAAGCTGGACGGTTATTCACAGAGCAACTGCTAGAAGTTTATAGCATACTCAGCTATGATGTACTTGGTCCCCGGTCTAATGTACTGCCCCTTCCCTACACCCTTTTCCCCACCCCCAAGATTTACACTGAGCACAGTCCTTGGAGAACTGCAGATGAAAGTAATTATCTACCATGTCACAGGAGCCATTCTGAAAAAGAGAATCCTACTACAAGTTCCAAAAACCCCAACTATGTATATACTTCCCTTTTACAATAAGGAATCTAAAAGGTATTTTACATTTGTTAATTTTCCCAAGTAGACTTGTTATTGAACTAAATAACACACACACTGAACAAAATATCTCCTCTCCTAGTATAGTTTGATTTCAAACCCTTTTACAATGTCACATAAAAGTTCAACAGATATTCTTTAATATCAGGATATCACTCCAAAAACTTAGAGGAAACAAAACTATTTAAATTTTATTTTCAAAGTCTAATTTTAATCCAGACTGAACAAACAAGCAGAAAAGTGAGAAACCTAACTGTATTAGCAGACACAGATGTACCAAATGTAAAACAGTGGGTTATTAACAGAACTATTTACATGCATTATTTACAAGCAATCCTTTTGTACAGAAGTTTTACTTTTATAGTTAGTTGGAAAAAGACGTTAGGTAAAAATATTTTTAAATAGGGCTGAGGTGGTACTACATTATAGTAAAAGTATTAGAAAAGTGATCCTCAAGGTGTATCAATTATAAAGCAGATGAAAACCTGAATGACAAAGATCTAGTAAAATTCTCTAGTAAAAAAGTCAATGCAACTCATGCTACAAAATAAAAATGAAAGCCATATAAATAAAGCAGAATGTTGTTGGCTTTAGGGCAATGAAGTTAGAAAACAAACAAACAACAACAACAACAAAAAAACTCAATTCTAGAATCGCAATAAATGCTCAATGAAGAATCCTGGTTGTTTAGTTGGGAGTTTTAAGTTTTTGTGGGTTTTTTTTGACATTTTAAAAGCCCTTGGTATCAAACAGCACTTGGATATGTCTATCGCTTAATGATATATTCTAAGACTTTAGTGCTAAAGATTTTCATGGTTGTGATTCATATCTGAAACCCATTCATTGAGACCATGTAAAACTAAATGAAAGCTATATACTCATCTAAAAAAGGATGCTACATTTTGCAATAATATGTATTTCCAGCCTAAAACTTTTTCCCTCAAGAAAAGTAGAATTTAAAGGATAAGCTTCTAACCAACTAGCAAAATTTACTTTCAACATTTCATTTATTTCAAAATCGATTTTATTGCAGCCAAAACAGTGGAATTAACTGTACATAATAAACTATTATATATATATACACATTTTAAGTTATAGGGAATAAAGTTTATTTTGGCAGATAGTGTTAAACAAAATTAAAGTTGCATACATTAGTAACATAACTCAACATCCTTAATTTGGTATAAGTGTGACACATTTTCCTGCTTTCCTGTGTTCTGCTAAATCACCATAACCTAAACTGCTTTATAAAACTGATATGTTGAAATTTAGCTTTACTGTTTTCGCTTACGCTCTGATTCCAAACAAAACTTTTCATAAGCTTCTTCTATCTCTGGGTCCATCTCATCATCAATATCATCCAAGTATCTATGAAAGAAGTAAAGATGATTCATAAGTTTAATGTTTTTCAATTCAGAAATATCTAAAATGCTAAACCACACACACACACACACACACACACACACACACACACACACACAGAAAGTATGGTACTGTAACTATCTTAGACTGTTAGAGAATGCATGTACTTTCCTGAATCACATACATGTCAGCCCTTAGACAACTAAATGCCTTATCTGGGAAATTCAATTTTACACCAGATTCTGAGTCTCTTGTGTTTGAAGTTAAGCTTCTGTCATACTTTTAGACATAAATTAAAACTTAAAAATTTAACCTAAGTAATCTCTACACCCCAAGTGGTGCTCGAACTCACAACCCTGAGATCAAGAGTCTCATGCACTACCGACTGAGCCAGCCAGGCACTGTGACACATGTTAAATTCTTAACCTAACCTAAAAGTTAATTTAAATGCTTGAACTATAAATTTGGGGGCTCAAGATTAGCATTTTCATAAATTTATCTTACTAACAATCACACTATAATTAGAACATAATTTCAGATGTACCATTTACCTCTAATGATACATTTTATGTCTACTTATCAGAATGGTATCCCTGAAATAATTTAGTCACATTCCCATTTATTTGGAATCACTTTCATAATAAGCTACTTTCGAGATCATCTATCTCAGAATTTTTTCAACTATTAGGTAGTTTAAAATGATGGAAAACAAAGCTTTCCATGGTTAAGTATGGGTGGAAAGTTTAAAGTGATTATTGATTTAATAATATACATTCTTACTGAAAACCCACAGCCATCTTAAAAAGACAGATACTACTATCATTTCCGTATTTCTCATCTCCATTTTTTTTTTTTAAATTTTTTTTTCAACGTTTTTTATTTATTTTGGGGGCAGAGAGAGACAGAGCATGAACGGGGAAGGGGCAGAGAGAGAGGGAGACACAGAATCGAAAACAGGCTCCAGGCTCTGAGCCATCAGCCCAGAGCCCGATGCGGGGCTCGAACTCACGGACCGCGAGATCGTGACCTGGCTGAAGTCGGACGCTTAACCGACTGCGCCACCCAGGCGCCCCTCCATTTTTTTTTTAAAGTAATCTCTATGCTCAATGTGGGGCTTGAACTCACAACCTTGAGATCAAGAGTCACATGTTCTATGGACTCAGCAGCCAGGCACCCTTACCATCTCCATTTTAGAGATAAAAGAAAAAAGACTTTGGGAGGTTAAGTAAATACTGTAAGATTTGGGTAAGTGTGTGGCACAGCCAGAAATCTTTTCCCTTTTCTATACTTTTCCTCTACAACAACACGCTATCTATGTGTCTCCCCACCTCGCAAAAACCCCTTGCACTACATGTGTGACAAAACTATCTTGCCAGTTCTATCAACTTTTTCATTTTGTTCCTCCATTTCCAGTACAAGGCCATGTGCTGAAATGGCCACCAGTGTGTTAGTGTCAGAGCATGTAATACTGACCAAGCAAAACTTCACAGGACAACCTGAAATTCAAGGCCAAGAACAATTTGAACTTACAGTGGTATACCCAGCAGGGGTGAACCTTCTTAACGGTTTTGGAGTCCTTACATCCCTGCTATTATTTTTTTTTAATGAACTAGTATGTAAAAGTATGGTAACATTAGAAGATCTCAAATGGACTTAAGATTTCACTAGATAGCAGAGAAAATAAAGGTGGTTCACTTTAAAACCTACAGCACACATGAGAGAGAAGATAAGAAAAATTAAGTCAGATTTAGTTCATTCATTCCTCCACTTAGGAAGAGAACCTGAGTAACTTGTCCAAATTCATATAAACTATTAAGAGCTAGAACTAAACCTCTCAAGTTCTTGGTTCTTCTGTAACCAAACACAATGCAATCTGATGGTAAGGGTGTGACAAAAGTTTCTTTTATTACAAATAATAGCAGGGAGAGAGATGGAGATATGTGAATATCTCACACCTTCCCTTTAGTCCAAACACTATTATGTCATTATCGGTGTTCTCCTTAATCTTAATTTATCCTTTAACAGCCGAGATCTGAGCTTTTTACTGTGTGCCAGGAGGTGGTTCTAGGTTTCTCACTTAGTCCTCAAAACTCAAAGAGGGGTCTGCTATCCCTACTTTACAGATGAAGAAACAGGCATAGAACCTGCCCAAGATCTTACAGTATTCGAGCTGAACTAATCTACTTTATAAAACTACGCTTGAGTATACTACTATTTTAAGTTTTTCCCCTTCAGATATATATAACGTTTCAGAATTGTAGTTTATGTGTTCTAATAGGATTTCTTGAAAGTTTTTGGTAGACAAGTAGTATGTACATATCACTGTGACACCATCAAATCACAACGTGCATTCTTCATCTACCTTCTTCTAACCTAAACATCTACAAACCGTAGCCATAGAAACATCACAAAGAAAGCAGAAAAAAAGAGAACTTACGGATCACCAGCCCCTGATAAATCTGTCCCATTTTCTTCATAATCTGGAAAAAAATCTTCTCTTTCAAGTAACTCTTGATATTTCTCTTGGTAATCTGTAAAAAGTTTTTTTTAGTTAAATGCTGACAAAAGTCAAAAAAGGCCAGTTTTCCTTAAAAATTGTTTTTAATATTAGGAGTTTTAAGTAGATCCAAGGCTTAAACAGGAGTGAGCTACCAATCACATTTTATTAGCTTTTTACAAAATTTACATTCTAATTGGCTTGCTTTTGCTACCTGCATGCCCATAGAGCTTAGTTATAATATTCGTCTAACTACATCTTGCAAATCAAAGTCACCGTGAATATACCAGAGTACAGGTCACATCCAAGGTGTATGCTGCTTATATTCTCTGCGGCTTCATTCCAGAAGACAAAATACCAGCTACGTAACTTGTTGGGAAAGTACATGTTCTTCCAAACCTCTTTCACAAGGAAGGATTTCAATCAAATAGCCTGGCCTCTGGGTCCCCTTACTTTCCCCCAAGAAAGTAAAGTGAGCTAGGTGGCTAGCAGCTAACAGCCACTGGCCCATGTTTCTCAATCAGATTAGCTAACCTAGCAAAGGTTCTGAGCACAGGGGATTTTCTTTTCTTCCCTCTCCTTAGAGACAGCTGGAAGGTAGCTACTTGATAAATGTTTCAACTATACTAACTTTCCCTTGGTTGGGTGCTTCCAAGGCAATACAGGTAGTATTATAGCTCCCCATAGGCCAACTTCTCACACAGAGTTACTACGTGTCTTTTAAGAGTAGCATGTTCATACTGAGTACCTCTCTGAATGAGAAAAAGATCAGTGTGTATTCAAACTAGTTACCTTAAACAGATACCTCATATTTCAACAGGATAATTACATTAGAACTTATTTTTCCAATTGCCAGTCTCTAGAAAACTAATTCCAGCTTAAAGAGTTGGGGATATTTTGACATCTGGTTTTGGCAATTTAGAGACAAATTTAACTATAAAATCTTCCTGCAACAGATCCTTGAGGTAATAGAGAAGACAAACATTCTTTGACATGTACAGAAGGGGTTCATAAAAAAGCAAACCAAGTCACCAAAAAACAAACAAGAAGATACCTGAAAACCATACCTCCCTACTGCAGCCAGGAGGCTGTAGACCACACGCTCTCAGCCACAAAGGGGACTGGACTGAAAAACCCACAGAAGGTCAGAAAGCAAGGTCCTGGGTCCATGTGAAACAGGGACATGGAATTCATGCCCATGCCCACCTCTCCGAGCACAAATCCAGCACCCTCCAAGGGCGGATATCCCAAGCAAAAGGTAGACCAAGAAAAAATAAAATGCGAGACACTCTGGTGGCAAAGACGGATAACAAAGAAACTTGCCGGTGTCTTCTTGGGTTTGGAGTATGGACAAAAGTACCCTGAAGAAACTGGTCCCTCAGAGAATTTTGAACAATGGGCCTGCACCTCAAATTTCTACTACCCACATGAAAAACCCCTATGACAAGAGGTGTCCCTTGCGCAATTTTTACTTTTGTAATTACACTTTTCTGTAAATTTGAAATCATTTCCAAAAAATGTTTTAAGATCATTAAATATCAGATTGCAATAAAAAAGATCAAAATAAAAAAAATCTGTGTGATAAAAAATAACAGGATTAGAATTAAATGACAAAATGTGAAACAAAAATAAGCAGGTTTAGAAGGACAAAAAACAAAAGGACTTGAAAATCTAAAGATCAAGAGACTTAAGCAAATGAGACAAAGACGAAGAACAAAGAACCAAATGGTTCAAGGTAACTTTGAAGAATAAGGAAGAAAGAAAAATCATCTTACCAGACATGGCAAGATTTACAGTGAAGTAGTAATTACGACTGTGGTATTGGTGTTGAGACAAAAGATCCACATGCATGGACACAGGAATGATACAAGTCTACAGAGGAGGCACACATCAGAGGGACATTGTAACTAGCACAGGATGGAAGACTCAACACCTGTTGCTGAGACAAGATAATATGGAAGAGATATTTAATTTCCACTACATCCATCATATAAAAATTAGCCAGACGGGTTAAAGAAAGACCTAAATATAAAAAAGAAAGACTTGAAGAAAATGGAATTTGATAGTAATTCGGAAACTTTCTTAGCCACAGGGAACAGGAACAAGACAGCTACGTTTACATCAAAACTCAAAGCTTCTATATGACAAGGCAAACATAATGGAAAGACAGCACATACAGGTAGAAGCTAAGAGTCACTTTGTAAGCTATGGAATGAATGAATTATCAGGTAAGACAGACTGGTGATCCAACAAAACACAAACAGGCAATTTGCAAAAGGAAAAAAATCAATAGAAACATGGAAAGAAACTCATTATCACTAGTAAGGAAATAAAAGTTCACGATTTTGCACGATCTAACTGACAATAATTAGGTCCGCTAATAAGTGAGAAACAGGAACCTGCACATCTTGTTGAGGGAATACTAACTGGTGTCATACAGGAAAGCAGGTTAGCAACATTCAGTGAAGTTGAAGACGCACAAAACTTACAATGCAGCGACTGTACCTCTTTACCCCAAAGAAACTCCTGCATGTGCACAAGGACTACTTAATAAGGTTTGTATAGTGTAATCTGTAACAACAAGTAGCCACCCTTAAGTATGGACCTAGAACCTGTGGTTTACTCTGCACGCAGAAGTATTTGGCGTTTAAAATGAACTAAAGCTACATATACCTCAACATGGATAAATACTAAAAATACTAAATAAAAAATAAATTGCAAGAGATGTACACAATAAGATACCATTTACGTCAATGCTTTGTGCGAAAACACACCGTTTACAGACGTATCAAGTAAAAAGACCTCACCAGGACTTCCAACTTCAGGATGGTAACTACCTCTGGGAGGGAAGCAGTGGAAGGACTGGCTTTGGGAGGTAGGGATGGGGTTACAGAACAAAATGGTTTACTAGTCACCGGTAAGGTTTCACTTCCTTAAGAACACCCAAAGTGTATATTAATATGGCAAAATGACATTGGTTTAAACTTGACAGTGAATAAATCAGTTTTTTTGTGGTTTTTAGGGCTTTTGAATGCTTCATAATTTACATTTTTTTAATTGT
>NW_024412377.1:34778252-34854091 GCF_014898765.1 Herpailurus yagouaroundi
GGCAGAGAGAGAGAGAGAGAGAGAGAGAGGCAGAGAGAGAGAGAGAGGCAGAGAGAGAGAGAGGCAGAATCTGAAGCAGGCACCAGGCTCTGAGCTGTCAGCAGACAGCCTGACGTGGGGCTTGAACTCACAAACTGTGAGGTCATGACCTGAGCCAGTCAGACACTTAACCGACTGAGCCACCCAGATGTCCCGAATGTTTTCCTAATTTAAAGTTGAAAGTTAAGCATTCTTCCCACTTCCTGAGGCACAGGATAGTGAGCACCTGCTATCCAGAGGAAACAGATGGGAAAATTCCCAACAAGCTGGTTGTAATTTGTATCAAACGGGAAAAATTTCTCTTGCTCATTCTGCAATCCCACTGGTCACAATGAAAGCAATCTTTCTATAAATGTCTCTTTTCCGGAAGGGGAAGTGTGCGGAGATTTAGATTTTAATTAACTCTGACCTACTATTAACGAAACCCATGTAACTCTTAGTATCTGCTAGTAGGAACCCACAGTAACGAACACTGTAGACTATGTAGTGAACTAGAACCATCTTTCCCTTCTAACCAACTGAAAGCTTACAGTATAAAAATGAAATGTTAGAGAAGATATAAACATGGTTGCATTTAACTGAAGAATTCTTCCAATCCTTCACTGTCAGGGTGACAAGATTCTATACATGGAATTAGACTTTCCATTTGAAATGGTCAAAGTGGGCACTGTAAAGAATACTCCATAGGAGATAAACATTCATCGTGTATTTCAGAAGAAAGTGACTGCTTCAAAAAGCTACAACTTTGGGGTGGTAAGGGTAGGATTTCCTGTAGTTTGCTAGCTTACCAAGAAATGGGGGGAAAAGGACTGGAAACATACCTGGATCAGCTGCAGTGAAAGGAACACCATCAGAGGTATAAAATGTTGGTTCATTCTAGGATGAGTCAAAGTGATACAAATATGTAACCATTTCCAAATTGATTTTTTAAAGCACATGAATTAATGAAGCATGGCTGATATCACTCATCTGCATCTGATAATGCAAGAACAAGCAAAAACCTAACTTCCTAATAGCCATTTTCATTTCATTGGGAAAGTCCATGGTTTTCAGATTTCTATTCTCTCAAGTTCTTGTGGCTCTAACCCTGCTGTCTATTCTCGGTCACACTCGTGATGAATTGTTTTGTGGTACACTGTGATTAGCATTGTGTCAGCTTATTTTTAGTTGTGGTTCTTCCCTCCCCACCATTTTTAAAAGAATTTCCAAGACTGGGCTTATAGAAGCAGTCCTGCATAGTTGCATTATGCTTGGTTATGTTGGGAGCTTCAGGGCATTATTGACCTGGTCACCACTTTTATTTTAACTTACTACAACATACAATGTAATAGTTTGAGATCTGGGCCTCTGATTATAAATTCTCTGGAACTGCTTCCCAGAATCCCTATACTCAACCAAGTCCAAGCCTTGTTGATCTCCCTTGCCACTGGATGGATCCTTCTCCAGTTCACCCTTCCCCTAGAGGATTCCACATTTCTACTCCTATTTACCTAGTCTGCTGGCTGCCATGTGACCCGAAGCCAATGAAAAGTTATTAGGCATTAAATTCTGAGACTATCTTTATGTAACTCATCTAGAAATTTCCAAAATTTGGAGCCAAGCAACAAGCAAAACTTAAAATGAAAACATTGGCATACCATAAAATAATTAGGATCATTTTCAGGTGTTGCTTCTCTGTATGTTGAAGTTGCATGGACTCTACCCCAGTTACTTGACCGGAGTTCTACAAGCTTCAAGAGCATCTGTTTCACATCTCTGCAGACAGAAGATGAAAAGGAGTTAAGTATATCCACCAGAAGTGTTGTCAGACTCCAGAATACCAGAGACTCCTAAAACTTTGTTTTATAAATTTAACATGTATATCCAAGTGCTTTGATTTTCTAGATGTTTCCTGTACTTTAAGCAGTCTTGATATTTGTTCCATCTGTGACTATATGGTTCTTAAAGGTAGTGGCCATTCCACATTTTTATGCCTCTGGACTTTACACTGGACTTCCAGTACTTTACCGAAGTATTTACTGAATAATTTAAAGTCCGAATCATTTTACTTTTTAATGAACTCCTATCTTACCACAGGAAAATCTTAACTTTTTCCATTTATAAACACAACTGAACAAAAATGGCTAGGTAAGCAGAAGCCATGCATAAGATATTCTATCTTTAAAGAAAACCTTTCTCTAGATCTAGAAGATTTTAATTCTTCTGATATATAGCAGATTAAAAACCCCACAGAAAAAAAAATGGAGATCTACTGGCCATCTACCTACCTGCTGCAATTTGCATCTAGGACAACATTTTCAATTCTCTGAATAATTTCCTCCATATCAGTCTTTCCTTTTTCCTTCCAAGCATCTTCCAAAACTGACCCTGTCAACTAAAAAAGCAGGGATCAGTAAGATTTGGAATTCAAGGAAGTACAGAAATCCTATAGAAGTATCAGCAGCAATTCAAGCATTCTTTGAACAAAATTAATTTGGCAAGTTAAATATTCCCAATTATATTCTACCATCTAACAGGCAGGAAATCTCTATACCCTCTGTTTTTCTTGACGGAGAGAAACTCAATCATAGGTTTTGTGTGTCCATGACTATATGGTATGCTCCCTGTATGAATAAAATAGGCAATAAGATTTTAATCAACATATCACTTATTGAAATATGCAAGTATAGAAACTCTGAATTAACAAAAATATAAACTTCATTGAAAAAGTGAGTTAAGGATATACACAGGTAATTCATCGTAACAAAAATGGCTAACACAAACATGAAGGAATGGTTAAATTCACCAATGATTAGGAAAATGCAAAATAAAATGAAATTTTTGTTTATACTCATTACCCATGACAAAACAGAAACTAGGACCAGTTGGATCATCATTGATATGAATATGGGGAAAGCGATGTACTCATTCACCATTGGTAGGAATGTACTATGGTTTAGTATTTAGAAGAGAAATTTGACATTCATCAAATTTAAGGATGCAATGCTCACTGGCCCACCCACTCTTTGTGTGGGAACTGAACCTACACAAACAATTGCACATATGGAGATGAAGTGATTCAAGAGGTAAATCTTCTGTGCCAAAGATCTAAGATCTTTGTTAGATCATAAAAAAGCAAGTCACAAAGAGGAAGAAAGATCTTATTTATAGGGGCACACATACAGACATGGGAAAGGAAGGAAAGGAAATTTAGAGATGGGGGTGAAGAACTTCCATTTTTTGCTTCTACATTTGGATTATTCCATTAAAAAAAAAACAGTACATGCTGCTTTTCCAATATTTAAATTCAAGAGTAAACCAAAAGGCCAACATTTAGAGTAGAAACTTAATTTTGAATTCACACGCATACTATGCATACTTTCGGTCCTCTGAATCATATACAAATGGGGTAGAACAGTGAATTTCAAGATAAACAGAAGTGAAACCTACCTTCAGTAACTTTACTGCACAAATTAAGTTGTCATCCATAGGATTGGAAAAGAGGGCATTCAGCAACTCCCGCAGACCAACCTGAAGAATATCTGCTCTTGTAACCTGTCCATTTGTTCCCTTGATCTTTTGGGAAAGAATGAAAAGCAACCATGCCAAAATATCACAGATTAGTGAATGGTCCGGTATGTTGGCAAAATAAGTGTTTGCAGTTAAACAATATAAAAGACAGAAATCCTCTGGTATTTTCACAAAATTAGACTTATTTTACATGTATTTAAAACCTCTAGGGGCGCCTGGGTGGCGCAGTCGGTTAAGCGTCCGACTTCAACCAGGTCACGATCTCACGGTCCATGAGTTCGAGCCCCGCGTCGGGCTCTGGGCTGATGGCTCGGAGCCTGGAGCCTGTTTCCGATTCTGTGTCTCCCTCTCTCTCTGCCCCTCCCCCGTTCATGTTCTGTCTCTGTCCCAAAAATAAATAAACGTTGAAAAAAAAATTTTTTTTTAAATTAAAAAAATAAAATAAAACCTCTAATAGGGGTGCCTGGGTGGCTTAGTTAGGTGTCCGACTTTGGCTCCGGTCATGGTCTCACAGTTCATGGGTTCGAGCCCACATCGGGCTCTGTGCTGACAGCTCAGAGCCTGGAGCCTGCTTCTGATTCTGTGTCTCCCTCTCTCTATGCCCCTCCCCTGCTTGCACTCTCTCAAAAATAAACAGCAAAGAAGATAATAAAAACCAAAAACTTCTAATAAAACCAGGAAACCTCAGGGATGCCTGGGTGACTCAGTTGGTGAAGCGTCCAATGCTTATTTCAGCTCAGGTCATGATCTCACATTTTGTTCCAGCCCTGCAAAGAGCCTGCTTGGCATTCTCTCTTCCTCTCTCTGCCCCTCCCCACTCTTGCACACACTCTCTCAAAATAAAAAGAAAAAAAAAAAAAAAAACAAAAAAAAACAGGTAAACCGAAAACTACAGGTAAAAATTTTCATTTATCATACATATGATCAGGATAATCTAAGCCTCCTATATAAATTATTGTTTCATAAAACATTCTCTGTTCTATTAAGATACCACCTTTTTTGGAACATGCAGCATTTTACTCTGCTTTTTAGACTATTTAAAAATACTGTTTGGCATCAGAATGGTCTAAGTGTCTTAGCTCTCCAGCCAGAAGAGACTCAGACTCAGGAGCCATACCTCATCTTTATTTACACTTCTCACAGACATGGCATCATTACTTCCACACGGGTAAACACTCAACGGCATTCTTAAAATGACTCTTCATTTACAGCACATTTTTTTTTTCTTGAGAGAGAGAATATCCCAAGCAGGCCCCAAGCCCTGAAGAGGGCTTGATCCCACGACCCTGGGATCATGATCCAAGCTAAATTCAAGAGTAGGATGTTTAACTGACTGAGCCACCCAGGCGCCCCTTACAGCACATTTTAGATGAGTGCTCTTATTTTGGCTTATATTAAAATTAAACTGAAAAAGATTAATGCAGGAGATTTTTTTTAAAAGTTATGTCCATCTATGGTAAAAAAGGGATAGTAAATTAAGCACTAGATCGGACAGAGACCATTTAGATGCACATTTGATAGCGGATTCATGGGTGTTTTCAGTGGTGTTTATGATTAAGTCTTCAAATCAAAGTTAAAGCAGGTATAACCCATATATGGGATTAACTAATCAAAAAAGCAAATCCTTTACAGAGTAATATTCAGCACTTAGTTGCCTAGTACAAGCACATACTCAAGTATACCACCAATTCACAAACTTGTTTAGTTATACTTCAGATAAATGCATTTTATGTGGAAGATTCATATATAAAATGGGACCAAGGACTGTAATTCTGGGTGAATTTGGGTAGGAAAAACCCCCAGAAATTCTCCTGTCCCCACTTCTAACTCAAAGCTTTGTGTGTTATAGACTGCTTGTGAACCACCATCTAAAGTCCACATACGAAATGTGTGAAGATTCAAGAAAGTATGATTTCAAAAGCTTAAATTTGCATTGAAACCACGGCTTCCCAAAAGTACACAAAGACTAAAATTCCCAGTAACTACTTCCCAACACCCTCCTAACAGGAGAAACAAACATTACAGACGTTCCATTAAGACACACACCCACACCATTGCCTGCAGGTACAGAGTCATTTCTCTTTCCCCTCGCCCCTCTTCAACTTCATCCTTAATGTAAAGGTGTAACGCAAATACAAATTCCTTACCAAGGTCAGTTTATGTTCTCAGGTTTTGTCAGTACTTAAAAAAAAAAAAAACAAAAAAACAAAAAACTTTGTCCTCACCTCCAAGTTAAGATAAAGTTCTCCCAGGAAGAGTACAAATGCATGGAATCGTTTTCGAGTCACTTCATCCCCCTTGGCAGCTTGATCTTTAACTTCATATTCAGTCCGACACCTAATGAAGATAGACCTTTTATAATCTCACATTGCTTTGTTTTTTGTACAAACAAGACAACCATCTGTTGGTTTCACTGTTCACAAGCAATAAAGAGATAAGTACAATCTTCTGATTTTTTAGGATAAGAAGTGTTCCTGTTTATTGGAATTTGCAGTGCTTTTTCATACTAAGGTTCCTAGTTTTAAGAAACTGATGCGTTTGTCATCTGTTTAAGCAACATAGGTTTCATGAGGTACATCGTATATTGGCACCACAAAGAAAAACTGCCTCACCTTTGTCTTCTAGTCTTTTTGTCAAGAAAGCACTGTTTTTACCCAAATTATCTCTGTAAAATGTTCTATTCTGAATATATGAACTTTAAAACACATCTTAAGAAACATGTATAGATGGGTCCCCAACTGAAAATACAATGAATTTTTATTAAGCCCATTATTCTTTTAACCTCCATTACACAAATCAGAGAAATGAAAAGTCTCCAATTGAAATTCACATAAAAACAGAAAGCAATGAATTTGGTCTCAATATCCCAGAGACCAAAAGGAGCCAAATAACTTAGTTTCCCTTGCTTTGTTCCCACTGCCCCCCTCCACTTGGCCCATCTGCCATCCTAGAAGTTATCTAAAACAATCACAATAAACCTGTCATAACCCATGTCAGTGAATTATGGTGTCTGTTGCTACTAAAAGGATTTTTAGAATGTACTTTAAATGTTTACCAATTTGGTGTTAAATATTTTTTCTTATCTCTCTTGAGAAGGTGGTGAAAGACTCTAGGAAAGTCATGTTTTATAAAGCTGATTTTTTGAGAGTTCTTTTAAGGACAGAAGTAGGGGTTTATGGAGACTGAATGGCTTCCATGTATGAGGGACCAGTTTAGCTTGGCTATGTCAAATTAAAAAAAAATTTTTCTCTTTTCCTAAAAAAAAAAAAAAAAAAAAAAAGTCACTGCTTACCAAGATTTTACCTTGGATCAGCCCGTGAATCAACCATAAACCCAGTACAGTTTATCGTGTCTATATGACTTATAGCTTAGAAGCTACATTAAATGAGCAACATTTCGTTTGAGTCAGATATTTGTTACTCTCTAAACATTAATTCCTCATCAGAACAAAAGTTGCGATATCTCTAAGTAAAACACCCCGTTTAATAATGGAAAGGATGAGCTAATTAATGCCAGTTATCCAAACACCTTGTGGGCTATTCTCCTTTTATGACCTTGTAGGTAGGAATTTCAAGGAAATGATCTGTTTTCTAAGTGCAATGACTATTCTATTATACATTAAGATATGTTAATGAATATGCAAAGGTAAATTCGTACCCCTGGGCAGCAATGGTTATCTAGAGAACAACCCACACCTCTAAACTAATCTTTTTAGGCTAAAGACCTAATTAAAGGCAATACATGCTTATTTCAGAAAGGTTAAAAACAGAAAAGTATAAAAAATAAAGTCACTACAACCCAGAGATAACGGCCATGAAGGTTAACTTTTCTTTTTTCCTAAATATGTATACATTTCTAAGTTAGGTAACAGAATCAAGCCCTGCTTTTCACTTGTTAAAGGATTAGCACTTACGTTAATATCTCCGACAGTAACACAGTACTATGGAAGCTCCAAGCTCGGGTAGAGTCAAGAGAATCAGAAGAGGTTTTCAACCATGGCTACAGACTACAATCATTTGGGGAGCTTTAAAAAACCCAGGCTCCACCTCAGTCCAATTACATCAGAACTTCCAATGAGGACAGGGTCTCAGCCCTATTTTAAGTCTCTGGGTAACTGTAACGTACAGCCAGGGGTGAGCAGTCCACAGGAACAGAAGCCAGCCTTTCTGCCATGCAAGCTCCTAGAAGTGCCCACTTTCATATCTTTCCAGGAGTTATAAATACAGGTTAAGGCTAAATAGGTTTTTAAAATTTTATCATTTATATTTTCCCAAATTTTACCTATTCAGAGCCATTTCAAATATTTCTATTAAAATAATTATTTTTTTCTTACCTCATTCCTAAGAGGCCCGTCTTTTCATATTAATGAGTTCATTGCCATTCATATTAGATAAATGAGTTCACTGCCATGTGTTACAAATTCCCGTTTTTTCTTTCCTTCATATAAATTTAGGACCCTTCCTCCCCACCCCATATTATAATTTATATGTAATTAGGTTTAATCTTTTGTTTTAGGACTTATGGATAGGTTGGTAAAGCCCTTTTAAGCAAGACCTAAGATTTAATTGTTAGTTTCTTAGTATTTAGTGTTTCACTTTTGAGTCTTTTACATATTTGAAATATATTTTGGTGTAGACAGGAACCCATCTTTTTTCTACCCCCAATGAATGGCTAGCCAGTTGTCAGCAGCACAATTTACCTTCTACATACATATCTGAAGTAGGACCTTCATCAAAAGCCTTATTTTCAAGAGTCTCTGGAGTCACTTTTGGAATCCTTATTCTGTTCCAGTGCAATTTAACCAAATTATGGAATACACTACAACCATTAAAAGTATCCTTAAAGAACTAATGGACTAACTGTAATAAACTTGAAGACAACCCTGTAATTGAATAAGACGATTCCAGTAAGAAAATGTTTCCCTAGATTAGCTTATGAATTCAAAGTCATGCCAAAAAGATCTAGTAATACCAAAAAGATTTATGTAATTTCACATGTTGATTCTAAGGTTCTTTGGAGAAAAGCAGCATGCAAGAATAGCAAAGGAAACTCTACCCAAAAACTACGGGGAGGAGACTAATATACTAGGTATTAAAAAACTAGAGCTTTTTAATAGTATCATAATAAAATAAAAATAGAACAAGTAATAAATGGAATATAATGAGACCCAAATATTAGGATGTAGTTTAAGGAAGTTAACAGTTCAAATCAGTAAGGAAATGGATCATTTTAAAAATGGTAGGGATAAAACTCAAACTAGTTCAGCCTGTAGCAATTAGGACCTATTCAAATTGAAAGTACAGAGTACTAAGAAATACATAAGTGATCATATTTAAGATCTTGGAACATGAAGGGCCATCTAAGCACAAAACCAAAAGCAGAGATCATTACAGAAAAAAAGAGACTGATATGTGGGACTATAAATTTTTAACAGTACATACCATACTATAATACAAGAAAGAATGGTCCACCCTAACTTCCCCTGCAACTTTCCATAATACACACAGTCTTTAGAAAAGAATCGTCGAATTCTAGTAGGTTTAAAGTTTTCCTTTAACTTCATATGTTCACACTGACCTTTGAAGCAGCAACTGACGAAAGTTGCCACTCTGTGGGCTAATTGTCAGATGATGGGACAGGTAATTACACAGGCGAGCTCCCATGTAAGAGAAATTTGGGATAGATGTGGCCTTTCAAAAAGAAAAAAAGTTGTAACACAAATACATTGTTATTAATGCAAATACTTAACAGCAACATTCTAAGAAAAACATTTCCACCCCTAAAACTGACATTATACAAATGAACAAGTCTTTATTGTTTGGCGTAAGGAAATTAAGTTAACGCTCCCTCCCAACTTCATACCAAGAACAAGAACAAAGGAAAATGTTTAAGGCAAGTTCTCCCCACAATTTACTTGAGGTTACCAGAAAGCAAATTAAGAAGATCTCTTTATACTAGCCAATTTTTGCATAGGATGTATACATGTGCTCAGTTGCACAGTGCTAGTTATGAATAAGAGTATTTGCCAAACGATTCTTTTTCATGGTGTTTTTTAGGGCAAGGATAGCAGAGACTTTGGCATCTAGCAGTCCAGAACAACATTCCCAGGCCTGCATGGAGACCTTAGACATCAATTACCCTCCATGGGCTTCTGCTTGATTCCTAGGAGAGGTGATAAATGGTACCTGGTATGAGAGATTAACACTTAAAGAGTACTCCAAAAACACTTGGGGTAAAGAGGAAATGAGAAGCTCTTCCAAAAACTAAGACAGTGCAAGACACTATGTACCGAAGATAGTACTGCTTTGGCTATGTGAAACTAAGTTTTAACTTTAATTACAGCTTTTAAAGAACAGTAGAGACAACATGGCTTACTACCCAATATTAGGTAACACATTAAAAGGCTAAGGGACTCGACCAAGGTTACAAAAGGTAGTAACTAACCAGAGAGTAGAGATGTAACGGATGGTCTGATGCCTCTCTGACCCGATACGGAGTCTACTTACGGAGTTGTGGTAAATCTTAGACAAGTCACTTAACTTCTGTTAAGATGTGTAGAAGGGAGAAGAGTAATACCTTGCAACCATGGAGGATTAAGTGAGTTAATTCATTACATGTTAAATGTTTAGCATTGCCTAGCATACAGTACCTATGTTATAATTAGATCTTTTTATTTCATTGCTCACAAGGGACCCTTGTTATCACAGCAGACAGACTGGGTTCTCCTGAGATCACGTATGCATATCTGGTACCACAGAAGACTTGAAATTCAAAAATCATACTTTTCCCATTATGGACATTGCCGGTTTTCCTTTAGTTTACTTTTAAAATTATCACATACAACTTAAAAGGCAAGAAGCTCTACAAGGCTTGTTATTAAATGTCATACTTCCCCACTACACCTCACCTTTACACTCCACAGACAACCACTTTCAATTCTTTCAGCTGAAAAGGTTTCAACCTCTGTATCTCTATGCTCCGGGATTTCGGTTTAGTTATTATTTCTTATGAGTTTCCCACCATGGAAAAGGAATATCCAGTTTTCACCGGATATTCACGTAACACTACTCCATTCTGCTATTTGCCAATCTTTCCATCTACCAATGTCGTTATACCAGGATCTGATTGGTTTTGTGTTTCCATTTATGGCTGGACCACATAACACAGATTTCTCCTTTCCTACACAACTTTGTTTTCCCTGGACTTGATTTTTCTACACTGTTCTTTACTTAAGTCTCATTGATGTTACCCCTAAACTCACAAGTTTTTAAGTTTCTTAACATCTTCAACCACAGCAGCTATGCTCACCTTACCAGGAATCATGCCTGGAGTCTTCTGCCCTACGCCAGCAAAGCCTGGCCATCATCTTGGGATCTCCTTCACCACCATCTAGATAATCCACTTAGCCGCTCCTCTAAAATGCAGTTTCCTAGTTTCTACATCTTTGTCCTTGGCTTAATTCTTTTTGGTGGAGTACTTCCCTTCAAGAACTTCTCAAGAAGGGTTACAATAAAACTTCAAACTGGCTACTCAGTGCAAAAAGAGGGAGAGGGTCTCTCTTTCTTTTTTAAAGATTTCCAAGCAATCTTTTTAGTCTCATTCCAACCTTGTCCTAGAGCTTTCCAAAGGCTCTACTCAGTAAATCAGGGGGGATTTTCAGTTTTCCTCACTGGCTTGGAATTCAACTTTTTTAGATCTGCCAAGTCAGTTACCACTCACCCACCTGCTTTCTAGTCTCCATCTCTTCTCCTCATCTCAGCCCCTACAGGCTTATGGCTTCTTAAAAATCCCATCATTTTAGCAGTATTAGGGGAGGAATCAAAGTTGAATATGTAGGTTTAATCTGCCATTTTTATAACAGGCATTCTGTTACTATACATTCCCTCAATGAAATGTAAAAACAAGTAAAAACCTGTATCACTGACACAGAGTATCAAAACTTAAAATAAGGAATACATATTCTAAGAATTGGCTTTGAGACAATCACAAAAACTGTAGTTTGTCAGGCTACAATCCTTTTGTCCAGCCCTGAAGAACTAGAACCAGGCAGCCTATGAAGTGCTGCAACTAAAACAGAAGAGAAACCAGAAAAGCAATTTCAAGTATAATTTCTCCATTTTCTTCTCCTACCTAGAGGCCAAAAGTAGGTATGAGGACAAATAGAGCAATTCTATCTTCCTAAAATCTCAGGCATGTTCCAAATCTGAGAGTTGCCGGGTAATACCAAGGGGTCCACGAACTACCCAGAACCAATTGTAAAAGCAATCAAATGAAACACTAAGTAGGATGAAAATTATCCAGCCATCATAATCACCCTTCCATATACTCCAAATTAACCGGCCACCATGATCACCCTTCCAAATACTCCAAATTCGAGTTGCTCTTTCAGCAAGGACTTAAATAACACTTGTGTTTATAATTCTAGTCCCCTCCCACTGTTTTTGGTCAGTTTCAAACACTGCCCTTAAATTGGTCTTCAAAATCTAGTGTTATCTAGTTGCCCCCCTTAAAATAGCTTTAATGTATCACTGATCAATACACTAGGATCAAAACTAAACTTTGTGTGAACAATCTAGAATTACGGAATTAAGATGTAAATCCTTGGAAATTTAAGATAGAAGCATTAATGTTAAGACTCAACAGTGTTTTATGGGTTTTTTTTTTAAATGACTCCTTTATGAGGCAAAAAAGTTCTCCCATGATTTTTTTCTCTTAATCCAAAAATGCTATATAATTCAACACCTAAGAGAAAAGAACTACAGTTAATTTCAGATCCTTTAGAAACAGAGTGGGATGGAAAAAAGGTAGGATACTTACCTAGCCTTCTTCATAAATGTCTTAACATTCCTTCTGACTGACTGTACAGAGCCTTGAATCTCCAGTCTGGCTCCAGCCCTAGATCCCCACTACAGGGATTTTATACAACAGAGACTTGAGAGCTCCCAAGAACCTTAAAGAGTTAAGGAGTGTGGAAGCCAGGAAACATGAACCTGGCCTCCCTGAAGGAGCAACACCACTCTTGGGCTTCAAGGAAGCTATCTGATGATCACCCATGCCATCAGCCAACCTACCTGTTGATAGATGAGTTCTACAAGTTCTTGCAAAGCATCATCTGTAGTAACCCAGCCATTCAGGGTCTCTGCAAACTGCTCAATTTCAGTTTCAAAACTGCCAGGCTGTTCTGTGAGATGATTCAAAAAATCCTGAACATATTCTGATAGAGTGGGATAATCCTCACAACCATCTTCATAGGATTCCTATAGATCAAAAGTTAAAAACAACAACAACAACAAAAAGTTTTAATCCTTGAAACTGGCTAAAAAAACTAAGGCAGCTTTAAGGTGAGAAGTCTCTAGAACAAATGATCCTTCACACGATAAAATTTGTTATTTTCTTTAGCAAAATTAAGTCCACTGAACTATTCTTCCTTCCCCAATAGCCGAAGTGTTACATTAAAGCAGAAGGACACCACCTAACTGGGTGGAAAATGGTCTTCTCATCCCTGGCAGATTTATAAGATGAATGACAAAATTTAAACCAATATTTTAATATAACACCAATATAAAAATTAAGATTTTGATCTATTTATGGGTACAAGAACTGCGATTTGCTTCAAAGTGGGAAGGGAGAAGAGGCCACAGATAGAGACATTAGAATGCCCACAGTTAGGTCACAGGTACCTAACTGTTGGGGCCATGTGGCGGGGGGGGGGGGGGGGGCGCGTGGGTCATCACACTCTTCATATTCTTACAGTTATTTAACAATTTCTATATTGAAAAAAGAACCCAGTAAAGTCTGTCATCTGTTAATTCCCAAGGACAGAGAAATATATAGTTAAGGGACTACAAATTTCACCACAGTGTAACTGGCAGACTTGGGCTGCTATATCCAGGCTTCTAGCCAACCTTGACTGTAGCAGTTTCCAACTATGTTTTACCACGATCACCTTTGGTAATTTTCAGTCTTTTAGTAAATGGCAAGAGGCTGAACAGGGTGAGTACTGCAAAAGGTTTCAGATGCGATTATCAACCTGGATACTTGCAATGCCTCCAACACCAACCAAAGTATTCTGAAATTTGCTTAATAGTTATGACCTAATAAGAATTATACTAATGAAACTTACTCTTTTCCAAAAGGAGTCAAATGAGAAACCACATGAAAGAATTATGACAACATAGAAGCATTTTATGAAGAGATTAGGTTCTAAAGCCAGTGAGTGCATAAAGAAAAAAAAAAAATCAGGAGTCCAAATTTTCCTTAGTAAAATTAAAGGGATGCTACTTTACATTAGTTGCATGTACTATGAGACGCACTAAGGAAATAAGACCAACTGCA
This sequence comes from Herpailurus yagouaroundi, assembly GCF_014898765.1. NCBI lineage: Eukaryota > Metazoa > Chordata > Mammalia > Carnivora > Felidae > Herpailurus > Herpailurus yagouaroundi. The sequence continues at coordinate 34,792,137 of NW_024412377.1, forward strand.
GGAAGAGCAGATTCACGTGCCCATATCATGCTCATAGCGTTTGTTGAGAAGAGCAGGTAAACTGATACATTAAATGTTCTGATCTCAAAACTGAATGCAAATTAAATGACTCTCCTCTAGGGGCACCTGGATGGCTCAGTTGGTAGAGACTCCTGATTTCAGGGTCATGAGTTCTAGGCCCACGTTGGGTACAGAGCTTAGTTAAAAAAAATAAAATAAAATTTTAGGAGCACCTGGGTGGCTCAGTCGGTTAAGCTGCCGACCTCGGCTCAAGTCATGATGCTGCAGTTTACAAATTCAAGCACCACGTTGGGCTCTGTGCTGACAGCTCAGAACCTGGAGTCTGCTTCAGATTCTTTGTCTCCCTCTCTCTCTGCCCCACCCCTGCTTGCATTCTCTCTCAAAAATAAAAACATCAAAAAAATTAAAAAATAAGATTTTAAAAATGACTCCACTCTAAAATAAAGAAATTAACATTGATGAAATTCAAATTTATTCATCATAAACATTACACCTATATGACTGAAGATTAAATGAGTTAATAAGTAAATGCCCTTAGACCTGTGACTAGCACATAGTAAGGCATTAAGAGTTCAGCAAATTTCTACATTTCTGGGAAAACAGTAAAACATTACAAATGCCACAGTCATGTTCTCATACCTAAAGAACCACACCTAAAAGCATCTGAAGAACAGAATAAAAGTCCACACTTCTTGGTATATAAGAGGATACCCTGATTAATAAGCTATGTATAATATGCGACAGACACTGTTAAGAGCTCTGCAAGCTTGTCTCACTTAACCCTAAAAAACTTGGCACAGATGGAAGAAACGAACCCAGAGCAGTTAAGTCACCTTTGGTTATTTATTCAAAAGTGTTCACTGTTGAGTTCCTACTAAGTGCCAAACACTGTTCTAGGTGCTGGAGGGGTACTGTCTTGGCATGAACAAAGGAGACAAAGTCCTCCTCCAGTGGAGCTTATCTTCCACCATGGAAGACATTATTCACATGTTAGGATATCCTATGAAAAAAGGTGGGCTGAAAGTAATATAACACTGTAGATTAACTATATTGGAATGAAAAGAAAAGCAAAAACAAAAAAAGGGAAGGATTCAGAAGAGTTAACATCTCATTTGAAGATGAAAAGAAAAACAAAATAAACCCAGCCATACAAGTATCTGAGGCTTAGAAAGTAGGCTTACAAAGCACATAGGCCCCAGGGCGCTTGGGAGACTCAAGTCAGTTGAAAGTCAAACTTTGGTTGAGGTAGTGATCTCAGGGTTCAGGAGTTCGAGCCCCACAGGAGGCTTGCTGCTGTCAGAGCAGAGCCCAATCCGGATCCTCTGTCCCCACTCTGTCTGCCCCTCCCCCACTCGTGCTCTTTCTCAAAAATAAACATTTAAAAAAAAAGAAAAAAAAAAGGGCAGCACACAGGCCTCAAGACGATAGGTGCTTATCTGATACCTTTAAGAAAAGCCAGAACAGACACTGAAGAGGGGGTAATAGCTAACAAGATCAATGAGGCAGATGGGAAATCACGTACAATCTTAGGGACCACACTAAGACTGGCTTGAAAGCCAGTGGAAAAACCATTGGGCAAAGAAGGTTGGAACAAGGAAAGACCATGTACCAACTTAAGTAATTGCTGCAGTCACACAGCTAGTCAGAAGAACTGAGCACAGAACAAACCCTGTGGTTCTAACCTCTATGCTACACTCCAAGGAACTGACAAAGGCTTAAATTCCAACTTTGACATATGTACAAGAATATTCATTGCCAACAATCCACCTAACAATCAACAAAGAACTGGCTAAATATACCACCTTATATCCATGTAATAGATCAAATAGCCACTTAAACACGATAGATTTACATCTATTAATACAGAAATCACTAATGTTAAATGGGAAGAACAGAACCGTATTTTAGGACAGCTTAATTTTAAGAGATTTGGAGACGGTGAAAATTTCTGGAAAGATAGACAAGGGATAACAGCTCTGGAGCCCATGAATGTTCATATTGTAAATAGTGACCACTGTTTTATAAAACTGAAAGCAGTTAAGCATTATAAATGCATACATTAAATACACTTAATATTAGCTACATATACATTTTACATTAAAAATACTTTGACATATAGAGTTTTATAGATTTGGAGTGTCCTGTTACTACTGACAGAAAAGCAGGAACCCGACACATCCTAGCTGAAGGTATTAATTTCTGGTTTCTATCAAATGTCACTCACTGTGGCAAAAATGCAGTCTCAAAGAAGCAGAACTCTTTTAAGAGAACCCAAAGTCCAAAAGTAAAGAAGGGAGAGTAGAGCTGTTCTGATTATAAGCATTACAGGGGACTGGTTCACAAGCTGCCATTTCAAGGAAAAAAGGAAGCACAGAGTATTCTGGACAGACCAGCACTCCGATGTGTTTGCATTATTTCTCTAGTACCAGATTTTTCCAAGTACAAATTTCATCAGTCTTCAATGTGGAGTTAAATGGCTTTTAAGCTGAGGGATGAAGTTTTACTTATTTTTCTTAGAATTCTGTGCCAAGAGATTAGGAGGGACAGTTAGACAATGCACTTTTCATGGAAGACTTTGAATACATTGGTACAGAGAAGACCTTAATCCAAAGCAACAGGAATAAAAGGAAACCGATCAGACACCTAGACGGTGGCAGAGTCAAGACTACTTTAGTTTGAAGGGGGCAAGAGTGTGAAAGACAAACAGGAGTCAATATACTGTTTTTGGCCTACACAGCTAGTCAGAATATAAAAAAAAAAAAGGCTTGCAGAAGATAAATTCTTTTTTTATACTTGAATTTCAACGTGAGATTCTCATGAACAAGTCAAAACAAACACAAGGCAGGAGTTCAGAGAAAGAATTAGATTTCAGTATCAGTAGACAGGCAATGGTCAGATTCTAAGTGACAGGTAGGATCACCAAGGCAGGTAATAAAATGTGGGGGGGCGGGGGGAAGAACCTCAGGGGACTACAGTCTGAGTGAAGAAGGAATGATCTGCAAACTGGAAGGATGAAGAAAGCACTGCCCCAGTGGCCAAAGGAAAAAGAAGAGGTGGTCAGAGGCAAATGCTACAGAAAAATCTTAGGAGTTGAAATCTGAAAGAACAATGGTTGCAGTCTTAGGAATGAAACACTAGGCAGAGAGAGGGAAAAATTAAAATTGGTATCTTAAATATTCAGTTTTTATAAAAAGAGGAACTTCTAAAAGACTGAAAAGGTACCCTTGGCCCCTAGCACAGGACCAGACTCACTGGGACTTGTTAAACTGCACAGATCATACGGTGGTCAGTCTACTAAGATGAGGGTTAAGAGGACAATAGATTTTAGGGGTACCTGGGTGGTTCAGTAGGTTAAGCATCTGACTCTTGAATTCAGGTCAGGTCATGATCTCCCGGTTCGTGAGATCAAGCCCCATATCAGGCTCTGCACTGACAGTATGGAGCCTGCTTAGGATTCTCTCTTCGCCCTTTATCCGCTCGTGCTCTCAAGGTAGATAAACAAATAAATAAAAAGAGGACGATAGATTTTAAAACCCAAAGAGCATCAGTAAAGGTCACAAAAATAGTACCAAATCAAATAGGGGGATCAGCCTACAGAGGTTTGATCACTGAGAAGTAAAATAGTACTAACAGTGAATAAGTTTACATTTAGGAGAACATCACTATTGAAAGGCAAAAGAAATAGGCAGTAACTTGAGGGGAACATTCTTAGAAGAAAGAAGGGATTTTGACGGGTGGGGATTTTTGTTTCTTAATAAATGCTTTGTGAATTCCTATGTAGAATTTTTGGTTCTTGTAAGTGAGCTGTGATTAAATATTCAAGATGTAATGGTTGATCCGAGAAGAAGCAATAGCCAGGAGTTGACAGATACAGCAACTCCCTGGTAAGAAAGCATAGAAAGCAGGAAATTCTAGCAGTGGGATTAGAGGAAGGACTCGAGGATAAAAGGGTTCAGAATCTTGGCAGGGTTGAGAAAGCACAAGCAACTATCATAAAGGCTTTCAGAAAAAAGTATGAGTACTTGAGAACAGATCCAGTTCAAAGATACCCAGATTTTCATGCATATCAAAGCAGACTTAAGGCACTTTTATTTTGTTCACTGCTGTATCCCCAGCGCTTGACTCACAGTAAGAATCCAACTATCTGTTGAATGAGTGAGTGAATATAACTAACTTTGGATTATGGCTACTGTTATCTGTCACAAGACCCTATCCTAAGAGTCAGGGAGAAACCAAGGATACTGCCATTCTGTGACTAAGTGGACAGAGTAAAACACTTACCTTTGATAGAGGGTAAAAGGGTAAATGAGGAAGACTAGAGAATGCACCAGAGCAGGGGTAGCAATCTTGAATGATTATAGAATAGAGGCGGATTACAAACAAATGAGGCAAGCCAATGAGCAATTAGAGGTCATGTATTCCATCTAAGGTGGCTGCCTCCATTCAGCTGCAGACAATTTTTTGCTCTAGCAAAGTTAACAGTCCGGTACAACCCCATCTTATGATTTTAACAGAAACCAGAAAATTTAGATTTGCAACATTTTTTTTTTAAATTTTTTTTTCAACGTTTATTTATTTTGGGGACAGAGAGAGACAGAGCATGAACGGGGGAGGGGCAGAGAGAGAGAGGGAGACACAGAATCGGAAACAGGCTCCAGGCTCCGAGCCATCAGCCCAGAGCCTGACGCGGGGCTCGAACTCACGGACCGCGAGATCGTGACCTGGCTGAAGTCGGACGCTCAACTGACTGCGCCACCCAGGCGCCCCTAGATTTGCAACATCTAATTTAAGTACTATTAAACAGGCCTTTAAAAAAAAAAAAGGAAAAACAATGAGGGCCAAAGACGACACACCTGCAGGCCACACACGAGCCATGGGCTTCTGGTTTGCAATCTGTTCTGGCCAATTGAGCATAGAAGAAACTAATCTAATAGAAGATATCAAGGAGTGCCTAACAGAGGACAATGGCTCAAAATAAGTGGACCAACATGGCTCTGTAGCCCAGGAGTCACCTGAACTATGTAAACTAGTTGATACAGAACTCTGGAAAAAACAAAAAACAAAAACACAAAAAAACACATCCCTATCATAAAATGGCCCAACAGGGAGACAAATGGGAAACAGTATGTGGCTGTCTGAAAGTGCTCTTCAAGAGTTAATTCAACTACTCACAGCTCTCCAATGGTTCTTTTCCTCTCCGAGCCAAATACAACTTTTTGGCAAGAATCCAAGCTGTCCTCGCTTCTATTTTACATGACTGACATCAAATCAACTGCTCTTTCTGAATGCCTATCCTTTCCCCTTCCCGGCCACAAAGCTTTTTTTTGTTTTTTAAGTTTATTTATCTTCAGAGAGAGCACGTGAGCGTGCACACGTGAGTGAGTATAAGTGGAGGAGGGGCAGAGAAAGAGGGAGAATCTGAAGCAAGCCCCTTGCTGTCAGCCAAGAGCCCATGTGGCACCCGAACTCATGAACCATGTGATCACGACCTGAGCCGAAATCAAAGAGTCAGACGTTCAACTGACCAAGTCATCCAGATGCCCACCAAAGCTTTTTCCTACGGCAGTCTAAGATGCATGGAGTTTCTAAAACATGGGGTACAGTTTTTCCATACCTTTTCTATCAAATATGGAAGGAAAGCACTGCCCCCCACCCAAGAAGCAACAAAATAGGTGTGCCATCATTAGTTATCAGGTAAACACAAATTAAAACCACAAGTAGTGGGGCGCCTGGATGGCTCAGTGGGTTAAGCATTCAACTTCGGCTCAGGTTATGATCTCATAGTTTGTAAGAGGCCCACATCAGACTCTGTGCTGACAGTGTGGAGCCTGCTTCAAGTTCTGTGCCTCTCTCTCTCTCTCTGCCCCTCCCCTACTCACACAGTTTCTCTCTCAAAAATAAGCAAACATTAAAATTTAATAAAAAAACACAAGTAGATACCACATACCCACCAGAATGGCTAAACTTAAAAACAGAAATTTCCAAATACTGACAAGGAAGCAGAGTAAGTGGAAATTACATACTACTCAGAGTGTACACTGGAACATTCTCTTTGGAAAACTATTTGGCAATCTCCATTAAAGTTGGCTACCGGTGCAACTGGGTGGTTTTGTTGGTAGAGCATAAAACTCTTGATCTTGATGTGGACTTCAAGCCCTATGCCGGGTGTAGAGATTACTTAAAACCTCTGGGGGGGAAAAAATGAGTTGACCACCCTATGTCCCTGCAATTCCACTCCTAGGTATGTACCCATGGGTAGAATAGCAGCCCTATTTATAATAGCCCCAAAGTGGAAACAATCAAATGTTTATCAAGAGACAAAGGGAAACAGGTGCCTGGCTGGCTCAGTTGGTAGAGCATGCAACGCTTGATCTCAGGGTCATGAGTTCAAGCCCCACGCTAGGCGTGAAGCCTCCTTAAGATTAAAAAAAACATTTTAGAGGAGACAAAGGGGACAAATATTAAAACAAAAACAGACAAGATGGGACTGTGGTATATTCTCACAATGGAATGCTAGATTAAGTCACCTTCAATTATAAGCTAAAACATGGATTAATTTGAAGGTCAAAAAAAGTGAAAAAAATATATTCTGTATGAGTCCTTTTATACAAACTTTGAAAACAGGCAAAACTTGTAAATCAAAATAGTAGTTAACCTGGAGAGCAGTAATGATTAGGAGGACACATAGGGAGCTTTGTTAATGTTCCTTTTTTTGGTTTGGACACTGGTTGCTTAAGTGTTCATTTTGTAAAACTTTGAGCTAACCTTTATGTACACTATTGGGTTAAATGTCAGTAAAACTAAGAAATTAGGAAAAAGAAGACTTCTGTGCTAAAGTATCATTTTAACCCTCTAATGGTTCCTGCCCCACTTATCTACAATCAATTGCTATGCATTTACCCAGGACATATTCCCAATTGTGTTGTGTTTTCTCCCACTTAGAAGGAGTTCAGTTTATTAAGTTATTGACAAAAATGAACCTGAAAGTTTAAAAGTTCTTCATACTTGTGTAAACACTTTATCAAAACCTCCTACGTTTCTTTAGTTAATTACAACCAGAAACACTTGTTTTAACATAATAGCGTCCAGATGTGTAACATTAAAAAGCTTACCTCAAATTAGTCCGCAGCAGAACTATGGTTTAATTTACTCTAAAACTACCAATGAATATTCAGTTATCTTGCTGAAATCCAATTTAAAATCAGCTTTGCCAGGCCATTATTCTATAGATCATCCACTTAGTCTGGACACAAATTTTGTTATTTTTTTAATGTAGTTTTTTTAAAATTTAATGTTTATTTTTGAAATAGAACCAGAGAAAGTGTGAGTGCACAGAAGCAGGACGGGGGGGGGGGGGGGACAGAGGATGGGAAGCCAGCTCTGTGCTGACAGCAGGGAGAACCCCATCAGGGGCTGGAACTCACTAACCTGAGAGCATGACCTGAGCACAAGTCGGAGGCTTAACCCACTGAGCCACCCAGGTGGCCCTGGACACAAATTTTAGTTTTATATATTGAAAGTGCCCTAAGTATATCCTTTACTAGGCTAGAAATACTCTATAGATACCGGGGATACAGTGAAAAAAGACAAAAAGGTCTACTCTCAATTTACATGGATATTTTGAACATCACAAACCACAAAACATATTCCTGAATCTGTCTGGTTTCTTGGAGAGTGTAAAGAATTCATGACGTTTTTATGTGTAGTAGAAAGTTCCATAATACCGATTAATGACATAAAGTAATAATCACGTTATTCCAGTAATATTAATCCAGAATTGTAGTAAAAAGGCATACTTACTGTATAATTAGAAGAATAACCTGATGGATAAAATTCAGGAGCGTTCACAGACAGCTTAGACATTAATACAGGAGCTACAACCACCTGGGGTTTAGCCATTGCTGACTCCAAGTTCTGCTGTGGGATATTATCCTGTGAACTAGGTGGAGCTCTCAGGGGCCTCGTTTGCTCTGAGAAAGGAAAAACGGGGTGTTAGATGCGTTCATTCCTTTGTATAGCAACTTACTATCTGCTGAAAAGCCACAGGAGAAGGACTGGTTTTTAAGAGTTAAACAAGAACTGTCACGAATATTAAGGTTATCGCCAGGATATATACAGAAAGCCTGCAAAAAGGAACAATAGGCTGCTTTAGCTCATTTATGGCCATACCTGCCTCCTAAATGAATGCTCGAGAGCTTTCTTTTTCCTTTTTTCGTTTTTAAGGAGTTAAAAGAGGTGGTTGCACGCTTAAGGTCTCCCTTTCCAAGGCTGGGAAGGGGGAGGCGATTTTTACTTCCTCCCCGGACGGCAGAACTCAGAGACCGCGCATTGGGCCCCTCCCCCCAGCCGGGGCGCACAAAGGATTCCGGCAGCCACCTTCCAAACCCCGTTCCGGGCCCGTCCCCACCCCGGAGCAACCGGGCCCCTCGGGGAACGCTTTCGGGGAACGGGGGGGTTGGGGGGGGGTAGAAGGAAAAAGAGCGCCGGCCTTGCCGCGCGCCAAGGGCCGTGGGGAAGCGTTGGCCCAGGAGGACAAGGTCCCCTAGAGCGGCTCCGTACCTGGGAGCGCCCCGGGCCGGGGAGGCCTCTGGGGGCCGGCGGGGACCTCGCACTGGGCCCCTGGCGGCGGGGCCGTCCTGGGCTGGCGCAGCGGCGGCGGCTGCAGGAAGCCCGGGGCTTTGGGCTGCGGCGGCGGCTGGTGCCGCGGCCGCTCAGCAGCCCCCGCTCCGTTCGGGAAACCGCCGCCCTCAGGCCCGCCCCCTCCGCGGCCCAGGCCCCGGCTCCGGCCCCGACCAGCACCTGGGGCCCGATCGAAACCGTCCGACATGCTCCTCCTCCTCCGCCGCCGGGGGCCGCTGCCGCTGCGCTCGGGAGAGGACGCCGGGGGGGAGGCGCCGCGGGCCGGCTCTCGCCGCCGCGCTCACTCGGGCCTCATGGAGGAGGAGGGCTGCGGGCCCCTGCGCGGTTCCTTGGCGCCTCGGGCGGAGCGGACCGCAGCCAGAGCACCCGCCGAACCCGCCGCTCCAGAGCGCCCGCCCCCCGCGGCTGCCCTCCGCTTTTCGATTCTCCCCCAAACCCGGCTCCCCCGCCTTCGGCGCGGCGGGGGCGAAGGCGGGTCACAGCGGCCCCCCGCGGCCCGGAGGCCCCGGGCGCGTCCTCCGCGTCTGCTGCGGTTCGTGGCGGGCTGGGTGCCGCGGCCCAGCAGGCCGCTCGGCCAGTGGCTTCCCGGCCAACGGACAGCCCTGCCCGACGCGGGGACCGGGCGAGGGCATCTCGGCCCACCCCCCGGGGCGGGCCGAGAGGAGAAAGGGGTGCTCACCCCAGGCAGGCCTTACCTACGCGGTGCCTCTCGGTAGAGAAGTGCGAGACTGACGGTTGATGCCAGGAAAATAAAAATACGGGGGGAGGGGGCGTGGAGGCAGCGCTAGGGTTCGCGGACGCGCACCTCCGTGGGCGCGCAGGTGTGTTCAATGACCCGGAGCCGGCCGGCCCGAGGACTGGCCCGGAAGGACCGCTGCGGGAGAAGCTCCGCCACCTGTCTGGTCGGCCGCGGGGGAGGGAGGGGGGAACGCAATCAAAATGCACCTCTCTCCCCCGCCCCTTTCAATTCACATAAGGTAGTTATCAGAGTAGGTCCTACCTACTGTGCCCAGGCTTCAGTCTTCTCTTTTCTCTTCCCGTCCGGAAATGTTCACAAAATGCACTACCTTTCAATGAAATTACCCTCTTTTTCGTCGTCTACCAGTACCGTCCAATAAAAATATAGCGCGAGCACAAACGCAAGCTACTTATGTAATTACAAATTTTCTAGAAGCCACATTAACGAGTAAAAAAAAAAAAAAAAACAAAAAACAAAAAAACCCCAGGTGGAATTATTTTAATCTATTTTACTTTACCGAATATATCCAAAATGGTATTTCAACATGTAACTAATACAAAAAATGTTAATGAGATGTTTTCCCCTTTCTCGTACTAATTAAAACACAATGTGTATTTTATACTTGCAGCACGTCTCCGTTGGGATTGGCACATTTCAGGTGTTCAGTAGGTACATGTGGCTAGTGGCTACCGCATTGCACAGCAAAGTTCTAGACATTACTTATGTGTAAATTATTGTTTTTGTCAGGTCTGGTGCTGTGACAGCCAAATGAAGAATGAATGTAAGTAATGAAAAGGAGAAAAAAATCATTTCTTTACTGTTATACTGAAATATCCTCACAAACTCTGATTGTAGCCCTTTATATTAAGTCAGGTTTAATGTTTTTCAATCTTGTCATCTTGAGAATCATTTCAATTAGGAACAAAACTCATGTTAACCATTTTCTCTTCTTACTAATAAAAACAATATTAACAGCTTCACCTAAATGAGTGAGAAGAATGGCTTTAATTACGGCAATCCTAAATAAATGATTCATGCTGTTGATTGTTGGCAAAAATTGAAGGGAAGGAAGCCAACAAAAAGTAAGGTTCTTTGGTGTGGTGAAAAATGTAGGATTCAAAGTGGACCAGAGCTTGGCTTAGATCCTGGCCTTGACCCTTAAAGCCTGTGTGATCCTAGGTAAGCCAGGGATTTAGCTTCTCTGAGCCTCATTTGCCTCATCTTTAAAATAATAAGTATGTTGTAGCACTGAGTATTTATTACAAAGACAAGACAACAGTGTAAAAATTCGATGGGGACATTGAAGTCCATTCTTTTATGTAGCGGTCAGTCACTTCTTACTTTTCTGTTCTTCAGGAAGGACTCACAAACTGTATATTCCAAAACAGTGAGAGTGAGTTATCCTAATGTTCCATTAGGTAGATACCCTCGACCTGTGCCAGGCTTTTGGTCGCATTCATTACCCTCTTGTTCCCCTAGGAACTTTGATGATGGCTAGCACTTTCTTTACACCTGAGACATTCTTATCTGAGACTAAGGCTACTATGCATGCATGGAGACATCAGGGTATCTTTAATTGAGATGTTATCCTGTGCCTTCTCCCTATTTACTGTTATGTAACTTTACCCCTATTCTTATGAGATGTGAAAGGTAGACTTAGAGATAACAGGGATGGATTTAGCTTCATCACAATAACAATAGTTAATATTTAGTATGTGCCAGCCATTGTTTCAAGAGCTTTACTTTTATCATTTTATTTAATCCTCACATCCTATGAGACAGCCATTCCAATTACCCACATTTCGCAGAAAAGGTGCCAAGATACTACAAGGACTATATCCATCTGGGGACTGTTATAGGACTAAGTGACAGGTGGTAGGTAATGCAAAATGCCAAGAGGCCAGGGGCACCTGGCTGGCTCAGTTGGTAAAGCTTGCAACTCTTTTTTTTTGTTTGTTTGTCTTTTCCTATCTTAGAACCTTTTCTTTAAATTTCATTTTAATTTTTTTAAATTTACATACAAATTAGTTAGCATATAGTGCAACAATGATTTCAGGAGTAGATTCCTTAGTGCTCCTTATCCATTTAGCCCATCCCCCCTTCCCACAACTCCTCCAGTAACCCTCAGTTTGTTCTCCATATTTTTGAGTCTCTTCTGTTTTGTCCCCCTCCCTGTTTTTATATTATTTTTGTTTCCCTTCCCTTATGCTCATCTGTTTTGTCTCTTAAAGTCCTCATATGAGTGAAGTCATATTGATTTTTGTCTTTCTCTGACTAATTTCACTTATAAAGCTTGCAACTTTTGATCTTGGGGTTGCAAGTTTGAGCCCTACATTGGGAGGAGAGACTACTTTTTTAAAAAATGCCAAGAGGCCACACACACACAAACATGAGCACCAGGTAGGACTCTCTGGAGAGAATCATCAGAAATGCTCCTTCTCCACACTTAGGCCTTTCTTATTGATTTATGAAGGTAGGGCTAAATTTGGAGAGGCTGGAAAATATGTTGTAAATCTGGGAAAAGGACCTGCTGTAAAATATGGAAAGAATTTGTTTCCTTAAGCTGGGTTTGAAAGAACTTTTCCAGAAGACTTCCCCAAGCTGTCTAATCTTAGATGCTTCCCTTATGATAGTTGTATCTTGGAAAAACTTTATCTTGGCACTTAGTATGCTGGATTTTTACTGTTTAGTCTATTTAACTGTCCTCTTCACTAAACTACTTCTGAAGTCAGAGGACACTTTTTTTTTTTTTAAGTAAACTACACACCCAACATGGGGCTTGAGCTCACAACCCCAAGATCAAGAGTTGTACGTTCTACCCACTAAGCCATCCAGGCACCCCAACCAGAGGCCACCTTTCATCTCTACACCCTTAGATCTTAGCCCAGTACTTGGTACATAAAGGCTTTTAACAGTGATGGGAATCACCTGCAATACAGCTTTTCCTTTCCTGTGTCACCAGTATAGTGATGATGAAAAGACTGGTTTTCTTTCCTAGTTCTTGAGAGATTTAAGTTAAAAGATGAATGCTTTAAAAAAGAAAAGATTGTTTTTCAGAAACCAGTAGCACTTAATGGCTTCAAAATCCCCATTGGTTGGGGCGCCTGGGTGGCTCAGTCGGTTGGGCGGCTGACTTTGGCTCAGGTCATGATCTCGCGGTCCGTGAGTTCGAGCCCCGCGTCGGGCTCTGGGCTGATGGCTCAGAGCCTGGAGCCTGTTTCCGATTCTGTGTCTCCCTCTCTCTCTCTGCCCCTCCCCCGTTCATGCTCTGTTTCTCTCTGTCTCAAAAATGAATAAAACGTTTAAAAAAAATTAAAAAAAAATCCCCATTGGACCATATGGGAGTAGACAGTGCAGCCTTTCAAGTCCAGCTAATAGGAGAAAGTTTTCATAAAAATTTAAATAGGAGAAGATATTTACAACCATATACTGACAAAAGACCTGTACCTAGAATATATGAACTCTCAAAACCCAACTGTGAAAGAATAATCCACTTAGGGAGTGGACAAAGCAGACATTTCACTGAAGAGAATGTACAGATGGCATTTAAGCCCGTGGGGGAAAATGTTCAACATCATTAGCTATTAGGTAAATGAAAATTAAAACCCCAATGAGATTTCACTACCTACATAGCACAATGGCAAAAGAAGAAAATAGTGACAACACCAAATGCTTGCGAGAATGTAGAGAAACTAGAAACTGAGTCACTTGTTGGTGGGAATGTAAAATGGTATAATCATTCTAGAAACTAGTTTGACAATTTCCTTAAAAGTTATACATATGACTACCATATAACCCAGAAATTGCACTCCTGGATATTTGTGATGGTTAACTTTATGTGTCAATTTGACTGGTCCATGGGATGCCCAAGTAACTGGCTAAGCATTATTTCTGAGCATGTCTCTAAGGGGGCTCCTGGAAGAGATTAGCATTCACATCAGTAGACTGAGTAAAGCAGATGGCTCTCCCCAAAGTGTCATCTTAACCATTGAGGGCCTAAAGAGAGCAAAAAGGAGGAGAAGGAAGAATTCCATTTCCCTGACTCATTGCTTGGGCTAGGACATTGGTCTGGCCTTGGACTGAGACACCATTAGTGGTGCTCTGGTTTTCAGGCCTTCAGACTTAGACTGGAACTATACCACTAGCTTTCCTGGCTCCCCAGCTTGCAAACAACAAACCATGGGACTTTTCAGCCTCTATAATCATGTGAGATAAATCCAAGGATTGGTTTTGAGTATTAAGATATCATGGAATTTGCCTGCTAGTAGGTTTGAGATTTGCTTGGGATCTGTTACCCCTTCTTTTCTATTTCCTTTTTGGAATGGGAATGTTTGTCCAATGCCTGCCCCATCATTGTATTTTGGAAGCATATGACTGGTTTCACAGCTTCGTAGCTGGAGAGGAATTTTGCCTCAGGATGAATTGTACCTCAGATCTCATCCATATCTGATTTAAGCAGACTCCATGCATGGGGCTTGAACTCACAACCCTGAGATCTTGATCTGAGTCAGACAGTGAACTGACTGAGCCACCCAGGTGCCCCCATCCATATCTGATTTAGAGGAATTTTTTTTAATGTTTATTTATTTATTTTTTAGAGAGAGAGTGCAAGTGGGGGAGGGGCAGAGAGAGAGAGGGAGACAATCCAAAGCAGGTTTTGTGCTGACAGCAGAAAGCCCGATACAGGGTTCAAACTCACAAACTGTGGCATCATGACCTGAGCCACCCAGAAGCCCCTGATTTAGGTAACATACAGATGAGATTTTGGACTTTAGATTTTAAACTTGGTGCTGGAATGAGTTAATACTTTTGGGGTTCTTGGGATGGAGTGAAGGTATCTTGCATGTCAGAAAGGCATGAATTTTGGGCAGGGGCAGGGGCAGAATGCTATAAATGTTTGTGTCTCCTCCAAATTCATATGTGAAAGCTATAACCCCCATTATGATGATATGTGGAGGTAATTAGGTTTGGATGAGGCCATGATGATAGCCTCCATAATGGGCCTCTTGCCCTCATAAGAAGAGGAAGAGATCAGAGATCACTCTCTCTGCACCATGTGAGGACACAGCAAAAAGATGGCCATCTGCAAACGAGAAAGAGGGCTCTCACCCAAACCTGACCCTGCTGGCACCCTGATCTTGGACTTCCCAGTCTCCAAAACTGTGAGAAACAAATTTATTGTTTAGTCCATCCAGTCTGTGGTCTTTTGTTTAAAGCAGCTCAAACTAGGCACTTATCCCAAAGAAATGAAGATTTATGTTCACACAAAGCCTGTACCCAAATTTTAATCACAGCTTCATTCATACCATCCCCAAGCTGGAAACAACCTACGTGTTCTTTAATGGATGAATGGTTAAACTGTGGTGCATAGAATACTACTCAGCAAGAAAAAGGGCGACTACTGAAACACAACAATTTTGATGGCTCTCATAGGAATTATACTGAGTGGAAAAAAAAAAGAGCCAATCTCCAAAGGCTATTTTGTGATTCCATTTAGACAACCTTGAAATGACAAAAATCATAAAGTTGGAAAATAGCTTAGTGGTTTCCAGGGATTAGGGAAAGGCTGGGGTTTAGGGGGAAGCAGTGTGACTATTAAAAGGGTGGCTACTGGGGCACCTGGGTGACTCAGTTGGTTGAGTGTCTGACTTTGGCTTAGGTCATGATCTCATGGTTCCTGGGTTCAAGCCCCATGTCAGGCTTTGCACTGACAGCACGGAGCCTGCTTCAGATTCTCTGCCTCTCTCTCTCTCTCTCTCTCTCAAAAATAGACATTAGGCACACCTGAGTGACTCAGTTGGTTAAGTGTCCAACTCTTGATTTTGGTTCAAGTCATGATCTCATGGTTCATGAGTTCAAGTCCCACAACTGGCAGTGAAGAACCTGCTCAGGATCCTCTCTTTCTCCCTCTCTCTCTCCCCTCCCCCCCTCCCTCTCTCTCAAAATAAATAAACTTAAACATTAAAAGGGTAAGTAGTATGAGGAATCATTGTAATGGAACTATTTTTTTCTTGACTGTGGCGATGCTCATCCAAATCTACACGTGATAAAACTGCATAGAACTAAATGCATATATGCTTGTGTAAACACACACACAGATGAGTGCATGTAAAACTAAGGTGGGCATATTGTCAATTTCCTGGTTGTGATATTGTATTATACTTATGCATAGTTACACAAGATATTACCATTGAGGGAAACTGGGTGAAGGGTAAATAAGATCTCTCCATATTATTTCTTATAACTGCCTGTAAATCTAAATTATCTCTAAATAAAAAGTTTAAAAACGGAACACAGAAATAAATCTTATTTCCTCTTATTCTATCACTCCCTATACTTCCCTAGTTAGTTCAGTTCCCACCCACATTATCATGGCAACATACATACCATAAATTAGTGGGGCCATCATTAAGAGAGAGAAAAATTAGCTGGCATGTTTATTCTCTTGGGTTTCATTTGTGTAAATTATCTTTCTCTCCTAGTCTCTTGGGCCTTCTATGAAATGTAGCCCCAGCCAGTCAACACTTAGACTCCTGGATCAAGGCTCCAATCCATCTTTGAGTGCTAGGAATGCTGCTTGGGATCTCCCCGATGTTTGCTGTGGTTACTTGTTTAATGATGATCTCTTAGCTGGACTGTAAACTCCATGAGGGCAGGAATTCAGTAAATTCATTCAGTAAATATTTATTGCATGTCTGCTCTGTGCCAGACACTGTTCTAGTGCTGAGGATAAGCAGCGGTATGAGATCAGTACCTGTGAGGTGTCTGAGACTAGAAGCAGGAAGACCTGTGATGGCTGTAGCAGAAATTCCAGAGGGAAATAATAACGGTGACTAAGGTAGTGGTCGTGGGCTTGGAGAGAAGGGCCAAATTCAAGAAATGTTTCTGAAGAAATTGACAGTTGTATGTGGGGCTTACTGAGAAGCTGGAGATAAGGTTGACTCCCAGGATTCTGGCTTTGGTACATCATTCTCCAAAAGTGGGTGTCCCAGAGGGGAGCAGGTTCAGCGAAAGAGGGGACTCTCACTAGCTTTATTTTGGACATTTCATTTGGCACTTGGAGCATCTGAGTGGAATTGTTCAGTGGACAGGTTAAAAAAAAAATGGAGTTAGATTTCAGAGGAATGTTGTCTACAGTTAGATATTTGATAACTGAAGCCACAGGAGAAATAAGATTACTTGCGGGAAAGTGGAAAGAGGCCAAAGAAGAAAGAGAAGTGCAAATTCAATGGCTGGGTTGAAGAAGAGGAATTTGTTTACTGTGTTTACATAGGACTGAAACGGAGAGAAGCCAGCGGCGATGTTAAAAAGGGAGAGCCCAAGAGTGTTGTACGTTAGAGAGGTCAAATAAAAGTAGGATTATAAAGAATCTAGGGGTGCCTGGGTGGCTCAGTTGCTTGAGTGTTCGACTCTTGCTTTCATCTCAGGTCATGATCCCAGGGGTGTGAGATCAAGTCCTGAGTTCCATTCTGCACTGAGCCTGGAGCCTGCTTTAGATTCTCTGTCTCTCTCCCTCTGCCCCTCTCTCCTGCTCACTCTCTCTCTCTCTCTCTCTCTCTCTCTCTCAAAAATAAGAAGAAGGAGAAAAGAATCTGTGAAAGTGCACCTTCTCTGAGCTGGAGCAGTCTACTTGCCTTGGCAGGTACCTACTGCCTGATGCCACTAGACGCTTGAACGACAGCCACCCCCGGGAACCAAGTCCTCCTTCACCCACCGATCTTCCGGTTATAATTTGCCTAAATTTGCACTTTGAGAACAACAATAACAACAATAATAGCTAATATTTAGCACTTACTGTGTTCCAAGTAAGCACATGGGGTATCTCACTTAATTGCCTCATTTAATTTCCAAACAGCCCTGTGAAGTACGTACTATTATTTACTATTTACCTCATGTTATAGACGAAAGCGCTGAGATTCAGCGAAGTTAATTAATTTGCCTAAGATCACATAGTGAGCAACCCAGTTCCCTTAAGTCCAGAGTCCACACGCTGAAACAACACTACATTTTATCTCTAGAATAAGCGGGTCACAGAGATGCAAAGATTCTATTCTCTTTGAGTTATACTGCTCACTGTAAATTAATAAATAGGTATTCTCATGATATTAGAGATTTATGAGTGATTTGGGTGCAAACAGTTGTCAGTATTAGGAAGTATTGACAGCTCTAAACTTGACAGTAAAATACATGGGAGAGACATGGCAAGTTTGTAAGGCAAGTGTATTAAAGATGTTGTGTTGCCATTATAGTGGTGGGTTTTTTTTTTGGTTTTTTTTTTTAAGATGGGAGAAAAATGCATTTGTTAGCTAAAGGCAATGAGGGAAAGGAAAACATCAGGGGAAAAGAAGGAAACTGAGAGAATAAAGGACTAGAGGAGGAGGCAGGTCACAAATTCAGAGTCTAGGTGGCAGAAATAACTTATGATGGGGGAAAGCTATTTCACTAAGAAACGGAAGCAGATGCAGAGAAATTGCAGGAGAGGGAGGGTGCTGGAAACTTAACACGATCTCCATGTTCTCAGTAAAAAGGGGAGGAACTGTCTTTACTGTGAGGGTGGGAGACATAAAAAGAGGGAGTTTGAGGAAAGTGGCAATGCTTGCACGTGGTGCTCTGGGCGAGGAAGCTGCTTAGGAAGGGGGTCAGTTCACAGGAGAACCGCTGGGTGCTGCACAAAGTCCAGCTGAAGTCGGAGACCAGAGATTTGCAGGGGCAACGCTCTGAACAATTTTGTGAGTTTCCTCTAGCAACCCTTGGCAACCTGATGTAAGAATTGAGAAGCCTGTTAGTGGGAGTGAAATTTCATTATGCAGTTGAGGCAGAACAGTAAAGTCAGAAGGGGCTGAGAGGTTGCTCGTGGCTTAAACTAGATAGAGACAGGATTGAAGATGAAAGATAAGTGATAGCTTGGAAGGAAAAAGGAATGAAGAGTCAGAAATAGAGGAGCTAGAAAGGAAGAATGTGGTGGTCAGAGCATGAGATAGGAGTTGAAAATTTTAGAGGAAGTTCTGGGTGAATAATTACAGCAGGCAATATTCTACTGATTGCACAATTCAACTAATTGAACTGAAATGCTTGCTGGCTAGCAACAAGGTAATGTAATAGCTAGAAATGTTATTTTCAGAGTCCAAATTTGGCATTCAAAAGACAATTGGGAACATGAGTGTTTAATATATAAATATCAAATAAGACATCTTTTGCTACTAACGTGTTCTGCTTCCCTATCTCTCTGGCACAGTCTATGTACTGCTCTTTTGTTGGCAT
Organism: Herpailurus yagouaroundi; assembly: GCF_014898765.1. Taxonomy (NCBI): domain Eukaryota; kingdom Metazoa; phylum Chordata; class Mammalia; order Carnivora; family Felidae; genus Herpailurus; species Herpailurus yagouaroundi. The sequence goes on from NW_024412377.1 coordinate 34,810,798, forward strand.
AAGGTCAAAAGCCATACAGTTGATCTCTGAACAACATGAGTTTGAACTTTACAGGCCACTTACATGCAGATTTTTTTTGCAATAAATGTAATATGGTACTGTAAATGTATTTTCTCTTCCTTATGATTTTCTTAACAACATTTCCTTTCTCTAGCTTACTTTAAGAATATAGTATATAAAACATATAACATACAAAACATATGTTAATTGACTGTTTATGTTATTGATAAGGCTTCTGGTCAACAGTAGGCTCTTAGATAAGTTTTGGGGGCATCAAAAGTTATAGGTAGATTTTCAGCTGTGGGGGATGAGAGAAGGCCAGGGCTCCTAACCCCTTATGTTTTTCAAAGGTCAGCTAAATCTCCTTTCTGTTTCAATAGTACATAAAAATTTTATGTTAAAATTTAAAAAAATGTTTTTTTAATGTTCATTTATTTTTGAGGGAGAGAGACAGAGCAAGTGGGGGGAGGGGCAGAGAGAGAGGGAGACACAGAATCTAAAGCAGGCTCCAGGCTGTCAGCACAGAGCCTGACATGGGGCTCGAACTCATGAGAACCAATGTGAGATCATGACCCTAGACAAAGTTGGATGCCTAACTGACTGAGCCACCCAGTCACCCCAAAGCTTGGGTCTTAATGAGAGGGCATCTTACTCAACCTTGGTTAGTCAGGAAAGGCTTTCGTGAGAAGGTCTTATTTCAAATTCAATAAGGGAGTAGAAGCTATAATCCAGGTAAATGAATTGGGAGGTACTAATAAGAAGGACTCTTGATGTTCACAGAGATGTGTCTCTCTCTGAAGGGGCCTGTTTTCCTTATCTTCCTTATCCTTCACCCCACAGGCCAGTCAGTTATCTTAGCATCCTCTGCCTAGAGGATGCTCTTCCCCACCAGGAATCACTGAACTAGAAGATCTGCATCCACGTCTCAGCAATATCTCTTTTTTGATGTGACTTTAGGTGGGTCAGCTAACCTCAAACCAGTTTCTTCATCTTAAAACATGAAGAACAATACTTACTTCAATTATTGAAATGATCAGGTGAAATCACATATGTGAAGGTACTATGTAAATTGTAACATATGACACAGATTTTCACTATTCTTAGTATCCTAAAGTGGAACGTTGTATGCTTTGGTATTCTTGAGCCCATAATGGATATTAAGAAACAAAGAATTCTTAATGATCGCTATGAATTTATAGGTACTTTTCAGGTCAGCCAAGTTTAAACTCTGAAATGAATTGTTCCCTGAAACTACTTAAAATGTTTGAGTTAATGCCATAAATTATTGTAATTGGTCTTTGATTCAAAATCTACCACAGAGATGTGATAGCTAAAGTATCACCTAGTGGTAGAGTGAGCAATGTGATCCTGAGAGTATGTTGGTCATTATATAAATAAAAAGAGCAGTAGAGAGGGAAATTTGAGAATCAGCAGGCCTAATAAATATTGGAAGTGTTAAAAAAAACTGAAGTGGGATAGGGGGAGGATGAAAAACTTCATTACCCCCCCCCAATTTATCATGGTCTCTTGAACCATCAACATTTTCTACCTCTATTTCAAAAAAGCCCCACTACTGAAAAACCATTTCATGAAATTTATTATTTGTGCAGTGGGTAAACTCACTTGACAAATCTGTATCACGAAAAAGAGGCACTTAGAAGTGAATTGAATATGGGGTGCCTGGGCAGTTTAGTTGGTTAAGCATCCCAACTCTTGATTTCGGCTCAGGTCATGATCTTGGCTCAGGTCATGATCTTCTGGTTCGTGGGATAGAGCCCTGAGTTGGGCTCTGTGCTGACAGGGCAGAGCCTGCTTGGGATCCTCTCCTCCCTCTCTTTCTGCCCTCCCTCGCTCATGCATGTGATCTCTCTCTCTCTCTTTATCAAAATAAATAAATAAACTTAAAAAACTAGCTTATAAAAAAAGAAATGAGGGGCACCTGGGTGGCTTAGTTGTTTAAGCATCCAACTTCGGCTCAGGTCACGATCTCATGGTTTGTGAGTTTGAGCCCTGTGTGGGGCTCTGTGCTGACGGCTCAGAGCCTCGAGCCTGCTTTGTATTCTGTGTCTCCTTCCCTCTCTCTCTCTGCCCCTCCCGTCTTGTGCTCTCTCTCTCTCTTTCTCAAAAATAAATATTAAAAAAAAAAAAAAGAAATGAATTGAATGTATGTTACTAATGAGTTGAATCTGTTTCACTTTTATCCTCCAGATTACAGGAGTGGGAAGACTGCCTCAATCTAATTATAATAGTTTGCATTAAATTTTTTCTAATTATACTAAGAAAAATTTCAATAATACAGCTAATTTGAAAGAATTTTACGTACTAGCCTGTATACCCTCCTTTTAGATTTCTTCATTAATGTTTTACCACACTTGCCGGGATTATTTTTAAAAATAAGTATTTTATTTTGAGATAATTGTTGATTCACAAGCAATTGTAAGACATACATGATACAGAGAACATCAGTACTCTTTACCTAGTTTCCTCCAATAGTAACATCTTGCAAAACTCTAGTACAATGTCACAACCAGGATATTGACACTGATACAGTCAAGATACAGAACGTTTCCATCATCACAAGGATCCCTCATGTTGCCCTTTGTTAGTCACATCCACCCTTATCTCCTCCTTAAACGCTGGAATCTACTAATCTGATCTTTATTTCCATAATTTTGTTATTTTACCAATGTTATATAAATGGAATCATACAGTATGTAATCTCTTGATATCAGCTTTTTTCTCCCTCTCAGCATAATTGTCTGGAGACTCATCAAAATTGTATGTGTTGGTGGTTCATTCTTTTTCCTTGCTGGAGAACTATTCCATGGTAAAGCTGTGCAACAGTCTGTTCAACCATTCACCTGTTGAAGAACATCTGGGTTGTTTCCAGTTTTGAGCTATTATGAAAAAAGCTACCATGAAAATATGTGTATAGGTTTTTGTGTGAACATAAATTTCCATTTCTCTGGGACAAATGCCCAGTGTAATCGCTAGGTCACAGGATAGGTGCATGGCTAGTTTGTAAAGAAACTAGAGAACTGTTTTCCAGAGTGACTACAAGTTCCATTTTACATTCCTGTCAGTAGTGTGTGAGCGATCCAGCTTCTCATCATTGCTAGCATTTGCTATTTGATATTATTTTTTATTGTAGACATTCTTATAGATGTGTAACATGTCTTTAAAAATTTTTTTTTAATGTTTATATTTGAGAGAGACAGAGAGACAGAGAGCAGGCAGGGGAGGGGCACAGAGAGAGGGAGACAGAATCTCAAGCAGGCTCCAGGCTCTGAGCAGTCAGCACAGAGCCTGACACAGGGAGCAAACCCATGAGCCATGAGATCATGACCTGAGCTGAAGTCTGACACTTAACTGACTGAGCCACCCAGGCACCCCAGATGTGTAATGTCTTATTGTAGTTCTAATTTTCATTTTCTGTTTTCATTTTCAATTTTTTTAATGTTTATTTTTGGGGGGGGGAGAGAGAGAGAGAGAGAGAGAGGCAGAGAGAGGGAGACACAGAATCTGAAATAGGTTCCAGGCTCCAAGCTGTCAGCATAGAGCCCCATGCAGGGCTCAAACTCTCAAACCATGAGATCATGACCTGAGCTAAAATCGGACACTCAACCAACTGAGCCACCCAGGTACCCTTAATTTTCATTTTCTTAATGACTAATGATATTGAAAATCTTTTTATGTGCTTATATCCCTCTTCAGTGAAATATGCTTTTTGACCATTTTCTATTTATTTATTTATTTATTTATTTATTTATTTATATTTTGAGAGACAGAGAGAAAGCAATATGAGTTGGGTAGAGGGGCAGAGGGAGAGACCGACAATCTCAGGCAGGCTCCACACTGAGCGTGGAGCCCAACGCAGGGCTCAATCCCATGACCCTGGGATCACAACATGAGCTGAAGTCAAGAGTCAAATGCCCAACCGACTGAGTCATCCAGGTGCCTCTCTCTCTCTCTCTCTCTTTAAAGTTTATTTAAGTAATCTCCGTCCCCAACATGGGGGTAGAACTCATGACCCCAAGATCAAGAGTCGCATGCTCCTCCAACTGAGCCAACCAGGCACCCCTACCCATTTTCTATTTGGATTTTTAAAAACTGTTGAATTTTGAGAGTTCCTTATATATCCTAAATATATGCCCTTTGTAGATAGGAGTTTTGCAAATATTTTCTCCCATTATGTAGCTCTTCTTTTTATTCTGTTAATCAGGTCTTTCACAGTGTCAAATATTTTTATTTTTTTTAAATGTTCATGTATTTTTGAGAGAGAGAGAGAGAGCATGTGCGCATATGGGTGAGGGGCAGAGAGAATCCCAAGCAGGCTCCGCACCCCCAGTGCCACCAGCGCAGAGCCTGATCTGGGGCTGGCACCCACAAACTGTGAGATCACGACCTGAGCTGAAACCAAGAGTCAGATGCCTTGGTTGAATGAACAAACACGAGTTCATTCCTTGGTGAGTCAGAAATTGCACCAGGTTGAGTTGTTGCCCAAAGAAACTTTCATCTGTAGCTAATAAGGAGATCACAGGGAATGGTTTCCAAAGCTGTGAATACCCAAGAGAGGGTGAATGGGTTCTTTTTGTTTAGGGTTAGGATGAATAATATTTAGATAAGAAAGCTTCGACATCCTACACAGAGGAGGGCATAAGGTCATGCATGTGCCTTAAGGAAACACACTGATACATATGTTGCATGTGAGGCTCCTCCTTAGGTAGAGACTTTAATACTATGAAGTAAAGATAATTGTAGGTCATTCTAGAGGTCACTCCATGTTCCATCTGTACAGGCACAAATCAGGTTTAGCTCAACTGGTCTTGGTGGTCTGGCCCAGCTGGGAGATTTTGCCCAGGCAGTTGCTATCACGGGAGTGTGTGTGTGTGTGTGGGGGGGGGGGCCGCGCCGGGGGGGGTGGTTTCTGGTTTCATTTGCCTGAGTCTAGAGGAAAGCCAGAAAGAAGACCTTACAGGAAAAAGTAAGACAGAAGTTAGTAGATACAAGCAGGTGAGCAGTGAAGGCCCAGTTTTGGGGTCTAGCTGGGGACAATTTTACACTTAAGTCTGTATCCCATTCTGATCGAATTACTGTATAAACTGTGAGACTTAGATTTAGGCTAAGTTTTTGTTGCCTATGGATGTCCAGTTACTTCAACATCATTTCTTAAAAAGACTATCTTTCCTCCATTGAATTGCTCTTGCATTTTTGCCAAAATTAAATTGGGCACACTTCTGAAAATCTTTATGCCAGACCCCAGGCTATCTTCTTTACACTAGTTTTTTCTCCTCTTTACAACAACCTGCAAAATAGTTATTTAGCATCTGTTCCATGCCAAGCACTGTGCTAGCTCAGAGAAAGAAAAGAAAACAAAGTCTCCCTGGAATGCTTCACAGAGGAAGCGAGAAGCCTGAGCACAAGTCTGCAAAGAATAGGGAGAACCGGAGAGCATTCCAGAGTGAAGAAAACGCATGCAAAATGGCTGGGGGGGGGGGGTGTACAACAGCTTTGTACATTTAGGAAGCAGTAAGTATTTTGTTACAACTAAAAGGAGAGGAGCAAGAGAGGATTTTCTTACGTTGACTTTAAAATATCTGTGGCTAGGGGAGCCCGGGTGGCTCAGTCGATTGAGCGTCTGTCTTAGTCTCAGGTCATGATCTCACGGTTCATGAGTTCAAGCTCTGCATTGGGCACAGAGCCTGCTTTGGATACTCTGTCCCTCTCTTTCTCTGCCCCTCCCTTGCTCTCTCTCTCAAAAATAAATAAACATTAAAAAAAAAAAATACCTGTGGATATCTCCTTGGAAATGACCCGAAGCAGTTGGCTGCATGAGTTTGGAGCTGAAGAGAGATTTGGGCTGGACATTAAGCTCAAAGTTGCCATAGCACAGTTGACATTCGACTGCCAGGAAGAAAGTATTCAAGTTAAAAGGAAAGAGAGCCAAGAGAACATTTGAAATGTTGGCACATTTAAGTGGCTAAAGAACTGAGAATGAATGGTTACAGAAGTAGGAGGTCATAGGAGAGTGGTATATTGACAGCCAGCAAAGGTGAGAAATTCTGGTTTTTACAGGTAACATCTAGCATAAAAAAAGATCTACAAAGAGACCACGTTTCACAAAGGTGTTAAAAAAACTGTTTATTTGAACTAGAGTTTTCATCAAAATGCAATATTTTTTAAATTAAATATAATCAAGTTAACTGCTATTGTGGAGTTTTATAATCTAGTAGTTTGAGAGGACAATATATACTTATATGTATTTTAAAACTGAAGGAGGGGCGCCTGGGTGGCTCAGTCAGTTAAGTGTCTGACTTGGGCTCAGGTCATGATCTCACGGTTTGTGAGTTTGAGCCCCGTGTCAGGCTCTGTGCTGACAGCTCAGAGCCTGGAGCCTGCTTTGGATTCTATGTCTCCGTCTCTCTCTATCCCTCCCTGACCAGTGGTCTGTCTCTCTCTGTCTCTCAAAAATAAATAAATGTAAAAAAATTGTTTTTAAAAATTGAAGAAAAAATGTAGTTACATTGAATTTTCATTTAAGAAGGCAAAACATGGGGCACTTGGCTGGTTCAGTCAGAAGAGCATGTGACTCTTGATCTTGGGGTTGTGGGTTCAAGCCCCATGTTGGGTGTAGAGATTACCAAAAAAAAAAATAAATTTTAAAACCTAAAAAAAAAAAAAAAGCACATAGCAAGTATATGAGGAAATTCTTCTAATTATTAATACAGTACAACTTTCATTTGAATTTCCACCAAATAATTTGGATTTTCACTTTAAACTCAAGAACTGTTAAATCTATCTATGTTTAAAAAAACAAAAAACAGGGGCTCCTGGGTGGCTCAGTCGGTTGAGCATCCGACTTTGCCTCAGGTCATGATCTCATGGTTTGTGAGTTCGAGCCCCGTGTTGAGGTCTGTGCTGACACCTCAGAGCCTGGAGCCTGCTTCGGATTCTGTGTCTCCCTTTCCCTGCCCCTCTCCCACTCATGCTCTCTCTCTGTCTCAGAAATAAATAAACATTAAAAAAAATTAATAACGAAAACCAAAAACCAAAATACTACTCCTCTTTACATTGTAGCACCCTTAAAAACACAGAATGCGGGGAGCCTGGGTGGCTCAGTCTGTTAAGCACCGACATCAGCTCAGGTCATGATCTTACAGTTCGTGGGTTTGAGTCCCACGTCAGGCTCTGTGCTGACAGCTCAGAGCCTGGAACCTGCTTCAGGTTCTGTGTCTCCCTCTCTCTCTGCCCCTCCCCCACTTGTTCTCTCTCTCTCTCTCTCTCTCTCTCTCTCAAAAATAAATAAACATTGAAAAAATTTATTAAAAAAGACACAGAATGCCCCTTCAGTGGGTTGAATAGTGTCCCCCCACAACTTATCACCACCCTTATTTGGAAATACAGCTTTTGCAGACGTAATTAGTTAAGGATCTTGAGATGGAATCATCTTGGATTTAGGGTGGACCTTAATTACATTTACTGGTGTCCTTTTTTTCTTTTCTTTTTTTTTTTTTTACAGGTGAGGGAAATACCCAAAGAAACTTGATTTGTTCTAATTTTTAATTTTTTTTTTTTTTTTTTTTTTTTCAGAGAGAGAGAGAGCACATGCCAGTGGGGGAGAGGAGCAGAAGGAGAGAAGCTCAACATGGGACTCAGTCCCATGACTCTGGGATCATGACCTGAGCCAAAATCATGAGTTGGATGCTCAACCAACTAAGCCACCAAGGCATAGCTGACTGGTGTCTATAAGAGAAAGAACATGGAGATTTGGGCACAGAGAGACATGCAGAGAGGGTGGCAATGTAAAGAGGAGGCAGAGATTGGGAGTCATGTGTCATGTGTCTATAAGCCAAGGAGGACCGAAGGACTGCTGAAAATCAGAAGCTTTCTCCAGAAGACAGACACAGTTTCTGCCTCAGACCCTCTAGAGGAATCAACTCAGCTGACACCTTGATGTCAGACTTCTGGCCTCCAGAATTCTGAGAGAATGCATGTCTGTTGCTTTAAGCCACTCAGTTTGTAGCAACTCGTTATAGCAGCCCTAAGATACTAATATAGCCCTATCTCTCACCATTTTCCGGGGCCCCCAAAGATATCATTAGATAAATCATTTTTTATAAGATTTTTTTAAAAAAAAGTTTATTTATTTTGAGAGAGAGAGAGAGAGAGAGAGAGCACATGCAAGCAAGCATGGGGAGGGGCAGAGAGAGAAGGAGAGAGAGAATCCCAAGCAGACTCTGCACTGTCAGTCGGGAACTTATGAACCATGAGATTCTGACCTGAGCCAAAGTCAAGAGTCAGACACGTAACTGACTGAGCCACCCAGGCACCCCTAATTTCTTACATATTTTTAAAAAACATAGATTTTCATCATTGGCACTTACTATATGGGGAGAAGAATATCCCCAAAGGTATGCTGAGTTAGTTCTAAACAATTCTAAATACAAACTGGTTTTACTTAAATAAACTGCCAATTATTTAGCTTTGTCCTAGCTGTTTAAGGTCAGTTCTCCTTGATCTGTTTTCAATTAATGTGGAAGAGTATAAGTTATTTAATCAGTTAATGTTTGTTTCTTTTAATTTTTTTAAATGTTTTTATTTATTTTTGAGACAGAGAGAGACAGAGCATGAGCAGGGGAGGGGCAGAGAGAGGGGGAGACACAGAATCTGAAGCAGGCTCCAGGCTCCGAGCTGTCAGAGCCTGATGTGGGGCTCGAACTCACAAGCTGTGAGATCATGACCTGAGGCCAAGTCGGATGCTTAACCGACTGAGCCACCCAGGTGCCCCAATATTTGTTTCTTAAAATCAACATATCTTGATTGGTTTGCTGGGATAAAAGGGCTGAGATTGGGGTTAGTGATGGTTTCCTTAAAATCAGTCAAGTGTCTGCATTATTCAAAATCCCTGAAGTCTAAGAATACGTTCTCTTTGGAGTTGTTCACTTTGCTAATATTTACTTGTAAAAGGGAAGCTTGAAACTATAAACTACTAATAACTGTTGAACATAATAATCACAATGAAAACACATTTAATTGACCCATTCTCTGGCCAGGTTTTAACTGGATGCAGGGTTTTGTTAACATGCCCTCTTTAGGATTCGGTTTTTGATCACAGATTTTCTTGGGCTCAGTCTACATTTTGATTTTTGACTATTGGGCACCTCTCTGGCTTGAGGCCTCAAAGCAGACCCTAATGGTGTGTTATACTCTTCTAAAGATGTAATCTTTTTGATTTTGATAGATTAGGACTCTATCTATAGAGTCCCAGTAAATATTTACTAAAGATAGTCAATAATATCTTTTTTTTTTAAATTTTTTTTTCAACGTTTATTTATTTTTGGGACAGAGAGAGACAAAGCATGAATGGGGGAGGGGCAGAGAGAGAGGGAGACACAGAATCGGAAACAGGCTCCAGGCTCCAAGTCATCAGCCCAGAGCCTGACGCGGGGCTCGAACTCACGGACCTCGAGATCGTGACCTGGCTGAAGTCGGACGCTTAACCGACTGCGCCACCCAGGCGCCCCAGTAAATACTATCTTTAAGCATTTGTGGGTACAACATCTCCTAAATTTCAGGGGGTTTAAATTTGAATGTTCAAAATTGGATCCACCCAGGGAAGCCTAGCTGGCTCAGTCAGTAGAGCATGCGACTCTTGGTCTCAGGATTGTGAGTTTGAGCCCCACGTTGGGTGTAGAGATTATGTAAAAATAAATCTTAAAAAAAATAAAATTGGATTGTCCAAGTTTAAGTTATTTATTTATTTATTTATTTATTTATTTATTTATTTAGTGTGAGCAGGGGAGGGGCTGACAGAGAGGGAGAATCTTAAGCAGGCTCCCTGCCCAGCTTGGAGCCCCAACATGGCGCTTGATCTCAGGACCATGAGATCATGACCTGAGCCAAAATCAAGAGTTGGTCACTTAATTGAGCCACCCAGGCACCCCTACATTAAGTATTTATTAAATATTTATCATTTAAGTTTTTATTAATTTAAATTAAGTGATTATTAAAGTATTAATAGCATAGAACAATCTATAATTAAAATTTGCATATATGTGTATATATACACGCATATATACTTTTCTGAATGAGGATTGGAGGTGGAGAAAGTCAAGGAGGAAGAAGCAGATATCGAAGTGGACAAAGCCCTTAAAACCTAACAGGGGATATAAAATCTTTGCAAAAATTTTATACAAGGCAGTTTCTAAGATTCAGAAGCAACTAACTTACAAACTTTTGGAACTTAATCCAATTTTCTTTGGGGACTCCTAGGAATATTTTGTAATTATTCTGTAGGAGATTGGGGCCTAAAACAGAACCTTCCAAATGACAAATGTTTTCGTCTGGAGCAATGGCACCCAAGTTATGTTGGATAAATGAGAAGAATGAATTTTAAAAATTACCACATACTCACTTTTAATAGAAAAAGTGAGAAGTGGTATGTCCTCCTTGGATTTCTTCCAATGTGCTGTAATCATAAGAAGATGAAATTGAAATTTATTTAAGCCAGGGTTTCTCAGTCTTAGCACTATTGATGTTTGGGGCCAGATAATTCTTTGTTGTAAGGGGCTGTCCTGTGTAATGAAGGGTGGTTAGCAGCATCCCTGGTCTCTACCCATTAGATGCCTCCCCTTTGCAGTTGTGACAATCAAAATGTCTCCAGACATGGTGGGATAAAATTGTACCCATCTGGGAACCACTGATTTTTAAGCCTTGAAAGAGAAAAGCAGCAAACCCCTGCCCCCAGTGTTTATTTATTTATTTAGTTTATTTATTTTGAGAGAGACAGTGTGTGCAAGCAAGGGAGAGGGAGTGAGGGATAGATGGAGCAAGAGAGAATTCCAACCAGGTTTCACATTGTCAGCCTGGAGGCCAAGGTGGCTCCAACTCCCAAACCAAACTAGGAGATCATGACCTGAGCAGAAAACCAAGAGCAGGATTGGATTGAGCCACCAGGCACTCTGCCCTCAGGTTTTAAAGCAAGTGGTTTTTTTTTCCCTCCAGTTTTAGTCCTCCCCCCCCCAGTTTTATTGAGATATAATTATTTTTTTCTTTCTTTTTTTTATGTTTATTTTATTTTTGAGACAGAGAGAGAGAGAGAGCAAGTGGTGGAGAGGCAGAGGGAGAGGGAGACACAGAATTGGAAGCAGGCTCCAGGCTCTAAGCTGTCAGCACTAAGCCTCACCTGGGGCTTGAACTCATGAACCATGAGATCATGACCTGAGCTGAAGTCGGACACTCAACTGACTGAGCCACCCGGGCGCCCCAAGATATAATTAACATACAGTACTGTATATATTTAAGGTGTAGAGCATAATGATTTGACTTACATATATCGTGAAAGGGGCTTAGTTTTAATCCTTATCAGTTACTTCTGCCTCATTGAATCTACAGTATCTGGAACCTGTTTCTATGGTTGCATTTATCATAGTTCATTATAGTTTTTAAAACATGGGGCTTGTGTCGTTTCCTGTCTGTGAGCTCTTTCAGGAGAGGGGCAGTGTTTTCCCTTGACATCCTCTGGATGTCAGTGAAAGTCCATTAGTTGAATGACCTTTTATGCTGGTTAAACACAAGAGATGTTCTTAAAGGAAGGGTTTCTCTGACATTTCTCTTTCTTTCTTTCTAAAGGAATATCTGTTTTGCCAATCTCAAATATTTCACTTAAAGTAAAATGCAGTGACCATGCTGACACTTAATGATGATTCAGCTTTGGGCAAGTGAACCATTTTATACTGTAAATTTTATTCTTTCCACTTTCAATCAGAAAACACCTGCAGACTAACAGAACTATGCGCAAAGAACAAATAGGCTCATGTTTTGCTGAAATCAACCTAGGCCTTCTCAAGACACTTAAGGTCCACCAAAGACGCTCTCTAGCCGTTGGATATTAATGCTACCAGCAGCACACGGCTTTCTCTGGGCCCATCGGGGGAAGACGAATACGTAGACGTGTGTTAATTTTCGGGCCTTGACATCGTTTCCGAGGAATTTAACTCCACCTCTCCCGGCAAAAAGGAACAACAACGCCCTCATTCCCGCCCTTCACCACCCCTTGGCCTCCTCCCACTTTCCTTTTGGTCCTCTTCTGTTACAGAAGTTCTGATTTTTCCTAGAGTACTAGAGGAAAGGTACCAAAGTGGAATTATATTACCCTCTTACTTGCTCTGGTGGGACACTAGAGAGGAAATCACACTTGGGATTGTAACTGGCTCTCCAGGGGAGAGAGCAAATGTAGCCTTGAAAACTTCAGCGGCCGCGTTGGGCTCCAGGTTTGATTGACAAGGACGCGCCGAGGGAAGGCGCGGAGGCGGGGCAGGGGGCCTCGGGTCGAGCCCAAGACAAAGAGGTTTTGGTTGCCACCCAGGAGTGGAGGGCCCTTTGGGGTAACTAGCCTTGGCACGCTAAGGGGGCGTTTGGTGCGGTCGCTTTCTTGTCCGGAGGGAGGGCGGTAGGCTCTGGGGGCCCGGAGGGCAGAAGGGCCTGGTGGGGAGGGGGCTCCGGGCGGAGGAGGGGGCTTGGGGGTGGGGGTTGGGGGGGGGGGGGCTGCGCCGCCGTCACGTGGCCTCCGCCGCCGCCGGGTTGGGGCTGTTCTTCCGGGTTGGAGGCGCAGCTCCGCGGGGCCCGAGCCCAGGGCTGCCAGCGCGGCTTCCCTCGCGGCGCGCTGCCCGGCCGCCCTGCCTCCCAGCCAAGGTGAGCCGCGCGGCGCGGGCAGTCCGGGCGCGCGTTTGGGGCACAGCTGGGGAGGGGGCGCGGGGCTGTTGGGGATGGTCCGGGCCCCCGCAGGGGAGGAGACCTGTCAGGGAGAAGGGGGCGGGGTCGGTAGGGACCTGGATGTGGGGTGCACCCGGGCGCCCGCAGGCCAGAGGCTGGGGTCCGGAGGGAGAACCGTGCCTTGAGGGCCCCATTCCTTGTCTTTTGCCGGGGCGACGTGGAAGGGGGCGGGCGGGTGGTTGGGAAACTGGGTCCTTGCAGAGGGCAGGGAACGAGGCGGCAGCTGTGTAGGTGCAGGTCTTGGAGCTTTGGGAGGACAGCGGGAGTCCTACGGGGTCATTTCGACCGGCAAAATGGGAGGAGGGGGGAGGTCATAGAGGACTTTCCATAGAGGGTGCGCCCAGAGAGGTGGTAGCTGGACGCCCCGAAATTGTGCTTGAACCTTGAGGGAATTCAGGGTCGGCGATCCTTTGGAGACTTAGGAGGTGGCGAGCGAAAGTTGTGAGTGTGTATGTCTGTGAGGGTTGGTGGTCTGAGCAAACTTCATCCAGGCAGAGAGAGGGGCCCGGGCTGGCGACCGGGAGGAGACAGCAGTGGGGGCAGAGCTGATCTGAACCCCGGAGGAGGAATGACTGTAAAGCGACCGGGGCCAATAGGCTTCCAGGGAAGGTTATAAATAGCGGTCCCGCGCAGATGCCAGCCAAGCTGTAGTGTAGTTGCCCAAGGAGGGGCGGGACCGGTGGGTTTGGGCGAGGTCACGCTGCCTGCCAGTCTAAGCTTCTGTAGGGTATTGTGTCCTTGGTTGGTATGTTTCACTTTAAAAACGTAACTTGTTTACGGTGGCAGGCGTCCTTTATTCGCCCTGTGGTGCAGGGCAGTCCTAAAGCGATCTCTTTATAAGGAGTCTTTTAGGACAGACTCTTCCCATGGTGTTTGCATGCTTTTATTAAAGTGCTTCCCTCTTTAAAAATGTTCATGTCTTCTGCCATTTTTTAAATGTTTATTTATTTTGAGAGAGAGAGAGAGAGAGAGAGAGAGAGAATCCCAAACATCTCGTGCTGGGGCTCCAACTCATGACCTGAACAGAAACCAAGAGTCCCTCGCTTAGCCAACTGAGCCACCCATGTGTCCCACTTCTGCCCATTTCTTAACTGGATTATTAACTATAGAGAACAAACTGAGGTTTGCTGGAGGGGGGATGGGTTAAATGGGTAATGGGGATTAAGGAGGGCATTTGTTGTGGTGAGCACTGGGTGTTATATGTAAGTGATGAATCACTAAATTTTACTTCTGAAACGAATATTACACTATATGTTACCTAACTGGAATTTCAGTAAAAATCTGAAACTATAAAAAAATTAAAGAAGAAAAAACATTCCCCTTTTCTCTGTTGCACACCTTTTGTTTGCAAACCTGGCTTAAAAAATTTTTTTTTATTAAATGGACAGTTTAGGACTACTTTTTTATCAGCAATGTGCTAAGCTGTTTACCTTTGCTGATGGAATCAATCTTCCTCAAGGCTACACAGCATTTCGTTTTCAAAGGAAATTTCCTGAAACTCTGGAAAATGTGTTTTTATAGACACGCAGGTTTCAGGTTACCTAGTCCTAGTTATTTATTCACTCAGTTAAAAAGTACTTGTTGTTCTCCTCCTTTGTGCAAAGCACCGGGCCGGAGGTAATACCAAAGTGAGTAGTAATAGCAATAAAGATATTGTGTCCTTTTACTCCTTACAACAACCCTATATAACACAGGTGCTATTATCATTTTAAAGATGAGAAAATCAGGTTCAGAGAAGGTAAGTGACTGACTTGCCAAGGACACAGCTAATAATTGCAGAATGAGGGCTTGCAACCCACAGTTCACCTTGTTAGCCTCCTAGGCTGTCATCATTCTGACGTGCTTGCCCTCAAGAGTTTTAGTACCTATTAGGGGAGATAGTTGCCCAAATAACTTACATTACACTGCTGTATGAGTGGTATACTAAATTTTTTTTTCAGTTTTGAGTTGTAAAGCTTTCCCCCATTGCTTCAAAGCCATAGAAGCACATGAATAAAATAGCTCTAAAATAATGATAGGGGAAATTCAAATATTCTCTGAATATATTTCAGGGTCATTTGTATTTAATTTAGTCTTAGCGATAGGGACTGTTCTTACCAATAAACTACTTTCTTAAACATTATTTGTTTATTTACTTTTTAATGTTTATTTGTTTTTGAAGGAGAGACACACAGTGTGAGCAGGGGAGGGGCAAAGAAAGAGGGAAACACAGAATCTGAAGCAGGCTCCAGGCTCTAAGCTGTCAGCACAAAGCCTGACACCTGGCTTAAACTCATGAGCTGTGAGATCATGACCTGAGCCGAAGTCAGACGCTTAACTGACTGAGCCACCCAGGTGCCTTTTTTAAATTTATTTTTAAGATAGAGTATGAGTGGGACAGGAGGCGGGGGGCGCCCCGCGCCAGGACAGAGGATCTGAAGCATGCTCTGTGCTGACGGTAGAGAGCCCGATATGGGGTTTGAACTCAAGAAACGTGAGATCATGACCTGAGCTGAAGGCAGACACTTAACTGAGCCAATTGGTGCCTTACCAATAAAACTACTTTCTGTTCACTGTCTTACATGTTTATAACTTAAATAAATTGGAATTTTGGGGCGAAATTGGCCTCTGAAGTCCTCTGCCTTAATTGCCATCTGATGCCAGGGATCTATTCAACATCAAATTACCATTTTCCAAGTAGGCAAGGCTGTTTTTCCAGATGGCCCGAAACAGGACTTCTGCTTTAAAACATTGTAAAATCTTATCTATTCATAAATGTTTTAGAGCCTAATGGGGTCCTACAAACAAACTTTCTCGTGCTTTTATATATGAGCAGACTGAGGTGCAGAGAGATTCAGGGAGTGAAGTGGCCAACTTAGACAATACACGGGCTCTATTATATCTAGCTTTGTTCTCTCCCTGATGAGGTCTGGGTAAACCTCATCAGCCCCATGAGAACAGTGGTTGTTGGGGAGCTGGGATGATCTAAGAAGAGAAACTAGAGTGAATGGGGAGGCGGAGATAAGACTAGGTCATTGGTAATGGTAGGACAAATCTCCCCCAAGGCAAGAGTTACCTTTTATATATCTTTGTATCTCCCTTGGTTGTTGGCATAGATTCAGTGACTGTTTTGAATATGTGGCTGAGTTTCGAACTTTTTGCTCTCTGTTTTCAGCCATGAACAACCCAGAAGTGACCCATGAATAAATGAGGAGTGTATTTATGGGATTCAGGGGTGCTTGGGATTGAAATGAAATGACATGTGGAAACACTGAAAATCTAAAAACCTGTTCAAGTGCAAAGCATTATTATACATTTTTGATTGCATGCCTGAACCCATCTTGCATACTTCCTCTTCCTTAGCTTTTTTCATATTACTCTCTCTATCTCAAATGTGTTTTTTTTTCTTTTTCTGAGCTCTGTAGGAGGACATAATCTCCTTTGATCCCTCAAAGAACTTTGGACTTGCCTTACTCTGTAGTGTTATTACTTGTTGACTTTTCTTATCTCAGAGCGTGTGATCTATTCCAGTTTGATTCCACAGATGCTTCTAATGACTGTGACTCTGAAACTCAGCCCTCTATATGTGTTTGTTGAATTAAAGGTCATTTTAAGAATAAGCACCATCTGGATTAAGGATTTCCATCCCCCGTGTTGCTTTCTGGTATTTGTAAGAAGTTGCTTCAGGGAGTTGTGGCAGCAGTTCTGAGTGAACTAGACCTTTCTTCCTCCGGAGACTGGAAGAATGTTCATGGAACTGCTGGGATTGGGTGCTGGGCCTCCTGAGGGCCCACATGATGGGGCAGAGCCTAAAAGTGTAGTTGGTGGAGTTAGCTGAATTTGACTGAGAGTTCCAGATCTTCTGCTTCCTGATTTTGAAGGAAAGAAAAGAAGGATGGGGGAACTCTGAGAATCAAGGGGATGGTGGGCGTGCCTTCCATGCACCCCTGGGGATCTGCCATGGAGAACAATGGAGGTTGCCACTGAAGCTTAGGTCAGTAACAGCAAAGGTCGGTGATCCTCCATCCAGCCCAGGTAGAGCTGGTGCAAAGTGGCCGCTTGTGAGAACCACTGATGGAAGAGTTCCTAGTTACACCCATATCTACAAGCACAAACCTATGTGATATTGACATTCTTCTTTTTTAAAATTGGAGTCATATCCCACACATGCTTAATTTTCTTGAGATGAGCACTTGGCAGACACGAATCACATGTTCACTCAGGCTCAATTCAGGGGGTCTTACAGGATAAGCATCTTGCTGCACTGAATAGGTTGCCAGTGTTTTCTGTACAACATTTGTAGCTAAACAAGTTGCTATTGTACTATACAGCATTATAGACAATTTAAGGGAAATCCAAGGGTGACTATGCAATTTTTGCTGCGCATGCAGACTTAGAAGATAACTTTCATGTAAGATGTGATTGGACTCTATAGCAATTTTCTTTTTTAGCTTCCCTGCTACATTAAGGATCAATTAAGGTGATCAAGGCTTGGAATTGAATAGTGAGTTTATAACCACAGTTTTAAGTGGGAGAATGGATTCTGAGTTTTAAATATATGAATTGGAAACAAACTTTTGAAGCATCTTCTCTAAGTAAAGGACTTGGCAAATAAAATTCACTGTAGATGCCCACATACAGCTGTTATATTCCAAGCTCTTTGAATTAGTATTTTTTAAAAAATTTTTTTGATGTTCAAATGACAAAGTATGTTTTTCTTGGCATATAAATATTTTATTTTTCTTTCTTCTTAGTGATTTACCCTCAAGGAAATTTGGGATTCAGAAAGTTGGGAGCTCATATGAACATGGCGAACCTACTGAAAACCGTGGTGACTGGCTGTTCGTGTCCTTTACGTAGCAATTTGGGGTCCTGTAAGATTATACCCGGGAAGAAGGATTTTTTACGAACATTTCATACTCATCAGGCACTGTGGTGTAAAGCCCCTGCCAAACCAGGTAAAGTCTCACTTCAGTGTATATAGATCAAACCTTCAAGTTGTAGGAGCGAACGGATCTCCTGATGATTGATAAAAGGAAAAGCGATGCAGTTTTATAGCCTGGTGTTGGTGAGTCATCATTTTTCGTTAAAAAAAACAAGCCTAATGAGTGCTTTTAAAAATATTTTCCATGTATAAAAGTTTCTGACTGTCAGTGCTAATAGAGAAGAAAATAAAATAGAACAAGAGAAATGATAAACCAGTTGAGTTGTATCCGGGAAACTATTGCTCATAGTAACCATTTGTCTTAGCAGCTCTTCCTTTTTCCTTGTCTTTTTTGAGGCATTGTACTGTATATGGCTCATCTATGCTGAGGAACTAACAACTGAGTGTATCAATTAATTTGTAGTACTGCTTCTTGATTTACTGAATGACAGCTTCATCTCAGTTGCTCAGGTCAGAAACCCTGGAGTCATCTTGGTCTTCATAGTAGGTATGGGTTAGCTCTACCTTGTATCCAGGGTCTGTTCTCACCATCGCCACTGTTATCGTCCTGTTCCGAGCCACCATCATCTGTCCCCTGGACTGCTGTGCTAGTCTCCTAAGTGCTCTCTATGCTTTCTGCCTCTGCCCCCACGACAGTCTGTTCTATACACAAAAGCATCATCTTTTTTTTTTTTTTTTTTTTTAACGTTTATTTATTTTTGGGACAGAGAGAGACAGAGCATGAATGGGGGAGGGGCACAGAGAGAGGGAGACACAGAATCGGAAACAGGCTCCAGCCTCTGAGCCATCAGCCCAGAGCCTGACGCGGGGCTTGAACTCACGGACCGCGAGATCGTGACCTGGTTGAAGTCGGACGCTTAACCGACTGCGCCACCCAGGCGCCCCAAAAGCATCATCTTTTTAAAATGAAAGATCATGGCACTCTTCTACTCAGAATTTGCCACTAGTGTCCTAGCTCATGCAGAGGAAGAGCTGAAGTCTTTCAGTACCCTACAAGGTGTTCCCTGCTAGGGTCCCCACTCGCGTCTGTTCTTGTGCGCAGGTCAGAAGGAGAGGCTAAACGAGGGCTCCCTAAGCTGAGGGAGATCCCTTTATTATGCATTTTGTGCAAAGACCCTCATAGCTCTCTGCACCTCATTGGCAAAAACTCAGGTGGCAATTATTTAGCTGTAAGGGAGACTTGGACACAAAAGAGGTCCTTTATTCCAGATGGGGACAAACTCAACTAAAATTGGCATTCTGTTATTCAGGTGGAAGACTAGGATAGATACCTGTCTTTGGCACGTAGAATAATGCCCTTCTTTTTAATTTAAGTTTGCAGGACTCTGGGCAATCAGAATCCCTACACTGCTATGCTTTTTGAGTTCTTATGTTTGTCTTTAATAGATTTCACAGCCTCTTTCTTGTTCTCATGTGACAAGTGACTGTTGGCAGGGTACCTGTCCCTGAGAGCCCTCAACTTTATCTTCAGATTTATTTCTATTTATTTTTATTTTTTTATTTATATTTTTTATGTTTATTTAGTTTTTGAGAGAGAGAGAGAGACACACAGAGACAGAGAGACAGAGTGCAAGCGAGGGAAGGGCAAAGAGAGAGGGAGACACAGAATCCGAAGCAGGCTTCAGGCTCTGAGCTGTCAGCACAGAGCCTGATGCGGGACTTTAACTCACGAACTGCGAGATCATGACCTGAGCCAAAGTTGGATCCTTAACCAACTGAGCCACCCAGGCATCCCTCTTCAGATTTTTATTTTAGGTGTTTTAGAAAGCCAGCTTATCCAAGCGTGATAAAATTGTGTCTAAGATAAAAGTAAGTAACTGCACTGAGGACATGAAAATTTTCCTTGTGAGTAAAGGCATGGACATCAACATCTCTATATTGACTATGCAGGAGACTTTTAATTTGTAGTTCTTGACTATTTCCCAGATAATTACTTTTTATGTCTAAAAGATAGGGATTCTATTTTAAAAAATACATAACCACAATTTCATTACCACATTGCAAAGCATGAAAAGTAATTCCAGTCAGTATTCGTATTTTTTCAGTTTCTGTTTTTACAGTTGTCTTATCCAAATAACGATCCAAACAGGGTCCACATGTTGTATTTGCATACTGTATCTCTCAGGTCTTTTTTGATCTGTGTTCTCCTTTTTTTTTTCTTTTTTCTTTATTTCTTGAAGAATGTAGTTGTTGCCCTGTAGAATTTCTCACATTTTTGTTTTTTTTGACAAGAATACTTCATAGGTGGATGCTGTGTACTATCTGTTGCATTTCGTCAGGAAAATTAATCAGTGAGTTTAGATGTTGATATTCATCCATTATGGAGCTCCCATCAGTTTTTCACTCAAAGGCTATAACAGCCATTTAATGATCATCAACTAAATCCATGGTTTCATGGGGAGGGGGTTTGAAATGGTGATACACTATCATTTTATCTTCATTTATTAGCTAGAATTTTTCTATAAAGAGAAACTTTCCCTCTGTTATTTAGTTATCCTGAGGTTGTAGTGGTAAGGTGGGATAAATGTTTGGTTCTGTCCCATTCTTTATAGTTTTGGTAATAATCTCTTGGTTTTCTTAAAGTATTAGTTTTCTATTCAGCTGTAACAAGGTAACACAACTTCATACACACACAAATTTATTATCTTACACTGCTGGAGGCCAAAGTCTAGAATGGCTCTCACTAGGTTCACATCAAGGTGTCGGTGGGGCTGTCTGTATTCCTTCTGGAGACTTTAAGGGTGGTCTGTTTCCTTCCCTTGTCCAGCTTTTGGAAACTGCTTATATTCTTTGGCTCGTGGCCCCTTCTTCCATCTTCAAAGCCAGCAGCATAGCATCTTCAGACTACTATTTGACTCTGGCTCTTCTGCCTTCTTCTCTCACACTTAAGGACCCTTGTGAGTACAGTCGGCCCACCCACATAATCCAGGCTAATCCTTATTTCAGGGTCATTTGATTAGCAACTCTAATTCCATCTGCTACCTTAATTCTCCTTTGCTGTGTATCCTGACACATTCACAGGTTCTGAGGATTAAAAGTGTGGACACCTATGGAATACCATTATTCTGCTTATCACATACCCGCTAAAGTTGGCCAATGAAGCTTTTAAAAAATATTTATTTTTTGAGTATCATAATGAACTCCTGCATTTTAACATCCTCGGATGTATTTTATTACATTGCAATTAATTATTCTTTTTCATGCTCAAATTGCTTCATATTTGGCCTTTCAAGTTGGCTCCCGAACCTGTTTGATGGGACTTCATTTGTCTTTGGTGGCTTCTTTGACTTATGGTATATAGGGCCTAGGTAATTTGACCTTGTCAGATAAGTGAACTCCAGATGTTTATGTGACTTAACTTTGCACATCAATCTGGAATATTTCCAGCTTTCTATTATTTTCCTCCCTCTCCTTCAAACGGAGGTTAGGGTTCACCACATGTTTGCCTTTGGCTTACTTTTAGTTATTACTGCTAATGGAGTATGGGGTTTAAGATTCTGTTTGAATGCAGGTATTTTTAGGTTGACTTACTTTCTTTAAGGCCTCAATATTGTTACTCTGTAGAGATAATTTGTTTTTTTATTATGTATTTTCAGAGTTTAGGTTGCTAGAGTAGATTTCCTGAACTTTGGTACAACATACAGAAGCAGATTTTTTTTAAAAGAAAAGTCTATTTGTGCCTGCACGTTGAATAAAACAACAGAAGCAACTTTAGCTAAAATTGTTCAGAGCAATATATAAATACTTATGTATTTTATACAGGCTCTTTTGGGTTACAAGGAACAGGATTGCATCAAGGTCCTATTTTGTGATGAGGGTTTATTGGGTGTATTCTTGGAAAGTACAGAAGCCTAGGAAACCCCTCATCTACTTCTAGGAAAAGTGGAATGGTATTCTGGATTCCATAGCTATGGCTCATCTTTCCTCTTTGTATCGCCACTACTGATGTTTCTCCTACTGTTGCTGTAGACCTCCCTTTGTCTACCTTTAACCTCATGGCTGCTTACAAATAGCTTTTGTACCCTTTACTCCCCCTGTCCTTTTCTGTGGGTCTCGCATTCAGACACTCAGAGTACCTGAATGGGTTGGGTCATCACTGGCCAACATAGAGTGTCCTTGGGCAGTTCCTATGTAAGTCATCTCAGGGACTCTCTGGCCTATAGACTATTATCTTTGACCCAGCTGTTGATCCTTGGTCTTATTCGCTGTGGTCAAGAATGTAGGGTCTCAGGATACAACACTTGGAAATCTGTGAGGAATTGCCTGTGGCCAAATTGCCAGGAAGAAAACTTTGAGTGTAGCCAACAATGTGTCTAGTATAGGGTTGTTCTTCAAAACAGCTAATTAGTTCTGTCTTCCTTAAAGGTGAGGACAAGGAGACCATAAATCCCAGAGGATTAGTTTGAAGAGTGGAGTTAGCATTTTGATTGATCTCTCAACCCATTTTTTTCCTAAGAATAATCTAGTCATGTGCCTTGAAGAGAGCTATTTGGTTAAATGAAATATTTGGAATTTAAGAGAGTGGGCATAAATATTTCCCATTATTCAAAAAACTCAATTATGATTATGAATCAGGAACATTATTTTGAGCAGCAACTTGTATGTTCAGTATATTTTGAACAGACTGCCCATTTTCATTTTTTGAACTGTTTTTAAAACATTGTTTTTATGTTTTTTACTGAATTAATTTTTCTTTTTCTTTCTTTTTCTCTCTCTCTTTCCCTCTCCCGTTCTTTTCTCCTTTTCTTTCTTCATTTCTTTCTCTCTTTCTTTCTCTCTTTCTCCCTTTCTCTTTCTTTCTTCCTTCCTTCCTCTTTCTTTCTTTCTTTCTTTCTTTCTTTCTTTCCTTCTTTCTTTCTTCCTTTCTTTCCTTCTTTCTTTCTTTCTTTCCTTCTTTCTTTCTTTCCCTCACTTTGTAGGAATTCCATATAAGCAACTGACTGTTGGCGTCCCCAAGGAGATTTTCCAAAATGAGAAACGGGTGGCATTGTCTCCTGCTGGTGTTCAGGCCTTGGTCAAGCAGGGTTTTAGTGTTGTCGTGGAATCGGGTGCTGGCGAAGCTTCCAAGTTTTCTGATGATCACTACAGAGCAGCAGGTGCCCAAATCCAAGGGGCGAAGGAAGTGCTGGCTTCTGATTTGGTGGTCAAAGTAATTATTCCTTTCCACCCCTCATTTATAGCTTGCTTTTTAAAAAGTGTTCATGGAAAAATCATATTGTTATAACTCTTCATATTTTCAAACACTGCCTTTTCTCAGAGAAATGGTTGCATGTTGTGAATATTCTTCATAGTCTGGTAGAGCTTTTATCAGGCAGTGTGATCTCTGTTTAACCATGAGAGTAGAAAAAGTGATCTTCCTTTTTAGATTTTCATGTGGAAATTCCCTTCTTATTGGCTAGGGAGAATTTGCACTTCATGGTTCATACATATCCAGAATACCCACAGGTGAGTATTTAACTGCTACCAGAATGGAAAAAGGGCATGGGACTCCTCCTAGGACTGAACGTACCCTGATCTTCTGATATGTAGAAGGAACAGTGATTTAACTGACCTAAGTGCTATTTCTACAGAGGGCAGGGCTGCCTTGGAGAAAGCAGCACGGGGCTGAGTAGAGACAGCCTTACCTACTTTAATGAAAGGTCTTAATGTGTAATAGAAATCTATGTGCTGAAGAGCTTCAGACATAAAATCTGAAGTAAAAAGAAATCATATGGAAAAAGGAAGGGACTATCACAAGTGTACCTTAGATAATTATTAGGGAGTAGCATTAGCCTAAATCCTAAGCCTTCTGCAGCCAAGACAAAGAGGGAGATAGGGATTGTAGTAGCATGATTATTAGGCAAAAAGAAGCTCCTCACTTGTTCAGGAAAGACCAGCTTTTTTTTGGTATGTGTGTTAATTTGTAAGGGGCATCAGTCATGTAACTGTTTTTTTTGTTTGCTTTTTTTTTTCTTTTAACATAAATTCTACTGAATAACTTGGTAGAGTAGTGATCTTTGCAGAAGACAAAACAATTTTTTGGTGTGGAAATTAACAGTGAAATTTATGGTATGTGGGGAAGTTGCAATTCAGCCAAAACTTTTAAAGTGTTTAGGTGTACAGATACTTGGTGATATAACTTAGTATAGTAAAAGAGCTTAGGGCAAATAGAAAAATGAGTATGATCCATTCCAACATATGCTCCAGGGATCAAAACCTTTTGAGATACCCCACAATAAAGGGCTAGTAGGGTGTATATAAGTTGTGGAAGCACTTTGTGTTCCTTTAGATCCACAGCGTGTATGAGCATGTTACAAGCACGGAGAAATCCTATGATATAGTAACTTAGATAACTTTATACTTGCATTGGTAAACTATTTTTGAGTCAAGCCTGTTAATATCCTGGGGAACTAGTGATCCAAAAAGCACGTTCAGGAAAACATTCTGTTGACTTAACTCACTCATATGCCAACAGTCTCAGCTGAGCATTTGATAAGGGCCAGTAGGATTAATTCAAAGTTGACCTCTAATTTTTATTAAATCTATATTTTAGATTCTCAATGAGGAAAAATAGACCTTGCCAGAGAGTCTTTTTAAGTTTATTTTAGAGAGAGAGAGAAGAGAGAGGGAGGGAATGAGTGGGGGAGGGGCAGAGAGAGAGAGAGGGAGACACAGAATCTGAAGCAGGCTCCAGGCTCTGAACTGTCAGCACAGAGCCTGATGTGGGGCTTGAACCCACAAATCGCAAGATCATGACCTGAGCTGAAGTCAGATGCTTAACCAACTGAGCCACCCAGGCGCCCCTAGAGAGTCTTAGAATCCAGAACCTTAATTAAAATCATATGTGTCACCAGATCAAGAACTGACATGGCAGTAACAAAGATGTTTCCTAGGTAAATGAGATGAAGTGCTATGAAATGAAAATATTGATCCAGTGTTTGTGTTTCTGTTTCCTTTAAAAATTTAAGTCCCTGAGCTATTGTTTTCTGGGCTTACTTGCCTAAAAGTGCTACTGCGAACTTAGAGCTAAGGACATGATACATGTTAATTGAAGATCGATTTTAAACTTGGATATAAAACACACCTTAAAAGCCCACAAATGAATCTGCTTATCTGAATGTGTTTCTGCAGAAACTTAGGAAAAGCTGGCAATGGTAAAGCCATGTTATGAGCCTTACTTAAAAATAAAATTTTGGAGGGGGGGGGGAACCTTCCAGAATGATAGCATGCTCTTTACTCAGATCAGTTCCTAGGTTGGTCATCAGTCAGAGGACAGATGGCAAAGATCTTGGTGCTCCTTACCTTGTTTAGGAATTTAGTCCAAAATTTATTGCTGAAAGATTACTTCTGGCCTATTATTTCAATCATGGCATGTCATTTAGATTGTCCTGTTTACTTAAAAATATGATAAAGGTATTTACATTATTAATCAGTGACTTGACTTTTTTTCCTCAGGTGCGAGCTCCCATGGTTAATCCAACATTAGGTGTTCATGAGGCCGACCTTTTAAAGACATCGGGAACATTGATTAGCTTTATTTACCCAGCCCAAAATCCAGACTTGCTAAATAAACTTTCTAAAAGAAAAACTACAGTTTTGGCGATGGACCAGGTTCCAAGAGTCACGATTGCTCAGGGATATGATGCGCTAAGCTCCATGGCCAACATTGCTGGGTATGTTGATTCCTTTCCATTTTGGTTGAACAAAGCACAGTGCTACTCTAGAAACATGCTCATTGTGACTCTTCTCTCTTATAGTGCTTTTACTTGTAATAATTGTTGGGGATAAAAGTGCCAACACTTTGAGAGTGCCCTTATTTATTTTTTTAATTAAAAAAATTTTTTTAATGTTTATTTCTGAGAGAGAAAGAGAGAGAGAGAGAGACAGCACAAGTGGGGGAGGAGTAGAGAGAGAGGGGACACAGAATCCAAAGCAGGCTCCCGGCTCTGACCTGTCAGCACAGAGCCTGATGCAGGGCTTGAACTCACAAATGATGAGATCATGACCTGAGCTGAAGTTGGAGGCTTCAATGACTGAGCCACCCAGGTGCACCAAAAGTGCCCTAATTTTTTAAGGCTCGGTTTATTATTTCATAGTTAAAAGAAATGACTCTTCATATTCTACTCTTCATGGGTAGAAGTCTTATTTCCTTCCACCAGAGCAAATGATTGTGAAATTATTTGTATGAGGAATAGACTGTCTTGCATGTATGTGTGTATATACGTGTATACACATGTATACATTAGGTAGAAATTGCTACTTTTTTTCTTAAAAAAAAATTTTTTTTGATGTTTATTTACTTTTGAGAGAGAGAGAGAGAGAGACAGAGCACAAGTGGGGGAGGGACAGAGAGAGGGAGACACAGAATCCAAAGCAGGCTCTGAGCTCTGAGCTGTCAGCACAGAGCCTGATGCGGGACTTGAACCCACAAACCGTGAGGTCATGACCTGAGCCAAAGTCGGATGCTTAACCGACTGAGTGACCCAAGCACCCTGCTACTTTTTTTCAGATTTTATTTGAGACAATTGACATATAACATTGTGTAAATTTAAGGTATAAATATAATGATTTGATATATCAGTATATTGTGAAATGATTGCCACAGTAAGTTAGTTAACATAAATTGCTGTTTTTATAGGTCAAAAAAGGTCAGATATTGGCAGTTTCATATTGTTCAACCTGACACATACATATTAGCATTTACCATTTTAATTATGTTTTGCTTAGGTAAATTCATAAAATATTTAGCAAATAGGGAAAATATCTGTATTTGGCAAAGTTCTACCTGGTGTCAAAACACGTATTAATAGGGGCACCTGGGTGGCTCAGTCGGCTAACTGTCCAACTTCAGCTCAGGTCATGATCTCACTGTTCATGAATTTGAGCCCCACGTCAGGCTCTGTGCTGACAGCTCAGGGCCTGGAGCCTGCTTTGGATTCTGTGTCTCCCTCTCTCTCTGTACCCCCCTGCCCCCACTTATACCCTGTCTCTCTCTCAAAAGTAAATAAATGTTAAAAAAAGTTTTAAAAAATTATTACCCCCCCTCCCCCCCAAACCACATATTGATAACTGAGGGCTAACTACGTCCTCTTACCTTTGCCCGCCACTGCTGCGTTCCCACTTTACTGCCTGAAGAGCTGCGCTGAGAGGAGACTAAGGCCCCTCCTGCTCTGAGGAACAGGGCTGTGACTGAGCAATCACTCCTGCCCGGGGGGATGGGGTGTATCGTGTTGCTGACTGCCTAGAGAGCGGGAAAATTCTGGAAACTGAAGATGCGTATGAAATCAACTCCTCAGGAGATAGTTGAATTAGATTTTAAGCATGCATTCACCAGCAAATGAAAACGGTTAAAAAAAATCAAACAGCGCATGCAAGAGAGACTAACGTTAATAAAGCCTTTTATGGCCTGACACATGACCTGAAGGTTTTCTTAGGTTTTATAGCTTAGGTGTAGCATATCAGCTAGGCCAATAGATCAAATAGAGTCTACTTTGGGTTTCATTTTTGAAAGAAAAGCAGAAAACAAAAAGGACAAGCTAAAAACACATTTTGTTATCCTTACTATAATATAGCAAATGGTTGGTTTGAAGATGTTTTTTGCGATATAAAGTATACACCAAAGGACAAAATAAATTTTTGCCATATTATTTTGTTTGTAGAAAAGTTACATTATGTATCATGGGACTTCAAAGATTTTCTTTTATCTTTTTTAAAGTTTACTTATTTATTTTGAGAGAGTGAGCGAGTACAGGGGAGGGGCAGAGAGAATCCCCAGCAGGCTCTGCACTGTCAGCCAGGAGCCTGATGCGGGGCTCGCACTCACGAACTGTGAGACCATGACCTGAGCCGAAACCAAGAGTTGGATGCCTAACTGAATGAGCCACCCACGTGCCCTGAGACTTAAATGTTTTCTGTAGAAAACGTACAATGTGATCTTTGATTTTGTCTTGTGAAATGTAGAATATGAAAGGTTATCAAAGCCAGTGGTTCCAGCCCAGTGCTTTTTAGCCATAGAATCTTTTGGGCAAATGACATATTATGAGGCAATATAAACAAATGCAATAAGAGCAGAGTGGCCTTAGTTGAACTGAGGGACGGAGGGGTGTCCAGAAACATGTTTGTTCTCTACCCCATCCAGTATGGCCCCAGAGTTGGCTGGAATTTGAACCTTTGGAGATCCATGGGACACAGTTTGAAGAATTGCTATCTTACATCCTGAGCTGATATATGCAAAGGGCATAGTTTGAGGTGCATCTTCTAGGATACTTATCCACACAGTACGTGATAAATCATTATCTAAGTCACACACACAGCCATATTACAGTGAAGACACGCTCCTTCCAGTTCATTCATGTCCATTCTGAGCTTTTTTTGCTGTCATCAAAAAGAGGCAAACTGTTATCACTTTTCCCCACTATCAACGTTTTCTTGTACATTCCTGTGTAACTCATCTCATTTTTGTTATTTGTTTCAGAATAGCAGCTGAATCTTTTAAAACATTAATTCCAAAATTTCTTACAGTGGCCTTTGAATCTTTATCATGTTTGGTTTTTTGAAAGTTTCTGTCACTTGGATTCAGAAGTAAGACTAACAAGTAACGTGGTCTCTAAAATATTGCCTTTCTGCTCTAATATGATTTAAAGTCGTAGTGGTTACCATTATATGCTTTTGCATCAATTATTATATCAATATTATTTTATAAAAAATATGGCCAGGAAAAAAATATGATCAGGGAAAGGTTTTATTTTCAGCTAGCAGGTAGATTTTAATAAATAGTTGCATTGTAATTTTAATTATAACGTGTTATAGTTAATGTGTAGAGGTGCCTTTTAAGGATAAAATGCTCTGAAAATGAAATTAGTATAATATGTTAACAGTATCCTCGTAAGAAAAGATGGTATATATGGTATATTTTACTTGCTTTTGCTGCACAGAATGTTTCTTTAGCCAAAAACACTAGGATTTACCAAACACTTATGATGGCAGGCTTTGTGCTAAGTGCTTTACCTGCCTGGTCTCACTTAGTCCTCATAACAACACTAAGAGATGCTCTTTTTGTCCCCACTCTGTAGATGAGGAAACCAAGGATTAGGGACTTAGAGAAATTTACCCAAGGTCACAAAGCCAGTTAGTGGTAGAACTGGGCCCTGCATGGAGGTCACTGTGTCTCAAAATTCCATACTTTCAAATCTTAGCGATCAAGGGAAGTTTTTTTTGTTTTGTTTTTTAATTTAATTTATTTATTTTGAGAGAGAGTGTGCACAAGTGGGGGAGGTGCAGAGAGACAGAATCCCAAGCAGGCTCTGCACCATCAGAGTGGGTCTCGAACTCCTGAACCAAATGGTGACTCATAACCTGAGCTTAAGTTGTATGTTGAACCAACTGAGCCACCCAGCTGCCTCAGGGGAAGTTCTTTGTTTGTTTGTTTTTTGTTTTCTGGTTTTTTTTTGGTTTGGTTTGAGGTTAGAATTTTATTATGTACAAGCATATAGCTATATCTCATTTCTTTTTCATTTTAAAGTTTTTCCCTATGACATAAATACTACATAATCATTAAAGAAAATTTGGACAATACAGTGAAGTAAAACAGAATGTCTGAAGTGTCTGTAGTTTCAGCACTGGAAGAAAACCGTTGTTAGCATTTTTTTGGTCTTTCCTTCATTTCTTTTTTTACACCAACTGATCTTCTGCAGTGTTCATTCTGAAAAGGCCAGGGAACATCGTGGGTAAGAGTGTGCTTGTGGAGGTAGGATGCCAGCCAGGGTTAGGCTTCTGGTTCTGCCATTTGCTAGCCGAGTGACAGCAAGTCTCTTCCACTCTCTGTGTGTCTGTTTACTCACCTATAAAATGAAGGTAAAAACTGTACCTGTCTGTAGGATTGTGGAGGAGGTTAAAGGAGTAGTTATACATGTAGCACTCAGCGGTTTTTGACACATAGTAGGTACAATTTAAATGTTAGTGATTATCTTTGACTATTAAAACTTCATTGGTGGCTTACAATAATATATTAGTCTAAGCTCTTTAATTTTATGGAAATATTTATTTTTTCAGCTACAAAGCTGTTGTACTAGCAGCAAATCATTTTGGACGGTTTTTTACTGGTCAGATCACAGCTGCTGGAAAAGTTCCTCCAGCTAAGGTAGGTAGAACTTTTAATGTTTCTTCAAATATGAATTATTTATAATTTTTTAATGTTTACTTATGATCAAGAGACAGACACAGAGCGTGAACAGGGGAGGGGCAGAGAGAGGGGGAGACACAGAATCTGAAGCAGGCTCCAGGCTCTGAGCTGGCAGCACAGGGCCCGACGTGGGGCTCGAACCCATGAACCGTGAGATCATGACCTGAGCCGAAGTCGGACACTCAACCGACTGAGCCACCTAGGAGCCCCCATAATATGAATTATTTAAAGGTAAGGGTATGTGTAGTACTAAAATACAGTTATTTTAAAAGTTTTGTTCTGTGTTAACTTCACAGTGTTAACCCTGTGTATATTTGGTACAAATATATGGTAAAGCCTCAAAGCTGTGTATGTTTGCTTGACAAAAAAGAATTTTGACATTTCTGGAAGTTCTAGTTTTTTTTTTTTTTTTTTTTTTTTTTACTTATTAAATTGAATTCTTAAAGGGGTTTTGGATAACTTGTTCTGTGTATGTAGGGTGTTTATTACTGATGTTTGAAAAAGCTTCAAGATACCATTCAGTAGATTCTTGATTTCCCAATGTTGTGACACTTGGTTCATGGAAAAGGTTGTCTTAGTTTTGTAGATTCTAGATTTCCCAATTGTGACATTTTGTTCATAGAAAAGATTGTTTTAGTTTTTTCACTGGGCAGAGAGAGAGGGAGAGAGAGAATCCCAAGCAGGCTCCCAGCTGATAGCGCAGAGCCTAACTTGGGGTTCCCTCCCACGAACCATGAGATCACTATCTGAGCCAAGGTCAAGAGTTGGACACTTAACCGACTGAGCCGCCCAAGCACCCCTTCACTTTTTTTCAAATATGGGTTAAGAGGACGGAAAAAGGGAGGTGTTGTATTTGGGTAATTGGCAAAGGGAGTGGGTGTGGTTTCTTTAATGTAGATTGAAAGCAGAGAGGAGCAGTTGATGACAGGTTGGGATGGCTAGGTAAAAGAATAGATTATGTTATGACCCTTCAACATTACATATACTAATTGACCATATAAGCATGTTGTCTTGGTATAGAAAATAGCACTTTAAATGTTGTTCATCTATCTGAAGAGTATACTCTCTGCCTGTAGGCATAGGTTTACTCAGTGCTTCCTGCTCTTATGTACTTTGTTATATAAACCGAGGATGCACATGAAATAAATCTCCTAGAAAAAAATGAAAAAAAAAAAAAAGATACTAGCAGCTTTGAGAAATAAATTGCTTTAAGAACAGGCCAGGTAAAGAAAATGCAAGTGCTTCGAGTGGAGGCCAGAATACATAACAAGGAAGTTAGCAACAACAGAGATGTGCTATGTGAAGTGACTATGTTTTTTTTTTTTTTTTAAGTTTATTTATTTTATTTAAGTAATGTCTACACCCAAGTGGGGTTCAAACTCATAGCTCTGAGACCAAGAGTCACATGCTCTTCCAGCTGAGCCAGCCAGGTGCCCCTGAAGTGATGACGTTTTGACTCCTTTGTCAGGATCATGAGAATGGGTCTGGCACTTACGGTGGCCAGAAGTTGAATGCTGGTTTTATTTTATTTTATTATTTTTAAAGTTTATTTGAAAGAGAGAGAGATTGAGAGCACGTGCGAGTATGCTTGTGCAAGGGATGGGTAGGGGGAAGGGGGAGAATCCCAAGCACAGTGAGGAACTCGATGAGGGGCTGGAACTCACAAACTGAGATCATGACCTGAGCTGCAACCGAGTTGGACGCTTAACCAACTGAGGCACCCAGGTGTCCCTGAATGCTGTTTTCAAACTGGCCAAATGCTTTGATGCACAAATCTGCTACTCAGTTTTGGTTAGACTCTTTCTCGAACTACGTGGAAGCTGAGAGGAAAGCTGTGAATATATAAGAGATTAAAAAGTGAAACAAAAGACCAGAGGCTTAAAGGAAGGAGAATCAATCAGCCGTTAAGAGGTAGAAAAGTGACTGTCTTTCCTGCGAATTTAAATTGCAGCTTCAAGGACTTTGGTTACATGTCAGAAATAGTTACATATTGAAGAATTAGACATTAGGTGAGTTTATCAAGGTAGATTGAAGAATACTTTATTTGACTTTTCTTTAAACACGGAAGGTTCTTACTTGTCTACAATGAGCTATCAGTTAGTTATTTGATGGCTTCCAATATGCCAGGCACTGCTCTAGGAGCTGGACTATGGGATGAACAAGGCAAAGGAGATCCCTGTCATATGAAACTTACACTCTAGTAGGGGCCACAGTGAGGTGATAAATATATAATCTAATCAATAGGTGAGATCATTTTAAATATAAAAAAATGAACAGGATGATAGGATAGTGAGTCATGGGAGCAAGCTGCTTTTGCTAGGGTGATGGGAAGGCTTCCATTTGACATTAGAACCGAGGCCTAATGGATGGTGCGAAAGAAACCAGGTACTTAGGATTTCAGAGGAGCAGCATGTAGGAAAAGGAGCTTCCAAAGGAGCAGCACGTATGAAGCCCTGGGATGGGAAAGAGCAGACTAAAGAAGGCTGTTGGTCTGGAGTGTGGTGAGCAATTGGAGATGATGGTGGAAAGGTAGGTTGGGGCTGGATGACGTTGAGCTTCTCTTACAGGTCTTGTTCACATTTTCTCACAGAGGAGGGAAGTGTCTGATTCAGGATTGTTTTGGAAAAACTCACTTTTTTTTCAAATAGAACGCTTCACTTCTGACATTCTGGTCACCTAATATGTGGGGGTTTTCTCCACACAAAGCAATTCTGTGACACCAGCAGGGTGTGCTACAACTTAACTCTGTTCTAACACTGTCTACCTGGAGGTCGTGTCAGATCCCGCAGGTGAAGGGCTAGTCCCACGAGACTGCCTTCTCCCCACTTCACATGACATTCGCAAGCTCAGGTTGTTGCCTGTGCCTCTGACAGATTGACTATAAATCATTTGGAGGTTCCCACGACTTCCTCCTTAGGTTCGGTTAATTTGCTAGAACTCAGAGCTCAGGAAAATAGTTTCCTTACTGTTTACCAGTTTGTTATAGAAGGATATGATAAAGGATACAGGTGAACACCCAGATGGAAGAAATGCATGAGGCGAGGGATGTGGGAAGGGGCATGGAGCCCTCCTTGGACACACGACTCTCCCTGCACCTCCGTGTGTTCACCACCCTGGAAGCTTTTAAACCCTGTACTTTGGGGAATTTTTATATGGAGGCTTCATCACGTGGGAACAATGGATGATTAACTCCTTTTCCAGCCCTTTCTCCTCTCTCTGGAGAATGGGAGGTGGAACTGAAAATTCTCAGCTGCTAACCATGGGCTTTCTGGTGGTCAGCTGTCATCCAGGAGCCAACCAGGAGCCAACTCATTAGAACAAAAGACACTGCTGTCACCCTCAAAATTCTAAGGGATTTAGGAACTCTATCACTAACTGGGGTCAAAGACCAGATATTGGAACAAAAAAATGTTCCTGCTGCAAAAAAATGTTCCTGCTGCTCTTGGTTTTAGGAGTTCTGTGTCAGGAACTGGAGACAGAAACTAATATATATATATTCTATTATCTCACGAGGATTTAAAAAAGTCATCTGGAAGTTCTGGGGCGAATGGATAGTAGGGGGAAGAGTGAAGGCAAGGCCTGTTCAGAATTGATTGCTGAAATAGTACCCTGGGAAGGTAGTGGCAGTAAAGATGTAGAGAAGGGGGTGGATTGGGAGATCTTTGGGGGTTAACTCCAAGAGTGCTTGCTGAGGGATTGGAGGTAGAAATGTGCAAAGGGAGGGCGCAAGATGACCTCCCTGTTTTGGCTTGAATGGTTATGTTGCACAGTTAGTGCCCTTAACTGAGATGGGGAGGTCAGGCAGAAGAACAGGTTAACTGACTGGAAATGAAGAACATTCCTAAAGGTCATTCCTTTCCCATGGTCTTTCCCCTATTTTCTGAGTATAAGTCTATGTTGTGCCAGTTAGCAGTCAGTGCTTTGTATCCCATCATTTAATGTAACTGCCTTCTGGGAAGGTTTTTTAACTGTGTTATTGCAGATACTAAGCAGCTTGCTCAGAGTTACCCAGAACTAGTTGGTAGCTGATTCGGGATTTCACTCCGATTCTTAACCTCTGTCTTTTCCTTCACCCCATCCTGGAGAGAAAGAGTAAATTTCTGTTGTCAGATCTACCTGGCTTTATTATTGTGTGATTCTGCCTTTTAAATTATGAGGTCTTTTGTTATTTCTGGATTCAGGGTAACTTGGTCTAGTCTTGTGAGTTTTACTTATTTTATTTTTATTTCACATTTTCATTGTGTGGAGCAGGGTTGGTGCCTTGGATCCCAGAGCCAGCTTGTTCCCTGTGCTCCTTCTTTGTCCCCTTCCCTGTAGCTTAACACCCTCCCCCGTGACCTTCACCATCTAGATCAATTCACATGATCTCGGAGACATTGCTTAGAGGTCACTGGAGTATGGTTTGACTAGCCTTTTTTTTTTTTTTTAAAAAAAAAAAAGTTTTTTTTTTTTTTTTTTTTTTTTTTGAGAGAGAGCGAGAGAGCACACAAGTGAGAGCAGAGAGAGAGAGAGAATCCTGAAGTGGGGCCTCGAACTCACAAACTGTGAGACCATGTCCTGAGCTGAAGCCAGATGCTTAACCGACTGAGCTACCCAGGCACCCCTTGACTAGCCTTCTTAAAGAGGTGGAAGGAGGGGCGCCTGGGTGGCTCAGTCGGTTAAGCGTCCAACTTCGGCTCAGGTCATGATCTCACGGTCTGTGAGTTTGAGCCCCGCGTCGGGCTCGGTGCTGACAGCTCGGAGCCTGGAGCCTACTTCCGATTCTGTGTCTCCCTCTCTCTGACCCTCTGCTGTTCATGCTCTGTCTCTCTCTGTCTTAAAAATAAATAAACATTAAAAAAAAAATAATTAAAAAAAAAAGAGGTGGAAGGAGATGTGGGCATGATGGGTAGGTGGGGATTTATAAGCTTCACTGTTTTCTGTGGGTGGCTTTTTTCCTTTTCTTTCTTTTTTTAAACAGCAACAAGGAGTTGCCTCAATTGACTGGGAAGTATAATAGAACTTTTCTCTGAAAGGCCCATTCCAGACTGGAGACAACATTGCTCTTACTGTGTTTCTTAGAAGGCCGGGAGACTCTTGTTTCTGAGAAATTCTTTGGTTTTCTTGGCTCTAACTGTTCAATGGTTAGGGAGATTAGTTATGTTGCTTTGGTCATTCAAATTGGTTCAAAATTAGATAGTTGGTCACCTGCTGTTCTTTCAGAAGCATTTGAACTCAAAATAGAAGGTAGACATTTTATCAAAGTTGTATCCATCTTTGAAACTTATTTTGATATTTTGTGAACATAGAGGAACCTTAACATTTGTGAGGGGAGAGATAGCTAGAATGCTGCGCTAGGAGTTTATTTCAGTGCAGGTAGCTTTTACACACTGAGAAAGATCTGTTAATCTATTTTTCTTTAATGGTTACCTTATTTAAATTTTTTTTTTTTAATTTTAGAGAGGGAGAGAGCACATGTGTGAGCACAAAAAAGAGGGGCAGAGGGAGAGAGAGAATCTTAGGCTCCATGCTCAGTGTGGAGCCGGACATGGGGCTCGATCCCGTGACCCTGGGATCATGACCTGAGCCAAAATCAAGAGTCTGATGCCTAACTGAGCCACTCAGGCTCCTCAAGACCTGTTAATCTTTAACACGCATAATCCCCATTGTGCTGTATGTGGCTTCCACACTGAGATGCTGGTTGTCAGACTTCTTAGTGAAGGTTGTGGGCCTTTGCCAGCAGTCGTTCCTTTGATAAATTTTTAAAAACAGCGGAGGTTCAGATAAAGTGTTGTCTATCCACTCAGTATATTTGAGGGCGGATCACCACTGCCGGCACCACCTGGTGTATTACTGAATGCTGTGTACCAGGTGCTGATAATTATTAGCTGATGATTTTTCATAGCCAGTTGATAATGAACTTTTTAAAAAACACACTGTTCTGGGGCACCTGGGTGGCTGAGTCGGTTAAATGTCCAACTTTGGCGCAAGTCATGATCTCACAGTTCGTGGGTTCAGCCCCTCAATGGGCTCTGTGCTGACAGCTCGGAGCCTGGAGCCTGCTTCTGTTTCTGTGTCTCCCTCTCTCTCTGCCCCTCCCCCACTTGCACTCTGTTTCTCTCTCTTTCAAAAATGAGTAAACATTAAAAAAAAATGGAAACATACCGTTCTGCCTTTTCCCCTAGATTCTGATAGTTGGTGGTGGTGTTGCTGGGCTGGCTTCTGCAGGTGCAGCGAAGTCTATGGGTGCTATTGTTCGAGGATTTGACACCAGGTAAGTGCTCTATGAGTGACTGCTGTTAAGGTGAAAACATTTTGTTTCAGGTGGATATTATGCTGTCTTTGGAATTTATAAATGGAAGTTTCACATTGAAAACTGCTTTACAAGCTCTTGACATTTCAAAATGTTTCTACTTCTTCCAAGTTAACTCAAAGTAGAAAAATATTATCTAGTGGGAAAAAATATCTAAGGACCCAGACTCCATACAGCAGAAATAATTTAAAAAGCAGAAGAATTGAAAACAAACAACTCGTATTCAGTTTTCTTTATGTGGATTAGCAGTGGGACCAGAATTATTCCCATCCTGAGTTTGTAATCTGTTGCTCTGCAGATTGCATTTACAATGCAAGGGAGGACATGAACCAAGATGTCTGTGAGTTAGAGGAGAGTGGTATAGGAGATATTTTGGGGACACCTGGCTGGCTCAGTCACTAGAGCATGTGACTCTTGATCTTGGGGTCATGAGTTTGAGCCCCACGTTGGGCATTGGGTTTCCTTAAAAAAAAAAAAGTCAGCATAGGAGGTATTTTGGAAAACAGACTGGGGGGCAGAGGGCGGGGAGAGGTATGCTCTGCATTTTGATGGAAGCAAATAAAGCTGATTGGGCAATAGTGGAGCCCCTAGGAGAAAATACTCAATTATGTTCATTGCATAATACTTTAAAGCAGACATACCAACATTTTCTAGAATTCTTTAAAGAAAAGTTTGATTAAAATTGTTCATTTCAGAAGATATTAGATGCTGGGTTTTATTAAATGCTTATTGAGAATTGCTGTTATTTTTATGTATGAATACTATTTCAAGGTTAAAATGCATAGTTCTTCATTATCAGCTGAGATCAGTAGAGGAATAATACTGCTGCTAATCTTGAATATAGAATGATCAAAAAAATGTGCAGCCATTCAAAGTTGGAAAGAATGTGACTTTCTGGAGTAAGGAATGTTCCATAGAATATGATTTACAGGGCTTACGTGGAGTTTAGAGAAGTGATGTACTGATAAAAAGCTGTCCTGCTGAAATGAGAAAAGGCTTTTCTGCAATAACGAGGATGCATGCCAAGGATAGCCAGTGTTAAGCATGTTATTTGTGCTTTTAATTTTTAATGTTTGTTGATGTGACGTTTTTGAAGACATCCAAACCTGGAGAGAAGAGGTTGTGCAAGTTTTCAGTGTAGCGACAGTAGCATTAATGCGGAAATGTGCATATTTGACTTAGAGATGATTTGAAACTTGGTGTTGGGTCAGCTGCTGAGAATTTATTGTGTATTTTGATGTCATTGGCTTAGATAGTGTACAGATCTCATAGCTAGAGGATGGCTGTTGATTAACTCCATTTTTATTTACCATTTACTAGGATAGCTCAAGTACACAATGAAGAAAGATGTGGCTGAACTATATAATCCTTTTCTAAGGATTATGCATACCTCAATCACTATTTTGAGACTAGGGGTTGGTATCATAAATATGAAATCCAAACACATTAGAAAACACACTTGATTATAAATTCTTGTTGGAAGACTGAACAGTATATATTTTCAGATAAACATCCTAAAAACTTAAGGACAACTCATTGCTCATTAATATTAAAGGAGTGTGATTTTTAAATTTTTTCAAACAATAGCTAAGAGATTCCCCTGGTAACAATAGTGAGCATCCTACTTAGTGCCTGTGTCGCAAAGTTTAGAAATAAAAT
The DNA here is from genome assembly GCF_014898765.1 of Herpailurus yagouaroundi. Classification (NCBI taxonomy): domain Eukaryota; kingdom Metazoa; phylum Chordata; class Mammalia; order Carnivora; family Felidae; genus Herpailurus; species Herpailurus yagouaroundi. The sequence continues at coordinate 34,848,607 of NW_024412377.1, forward strand.
AGCTTTACTTTATTTTTCTTTTTGTGTATGTGTGTGTTCCAATAAAGCTTTATTTCCAAAAACAATTGGCAAGTCAGGAGCTGTAGTTTTCAGACACCTGTACTAATGTTTACTCTCTTCCGGGCATTGTGCTATCTGCTTTGTTTTATATGTTCTTTACAAACACTCAGGGCACCCGGGTGGCTCAGTTAGTTAAGTGTCTGACTCTTGTTTTTGGCTCAGGTCATGATCTCAAGGTTGTGAGACCAAGCCCTGCTTCTGGCTCTGCACTGGGCGTGGAGACTGCTTAAGATTCTCTCTCTCCCTCTGCCCCTCCCCTGCTTGTGCTCTCTTTCTTTCTCAAAAATAACAACAAAAAAACCTATGATGTGGGGATGATTAGCCCTATTTTACATACTATAGACATATCAATTTTATAACATTCAGTTTCCTTTCTTATCATAAAACTAATACATGCTTATTCCCCCAATTCAAAAAAAACATTAAAAAGTACAAAAAGTGAAAATAAAATAGCCTATTCCCTGGAAAGAACTGTGAACAGTATATATTGTCTTTTCTACACATTAACTAAAAATGTAATTTTACTAACAGTACTATTTTAACTGGCTTTGTTTTTACTTAGCAGTTGATTGTGAAGATCTTGACTTACCTACAAACATATTTAATGGCTGCATAGGATTCCACTGTGTGGAAGTAGAGTGACTTCTTTAATTAGTCTTCTATAATGGACATTTTCACTGTATATAAACACATATACTGTATATATGTCTATGTAAGAACATATGTATTTGGAGATAGTTCATTATTTCCTTAGGATAAATTCCTAGAAATGAAATTTTGGGGTCAAAAATATTCACATCTTACTTACACTTTGATACATTATAATAGTGATAATTACTTTGAGGGCAGAGATTCTAACATAGCATTTATGTTTCTGATTATTTATACATGTCCATTATTGAAAAATACAGAGAAACATCAGAAAATGAAAATACCTTTATAATTCTACCAGCTAGATCCGATTGCTAATGATTTTTTTGGTATCATTTCTTATAGATATTTATGCAGATACCCTTTGAATGAAATTGTGATCACTCACACATACATATAGGTCATTTTAAATTCATCTTATTTCATTAAAACTAGTATACATTTCTTAAACTTTGTAAACAGCAGTATCCTTTTGGCTGTAAGGAATAGAAAACACCAGTTCAGACTGGCTTAAACTCTAAATAAATGTATTAGCTCTTTTAAATGAAAATCCATGGGAAGGAGTCCCTTTTCACATTCGAGTCAGCAGTTCATTGGTGCCGTCCAGGACCGGGTTCTTTCTGTCCTCTCGGCTGTCCTCAGCTTTGGCTAATTTCCCTGTGTCACAAGTTGGCCTTCCTGGGCAATCAGGACTACAAGCTTCCGTGTTCAAGCCAGCAGAAAGGGTGAGAACCTCTTGCTGAATCATGTCCTACCCTTTGTGTCCTCTCTCTGACCATGACTGTTGCTTGGGACTGGTGGCCTCAGGCCACGGTTTCCCAAACTTCCCTGATGGCCAGAATTACCTGCAGCTCTTGCTAAAAATAAAGCTTCTGGCCTCTCCCCTGGAGATTGTAATTCAGTGGGTCTGGGAAGGGGTCGATGTCATTAGTGGGGTTTGGGATTCACTATCGTGGGATAGGGGTTGGTAAGTTAAACGCACTTTCCACCACAGAACTGAGATCTTTGTTGGCTCTGGTTTTCCAGCTAGTACGCGGTGCATGGCTAGAGTTTATTTTTTTAAACTGAATGTATTTTTATATAGTTTGAATGTGTTGGCTGTTCACATTTTAACATACACTATTTATAGGTTGCTTTTTTCAAACACAATTTAATGAGGACTAGGAGCAAAAATCACTTTATTAAAATATTTCTAAGAGTCCATTATATGAGAGAAGTCCCCATAAATCAGAACATTTACAAATGAAAATCTCAACCTGAGTGATTGGAATGAAGTCAAATCTTAACGTAGGTCAGAGCTCATGTCATCATTGACAATGGAGGCCCAAGAAACGTAATTGATTATTGGAGTTATCAATAGTGAAATTCCTTTTGCAACTGAACTAAGTAGAAGTTGGAATTCCCTATAATTTTTATTTTTCCAGAAAAAAAAAGTTATAGAAGTGGTATGCACTTCTGGAGATAATTGAAATAGTCCAGTCAAAGATATCAAAAGAAAATCTCCAGTTTTGAAGGTAGTTCGTTCTTCTTAAAACTCAACACCCAAAAAATAAATAATCCAATTAAAAATTGGGCAGAAGACATGAACAGACATTTTTCCAAAGAAGACATCCAGATGGCCAACAGACACACGAAAAGAGGCTCAACAGCACTGATCATCAGGGAAATACAAATCAAAACTACGGTGAGATACCACCTGACACCTGTCAGAATGGCTAAAATCAGTAACACAAGAAACAACAGGTGTTGGTGAGGATGTGAAGAAAAAGGAACCTTCTTGCACTGTTGGTGGGAATGCAAACTAGCGCAGCCACTCTGGAAAACAGTATGGTGGTTCCTCAAAAAGTTAAAAATAGAAGTACCCTACGATCCAGCAATTGCACTACTAGGTGTTTACTCAGAGAATATAAAAACATTAATTTAAAGGGATACATGCACCTGATGTTTATAGCACCATTATTTACAATAGCTAAATTATGGAAATAGCCCAGTGCCCTTTGACTAATGAATGGATAAAGAAGATGTGGTGTATGTGTACAATGGAATATTATTCAGCCATAAAAGGAATGAAATCTTGCCATTTGCAACAATATGGATAGAGCTGTATTAAGCTAAGTGAAATAAGTCAAAGAAAGACAAATACCATATGATTTCACTCATATGTAGAATTTAAGGAACAAAACAAGCAAAGGGAAAAGAGAAAGAAGGAGGGGTAAACCAAGAAACAGACTGTTAACTATAGAGAACAAACTGATGGTTACCAGAGGGAAGGTAGGTGGCAGGGGGATGGGTGAAACAGGTAATGGGGATGAGGAAGTGCACCTTTTGTGATGAGCACAGGGTGTTCTATGGAAATGTTGAAACACTGTATTGTACACCTGCAGCTGATATTACACTGTTATGTTAGCTAACAGGAATTTGAATAAAACCTTAAAAAAACCCCCAACCCCCCAAATATGTATGTAAATAATGATCTCGATTTCTGCGTTAAGGGCCTGAAATAACCCCTGCTTTCCCTTCAATAATCACCAGAGCTGCAGCTTTGGAGCAGTTCAAGTCTCTTGGTGCTGAGCCCTTGGAGGTGGACTTGAAGGAATCTGGTGAAGGACAAGGAGGATATGCGAAAGAGATGTCCAAAGAGTTCATCGAAGCTGAAATGAAGCTCTTTGCTCAACAGTGCAAGGAGGTGGATATCCTCATCAGCACAGCCCTTATTCCAGGTGTGTCATTAAGCCCGGGGTCATCAAAAGCACTTTCACTGATGATATTTTAAAATGAGGGTGAGAGTTGTTCAACATGTGAATTGCTTTAAGTAAAGATTAATTTACTTTCTAGGAATTGAGAAAGCATATGAAAGGCAGAAAAGACCAAAATCACTGTAGCCTGTAGAGAAAAATGATCGTTAATAATGTGATATGTTTTTGTTCAGTCTTTTTTTTCCATGTATTTTTATCTAGCCGTGTTCATAGGTCATATTCTGTGTACAAAATTCTATTTGTAAGCAATTTCCTGTTTACACCTTTGATAAATTGGTTTTTAATTTATTTCTGTTCTCTTTGTTAAGATACAACGTTCTTATTGTAGGACATTCAAACAGGACTGAAAAATATGAAGAACAAAAGTACAGACCTAAAATTCCACCAGAGATGGCTGTTACTAATATTTTAGCCATTTTCCCATGCATGAGAGAGAAAGGGACTTTGCGTGTGTGTGTGTGTGTGTGTGTGTGTTTGTGGAATTTCTGGTATATATTTTTCACTAAAGGATATGGCACTTTATCACTTTTTAATTATTTCCTTTGGCATGTTTGGTCTTTGCAACCAAATTGTAAGCTTTTTGATGGCAGGAATTACTTTTCAGTCCTTTGCCACATCCTCTTCTAAAGAATATTCTTCATTCAGTAGATGATTGATGCCAAATCAGTAAGCTCTTATTAATCAGTAAAGAGTAACTTGACCTAGCAAGATTTGGGAGTAGAAAACATTCCACCTTTTTTCTTCCTTTCCTTCTGTTATTGAATGATGAATACCATGCCGACTCTAATATTTTCCTTTCTGAAAGGAAGTGGGCCAGATAATGAGAGTTTACAGGGCTAGTGGTTACTTGTATCATATCTTACTAAAGGAGACTTGCTTTCTCTGGGGGCCTGTGGAACATTAGAAGTTGCTTTGTCATGAGACCATGGGAGAGGAGAAATTCTCATCTGACATCTTCCCCCAAACCCCCAGTCTGAATAATATACAAGCAAGGGCAGGAAGTTGATTGACATCATATCTCTGAGCTTGTGGGGGAAAATATGTCCCTCAAGCTCTTCTTTCTGTCCTGTTTACCTGAGTGATACCAGATAGGTAAGCTGGGCTCTCAAGACAACCAGCATCCCACCAGAGCTGGCTACATGAAGCAGACTGGACAGGCTCGTGACATGGCTCAGCCCATAGAAGAATCTGTGAGTGTAGAAATGAGGCTGGGTCGGTCACTGGAGGCGGAATGCAGATCAGTCAGGCAAGCCAGGGGCTCAGGGTGATATTTTGAAATCTGCCGGCTATGATAGGACTCATGAACAAGCAGTGGCAGGAGGGCATTTAAGGATTTTGTTCTTTCCTTTTGTGGCAGTGGCCTCTGGCCCAGCTGTTGCATGGGTGGCTTTGAAGGAGGGATGGGGTGGCCTTTACTGTAGCTACCATCTGACCTTTGGAAGTTAGCTCCATGGTGGAGAGTGGTTATGAGCTGACTAGATATAAGTGGCCAGTAGAGGGTGCTAAAACATTTCCTCATGGAGTAAATGATGCGGACATGAAGCTAGTTTTAGTCAAGTCATACTCTCATTGGACACGGGATACTTTGGACATAGTATATAGAATTATTATTGATTATAAAGCCCAAAGTAAGCGATACAACTCAAGACTTCTTATGTAAAACACATAACTGACTTTTAGGGTCTACCCTTCCCTGATAATATCTTTTTTTTTTTTTTTTTTTAAATAATTTCCTAATAGTGTATTTTGGTAAAAGGTCAAATAGTCTTAGAGAAGATTTGTTAAAAACGTTTTGTTAATCTGTTCCACTGAAGCTTTACTGTTTTCCGTCTTTTCTGAAGCTGTGATCTGCTTGGAGCACATTTAAGTTAGACAAAGTCCTTGACCAGTGGACTGACCCAGAGCCGGTACTCAGAGGGCTGGTCTTTCTGTTACCCTTTTTTTTGTTTTATTTGAAAACAGAAAAGAAAGAAAGAAAGAAAGAAAGAAAGAAAGAAAGAAAGAAAGAAAGAAAGAAA
>NW_024412377.1:34854101-34899527 GCF_014898765.1 Herpailurus yagouaroundi
AAAGAAAGAAAGAAAGAAAGAAAGAAAGAAAGAAAGAAAGAAAGAAAATGTATTATAAGGAAGAAGATCTTTCTAAAGGTTTTTCATATTGCTTGGGGAACTGAGACCTGAAAGCATAAAGCATGAGCATTAAAACAAAAAGAGGAAAAGATTCTATAAAGGCATAACACCCTTTGAAAAACCATCCGTGGCATTAAACGTTTACTGGTTTATGTCCTGAGCCTTTGCATAGGTCACCTGATGGTGTGTTGAGCTCATGAAAGACTCTTGGAACAGTTGTTCTCAGGTTTTCCTTGAGTGGATCCAGAGGAGATTAAGTCAAATGTCAAAAGTCCTTCAAGCTGAGATTGCTTGCTAGGATCCAGGTGCCTTGGAGGCTGCCCTGAAGACCTGACATGGATGAGAATGCCGAGAGGGGCACCCGGGCAGGTAGCTAGCTTCAGGTAGCAACCTCACAGAGTTGGTAAATTTTCATTCCTCCAAGTCCAGGGGCTTGAAAGAAAAATAATGGTATATTTATGTTGATTGGATGTGGAATGAAATATTTCTGTAGCTCACTAATTATTTTGCTGCCTCGTGCCATCATCTGGCTCCCTAGATTGGGTTGGGTGAAGGGTTAAAGGCTGGAGTGTCATTTAACACAGGTCGCTTCAGGATAGAGTTGACAGTCCCATTTTGTGGTGCTGTGCACACAAGGGAAAGCTCTCAGCTTTCCTGTCCAGCTCTTTGCCCTTTGGGGCTATTGTTAAAGAGGAAGGCAGCCCCACCTTTGGTCATGTTCAGGCTGTGCTCACAATCTTTTCTGTTAAACTTTTTGCAACCAAAGAGATTTTTCAGCATCTTTATTGTTCTGGCACCCTTTTAGACTTTCCATACACTTGGAATCTTTCATCAGGTTGAAATCAGGTTTCAAACCTGAATCAGGTTGAAAATGTGATGGGTAAGTTAGGGAGGGGTGGTGTGGGGTGAGGAGGAATCGTATGGTTTAGCACTACCTCTCTGTCAGGCATATTTCACCTAAGTCCCAGTGTAAGAATGAGGAGTTCTGTGGTGCCCATGCTAAATCTCCTCTGACAGAAACAACCTTCTCCATATAAAACCTTCCTGATGACTGTCTCACTAAAAAATTATAACCTCGTAAGCTCCTCCACCTTTCTTGCTCTCCTCTTTGCCCCCTCCTCAGGTCTTGCCCTTATTTTGTAATTGAACCATAGCTACTGGAAAGCCTGGGTTTTTTGTTTAGTAATGATGGCAGTGACTTGGACCACTGGGGTTCCCACCATCATTGGACAAGGCACCTGAAGTGATCAGGATTGGCTTACAAGCCCCGCCCACCGTGCCTTCAAGTTCATGCTCCTTGGTAAGGTATCTGTTGCCTTTTAATTTCTAGTCTCATTTCGCCTTCGGGCCTCATGTTAAACTAATTTCTTACTCTCTGGGCCTAATTTCAGTCATGCTGGCTGCTATTGTCTTTTCAAATAGGCCAAGGACTTTCAGACCTTTGCACATATTGTTCCTTCTCTTTGGAATGCTATCGCTGCCTTTCCCTGCCTTTTGAAATCCTGCTTAACCCAGTTACTGCTTCCTCCGCGGTTTCTGCTCTCTCCTACTCATCCGTAAACACTGCTCTTTCTGCACCCACAGCACTCTCTGCCTGTGCCATGGATTCCCCATAGTTCCCAGTCTCATTGCCCCTAGTGGCCCCATGCAGCATATGTTGGGCTTCTTAAGATCTGTCATGGTGGGTGCTTACCACAGGGCCCTGTGTACAGCAGGGGTTCAGCAAAAGTTGTTGAGCTAATGTTCCTGGATGCCTTCCTTAGGTCTCCGTTGGTACGGTCTCTTCTTTTTCCAGTGCTATCCAAGGAATGAGAGAGAGAACATTCTGTTGGCTCATTTTTGGATGGGAATAATGCAGAGGCTAACCTAAGACTGGGAACCTAGCTTTCTTAAACTGTCAAAACTAGGACACTTGCCAGGTTTGCAATTTAAGGTGGTTAGCTCCTCTTAGGAGATAGACTTAGGAAGTAGTAGAAGGTCTGTCCTGGAGTTAGAAAGTATCTACCAGCCAGGAGGGAAGATAGTCGTTGCTTGATTATAAATTATAATATCTCAGTCCATATATACTTGGACCTCTTTTTAGGCACAATCCAGATTATGGTAACAATACTTTTTATCTACACTAGATAGGGTCTGTAGAATATACCCCTCAAAGGACACTTGTGATAATTTTACGTGACTCTAGAGAATTGGCAGGGCGGCGGGGGGTTGTTTTCCCCAAAATACAGGCCTTACGCATATCACACCAAACCGGAGAAATTTTGCGGTCTCCTTGGAAAATCAACATTGGTTCTTTATCTGACATTACTTTTGTCTTTTTGAAATCTGTCTTTCATAAAGAGCAGAAATATAGTACAAAAAAATAATTTTTCACAGTAATGTTCACACTTGTTCTTTCAGCCAGGAGAATAAGTGATATGGTGATAACATTTGCCATTTGTGAAATTCCACAAAGACAACACGGCTTTGACAACTCTACAAAGTTTTTGCCTAAAGTAAAGGTTTATTGTTCAGGTTGTTCTTTTCCTTCTCTGTAAGCATGATGATCTGACAGGACAAAGCTCATATAGATCGGCCATTTCTCACTTTTTTTGAATTATTTATTGCTTTGTTTACTGACTAACCTGATTCATCTGCCACCCTCCCCTCCCTCAAATGTATTGTATGACTGTATGGAATTTCTAATATTACTTCTACGAAGTTTCATTTGTTTTCAGAATTTTGAAGGACAGAGAGAAACACTTAAGTGTTGCAACATCAAAGGTTGGTAACCACAGGCTGTCTACACACCTCTTTGTAGCTTTCAACACGGACAGGGCAACTTGTCATCAAGAGGAAGATGCCAAGACTGGGGAGTGTCCCATTACCATTTATCAGTCATGACTTCTTAGAGTGTGTTTGAGCACGCCTAGTGAGTTATTGGGCCGAATTTAACAAATGTTTGTTAGGAAAATTTATGGCACAGAATTATATTCTGGTTTGGTCTATTATTTCTCCAAACATATGTTGCAAGATTGGAAGTTGTGTTTCCCTCCCTGGCAGTCCCTGAGTTGAAAAGGATTGGGAGGCTGAGGCCATCCCTGGGGAAGCAACACCCCATGGAGTTACTGCTAACAGCTAGTACTGCCTTCCACATGTGTTTCTGTATTTCCTTCTTTCCACGTTCCCTATACTTTCTTGTGTCTCAGCGTCAGTTAGGGTGGTCTGGCTGCTATAACAAATCAGCACAAAAGCCTGGACGTGATAGAAATTTACTTCTTGCTCAGTTAGCAGTAATGGGTGGTTGACATGTTGGTGGGCATCTCTCCTTCACGTGGTCATCTGGGGATTCAGGTATGACAGTGTCGCCATCATCATGATGAGGCTCTGAAGATCACTGCAGGCACCGTGTCTCCTCCAGCCGGCCAGAGGGAAAGGTACATAGAGGAATGCACATAGGATACCTACGAATGGCACATACCACTCGTCACATTTCTTTGGCTAAGACTTAGTCACATGGCCAACCCTAACTGTGAAGGAAGCTGGGAATTGTTTCCTAGCTGTGTGCCCAGGAATAATAGAACATTGCATCAGTTTGCTAAGGCTGTCGTAACAAAATCCCAGCTTAAACAACTGAAATTTCTTTTCTCACAGCTCTGGAGGCTGGAGGTCCCAGGCCAAGGTGTAGGCAGGTTTGGTTTCTTCTGAGGTCTCTCTCTCTGGCTTGTAGATGGTCTTCTATGTAGATTTCTTTGTCTTCTATGTGGATGGTCTTCTTCTTGCTCTGTGCTCACGTGGTCTTGGTGTCTCTTTTTTTTTAATCCACATTTCTTCTTATTTTAAGGATGTCGGTCAGATTGAATTAGGGCTCATTTTGACTTGATCACCTTTCTTTAAAGGTGGTTAAAGAATTCACCAATTTCCCAGTATCATGATATTTTAAGGTAGTAGGGGTTAGGGCTGCAACGTATGAATTTTCTGTGGACATAGTTCAGCTCATAACAAACATGGATTTTGGTGAACAGCTAATAGCTTTTTCCTTTTTCTTGCTTTGTAATTTTATCTGCTTATGCTTAATGTATTCACTGGGGATCAGATCTTGGATTTAGAGCCAGATAAAGTAGATTCAAATTCCAGTTCCTCTGCTTAAGAGCTGATGTGTCTCTCTGAACCTCAGATTCCTCATCTCTGAAAAGGAGGTAAACATTTTTATCTCCCAGAGCTGATTCATTGAATAGATGAAGAAAAAAAGCCAGTGTAGGGATCAGGGCCTGGCCTAGAGAGAGCATTAGCATCATTCTCTTTCCTGCCACGGGTGATGTCTGGTCCTGCACATGGTACTCAGGACTGAAAACTTACTGACTTTGTGAACAGAAGGTCTAGACATTCTCAAGGATTACATGGAATGTCTAAGGCAGTCCCTGAAAAACTGAATTTTCTGAAGATACGCATTTCAGTAAGGCTCTTTTGTCAATTAATCTCATTCTGGCCTAAGTTGAATAATATGGGAAATAAATAACATGGTAAAAAAATGTTTCTATTTTTATAAAGAATCTTTTAATTATTTATAAAACTAGTTAAATCAGATTGTGTAATAAATACTCATTTTTTTATTTTAAGGCATTTTGGTAGCAAAATGCTAAACATGCATTGGAGAGAACACAATGTTATAATTTATATAAAAATATTATACATTTCCTGTTTGTGCTACCATTTAACTTTGGTAGACTGTTTTAGTGTTTTAAGAATTCCCATCATTTATGGAACCATGGTAACATCTTGACTAATTATGATTTTTATTTATACAAATTTATAGCTATGAGAGGTAAATGATTAAGATGATCCTTAAAATTTTTTATAAATGTGTTCTTTAATTATTAGGTAAAAACTTGTTTTTAGGTTTTTTTTCTTCAAACAGATCTTTAGGGATTTCTCCAGTTTGCTAAAATATGCTGTTGACTAATCCTATTTCGTAAGTATTACATTTAGAAATATCACGGTATTCAGTTTGTAAAAGCCAAGGTTTTGCTGGCCTGAGTTTCTCTCTAGTTCCTAATACAAATAATTAATTGTGCAGAGAAAATTTGTCTCTAGTTCCGTGGACAGAATTCACCAGTAAAGTACTCTGCTGGGGTCAGAATCTCTTTTCATGAACATAGCTGTCTATAGCCTAGCCGGTGATAACATAGATAAAGGGGTTGAATCAGTATGTTGCTGTCTGCACCGTGAGGCTGCCTAAATCACAGACCCAGGGGCAGCTAGGTGGCTCAGTGGTTAAGCGTCTGACTTCAGCTGAGGTCATGATCTCACAGTTCGTGGCTTTGAGCCCTGCATCAGACTCTGCGCTGACAGCTCAGAGCCTGGAGCCCCCTTGAGATTCTGTGTCTTCCCGGGAACTCTCTCTCTGCCCTTCCCCAACTTGTGCGCTCGCTCACTCTCTGTCTCTCTCTCTCTCTCTCACTCTCAAAAATAAACAAACAAAAAAATTTAAAAAATCACAGACCCATTAGATGATAGATCAGTGGATCAAATATTCAGCAGTTTCTTGCCACTTCCTGTCTATTACATAATCAGTTACCTGTGTGTGTGTGTGTGTGTGTGTGTGTGTGTGTGTATATGTATATATATATATATATGTATAAGAAACTTTTTGTCCTTATCTGTAACATCTTTATAGCTTACAAACCATTGCTTTAACCCCATCTGTGATTTTGAAATTCCAGAATTTCGTGTGTATCAGTTAGCATACCTTTGGCTGTCAGAAGCAGAAATTCCAACACAATCTGCTTTAAATAAGAAAGGAAACTTCTTGGGTCGTGTATCCGAAGAAAGTCCCCTTGTAAGTGTGGATAGGTGTGCTGACATCAGGGGAACTTTGGCTGTGCTCCTGTAGTCTGTCACCTTGCCCTGCTCTGAGGTGGTAGAAAGAAGGCAGCAGCGGTGTGGGGCCTCTAGTCTGCAGGACACGACATCTGGAAGGAAGGCCAGTTCTGATGGCTCCCTCTTGAAGAGCAAGGAAACGACTTTTTCAGAAGCCTTTAGTAAACTTTTCCTTGTTCTTATTGGCCTTAGTGGGGTTCGTGCCCATTCCTGAACCAGCTGGTGGAGGCAGGACAATGCGATGCCCCTTGGCTTACATCTGGATTTCAAAATGGTCACTAATAATATGATGAGATTATCCTTAGGCCAGTCTGCATCTGGAGTGGTGTCTGAGGTTATTTCTCCTGAAGTTCATGGACTGTGTGGAGAAAATGGAAATCAGAGTAGTGACAAGAGGAGGAGATGGGTGCTGGGTAAGCAACAATGCTCAGTGCAAAACTGTGTTGTCTTCTAATGATATTTCTTTATATGTAAATGCTGTAGTTCACAATGTCTTTACATGCTGTATTTTCCACTGAGTCTGGATAGTATTGCATTCCATTAATAATTATCCTTGTTTTCTTAGTACTTATTCAGGAGAAATCTATCTTGGTTTGGATAAATGTATTCTTTAATTTGTATTTTTTCTTTTTCTTTTTTAAAGCTTATTTGAGAGAGAAAGAGTGTGCAATTGTGTGCGAGCGGGGGAGGGGCAGAGAAAGAGTCCCAAGCAGGCTCCACACTGTCAGCATGGAGCCCGATGTGGGGCTTGAACTCAGAACCCAGAGATTATGACCTGAGCCAAAATCAAGAGTCAGATGCTTAACTGACTGAGCCACCCAGGCACCCCTATTATTTGTATTTTTATCTCTTTGCTACTATACTGTTGAATATACTATGATCTTGTTAAAGCAGAAGGTTTTTCTTGAGCCTGTCTAATCTGACACCTCACTGGCTAGAAGTTCAGGAAGTTAGAAATTTCCCCATCTGATTACATGCTATAGAGTAATCCCAGTAAATAATGCTAAATGCTGTTTGGAATCAAAATTTTGTGGTAAACCCATTTCATTTTGGTGTCTTGTTGTTCTTAATATTTTTAGTGGTTTCCTCTTAATGGTTTTTTGTTTCATTTTGTTTTTGGGTTTTGCTGTTGTTGTTGTTGTTGTTGTTTTGGTGTGGTTAAAGTTGTCTGTGAGGGCTTAATTCTTTTCCCAGTAAGGTAGAATCTGAGAATTTATTGATTTCAGATGATTAGGTTAGCTCTGATTCATTTAATGAAGTATAATGTATTGTAAGACTTTCTGATAAATCTTTACCCATTGATATTTAGTTTAAGCTAAATCACTCTTTTTTTGAAATTAGTGCTACAGAGAAGCCAATGATTCTTTTGCTACGTAGCCATAGTTGTTAAAGCTATTTTTTTCTTTTTCTTTTTTTTAAAATAATCTCGACACCCAACGTGGGGCTCGAACTCATGATCTTGTGACTGAGCCAGCCACATGCCCCTGAAGCTGTTTTTAGAGAGGAGCAATCTTTTCTAGAAGTTTCTAGCTTTAATACTTTTAAAACTTCATCTTAGTATTTGTTTAATGAGAAAATACAGGAGTATGGAAAGAATTCTGTGAATTCTGTGGCCATACATGCATACATCTAGAAACAGTGCACGCGTGAGGCATGTTTTCAGTCTATAGTCAATTCTTGGTGTACACAGAGATTCAAGGATACCTTACAGTCATCTATGCCATCCCTGCTCACCCTAAATAATGGCCAACCAATTGGGAAACCACACAGATTTTTAGATGACTGCTTTATTAAATACCTCAGCTATTTTGGATAATAAAACTGTTTACTGACCTTTGAATATAGCCTCTTTCAGTCCTAAAATATTAGTCTTCAGAGCTGTAAGGAAAATTTTCCTTCATATCCAGTCTGCACATGGTAAGCACTAAATATTACTTGAGTGGATAAATGGATACGTATTTGAATGATGACTGGGAGTGCATTTTGTCCTACCATTGTTTTGGCTACAGTATGAAAATAGATTCCCAGCTGGGAGGGGACCGAGGAATCTTCCCAGGGAACTTAATGTCCAAGAATGAGAAGGCACCAAGAAATATTTCATGAGGTTGTACATCATGCCAAATCCTTCATCCACATTTTGCATTGTGCTAGGAAATACATTTAAAAAAATTCTCTCATTAATTTTTTCTGTCATATTGATTTTTGTTATTGTTTTGGGGGAAATTGGTTTGAGAAAGTGTAAAAATTTCAGTTTATTTGTATATCTCCTCTTTGGCAGATAAAATTATAAAATTAAAAGAAATGAGCAATCAAAAGGGGAAAGCCCAATTGTGCTTGCCTCAAAAACAAAACCAAAAACAAACATAACTCTTACCTGCCACCTTTTTTTTTTTTTTGTCACGTTTATTTATTTATTTTGAGAGAGCGAGAGAGCGAGAGACAGCAAGAGTGGGGTAGGGTTAGAGGGCGAGAAAGAAAGAATCCCAAGCAGGCTCCCCGCTGTCAGCATAGAGCCTCATGAGGGATTCGAACCCTGTAACTGTGAGATCACGACCTGAGCCAAAATCAGGAGTCGGGATGCTGAACTGACTGAGCCACCCAGGTGCCTCTGCCTTCTTCTATTAATTCTTCTGACATCTTCTACAGTTATGTCTTGAAAGATCTGATATGATCACTTAGCCTTTTATTCTTGTGTCTAAAATCTATACCAGACTATCTCTGGGGTATATGGGACATCTCTTTATATTTGTAGGATTTGTATTAAACATTGGGTATATTCTTCTCTATGTTTTATATTGTAAAAATCTTCCTGTTTGTTATCCATCCTTAGTCTCTGACTCACTTTGTAAGTGTTTTAGAAGCACTCTTTGAAAGGCTGTCCTAACTGTATAGCTTCATTTGCTGTAGGGAGGGCACATAACGTTGAGTGAAGCCTTTCAGTTGGTAAGTAAATAGATTGGTCTGATGGCATTTTTAAGTTATTTTAATTTTCTAGTACAACTCTGAACCTGTGTCTTCAACTTAAAGAAGAAACTGGTTGTGATTACGCAGGAGTACTTTATTATTGTTTTTTATAAAAATAGTATGTGACTTTTGGAAATGTAGTACGAAGTAGAAAATACAAAGTAGAAAGTAAAGATCATCCATCATCTCTCTACTTAATGAAAAATACTATTAACATTTTACCATTTCCTTTCATCCTTTTTTCCATGCATTTTTATCATGTTAGATCAGGATACAGTATCTTTCTCATTTTCTACATATAATATTATATCATAAATTTTCCCCTTGATATAATATGATGAGTCATTAAGAAATCTTTGTAAATGGGGCACCTGGGTGGCTCAGTCAGTTAAGCATCCGACTTCAGCTCAGGTCATGATCTCACACTCCGTGAGTTCGAGCCCCATATCGGGCTCTGTGCTGACAGCTCAGAACCTGGAGCCTGCTTCGGATTCTGTGTCTCCCACTCTCTCTGCCCCTCCCCTGCTCATGCTCTGTCTCTCTCTGTCTCAAAAATAAATAAAAAACATATAAAAAATTAAAAAAAAGACATTTTTGTAAATATATTTTAATGGTTTTATAGAATTTTCTTGTTTGAATGTACCGTATTTTATTTAATGGTTCCCGAAAAGTTGGGCTTTTCATTTAATTCCAGTTTTTGCCAATTAAAAATAATGCTCTCACCTTTTTTCTGTGTCATTCCAATGTGTGTATTTTCATTTATTTCCCCAGGATTAATAAAATCTTAGAAGTAGAGTTACTGGATGAGTGAATATCAACATTTTTGGCCAGTTGATACGTGTTTGTAAACTATGCTTTCCTGAAACTTGTGCAGTCCATAATCTCATAAATAGATCATCCTGCTACTTGTTTCATTTCAACATTATGATTTTTTTTTTAATTTTTTTTAACGTTTATTTATTTTTGAGACAGAGAGAGACAGAGCATGAACAGGGGAGGGGCAGAGAGAGAGGGAGACACAGAATCTGAAACAGGCTCCAGGCTCTGAGCTGTCAGCACAGAGCCCGACGCGGGGCTCGAGCTCTCGGACCGAGAGATCATGACCTGAGCCGAAGTCGGATGCTTAACTGACCGAGCCACCCAGGCGCCCCTCAACATTATGATTTTTTTAAAAGATTTTATTTTTAAGTAATCTTTACACCTAACATGGGACTTGAACTTATAACCCCAAAATCCTGAGTTGCATATTCTGAGTGAGCCAGCCAGGTGCCCCTATTATTAATTTTTGACTCTTTCAGTTTTAGAGGCAAAGAAAAAAAAGTATCTCACTTTTTGTAACTCAACATTTCTTTGATTCATTATGAAGGTGAACATTTTTTTTAAGTTTATTTATTTATTTTGAGAGAGAGAGAGAGTGAAAGAGAGAGCATGCAAACAGGGGAGAGGCAGAAAGTGAGGACAGAGAGAGAATCCCAAGCAGGCTCCACACTGTCAGCGCTAAACTCAAGTGGAGCTTGAACTCACAAATGGCGAGATTGTGACCTGAGCCAAAACCAAGAATCATTCACTCAACCGACTAAGCCACCCAGGCACCCAGAGGAGGGTGAACATTTAAAACAAAAATTTAGTTGTTGCCATTTCTCTTAGAATTGAGTGTTTATATTTGTTGTTCATTTATTAGGATCTTTGTGTTTTGTTTTTATTTAAATTTCTGTGAGCTTTTTAATATATTTTTTGTCATATTTATTTTTGAGGACGATAATATGTACTTTTTTCATACTTAAATCTATTGTTTTCCCAATTGCTTTAGGAAATACTTTATTTTAAAGTTTATTTCTTTAGTTAGAGAGAGAGAGAATACGAGTAAGCACTTTGCATGCAGGCAGGGGAGGGGAAGAGAGAGGGAGAGAGAGAATCCCAAGTAGGCTATGTACTATGGGTAGGGGAGCCTGATACGGGGCTTGATCCCATGATCTGCAAGATCATGACCTGAGCCAATATCAAGAGTCCGATGCTTAAGTGACTGAGTCACCAAGGCACCCAAGAAAATACTTTTTAATCCAAAGACTAGAGGGCTATTCACCAAGGTTCTCTTTCTTCTCTCTTCCTTTTTGGGTTGATTCTCTTTTTTAAAAACTTTATTTGTTTTGAGGGATCTCTATACCCAGTGTGGGGCTCAAACTCATGACCCCAAGATCAACAGTCTTGTGCTCTTCCTACTGAGCCACCCAGGTACCCCAAGGGTTGATTTTTTTATAATTCATTCTGATGTATAGAGTTTAAAGTTTAATTTGAAGTCCGGTAGTAGATTCACCCCTCCATACCTAACTAATCATCTTATTCCTTTTGTTGCTTCCATTTTTGTGATACCACATTATCATGTATTACATTTTTGCCCTAGGAGGACATCAGGGTAAGATAGTATTTTGAAATTTCCTTCTCAGTCTTTCCTCCTCTTGAACTATTCTTTTGAGGATTTTCTCATTTGGAACTTTTATGTATTACCCTGCTCCTCTTTTGGCTCTATTTTTTCCCCTTCTGTTTTCAATTTTCATTTCTACACTTCCAGAATTAAAAAAAAAATTAATCCACATGTGAATGCTTAAAAGCCAGCTGTACTGTTCTATTCATCATTGTATTCCCTGTAGCCTTTATTGATTTTTTAAATTATAAAATTAAAACTAGCTCTTAAATTTGTTTTATTTATTTATTTTGAGAGAGAGCATGAGCAGGCGAGGAGCAGAAAGAGGGAAGAGAGAGAGAATCCCAAACAGGCTCTGTGCCATCAGCACAGGGCCCAGTGTGGGGCTCAAGCTTACTAACTGCAAGATCATGACCTGAGCCCAATTGAAGAGTTGGGCACTTAACCCACTGAGCCACCCAGGTGCCCAAATTAAAACTAGCTCTTATAGAAGATTTGTGAGATAAGGAAAAGCACAAAGAAGAAAATATTCTTAGCATTTAAAGATACCCTGGTATGGTTAAATGTTATGCTATATAGAATGTACTAGAAACTATATAAGATATGTAGTATAGTATATGTATATATAAAAATACATACAAACACTCATAATATGTATGTGAAATTTTTTTACCAAATGGCAGTAGTATATACATACTATTTTGTTGTGTGCTTTTTATCTGTAATAATTTAACGTATCTTAAATATTCCTCTGTGACTTAAATTTTAACTCATCCTCTAGTTATTTGACTATACACTAAATAAATTATGTGAAAGAATATCTTATCCTTTCAAAAGTGATTGAATTTCAGAGTGACAATATGGACAGAATATTTATTATTTTTGTTAAGATGCCAGTGTGTACGTATGTGTGTGCGCATTAAAGTTGTGTCAGCCACTGCATAATTGTTTTGTGAAGGTTGAGTGAGTAAAATCAAAGACAAATAGGTAATATATAGGATGTTTTCTAGGGAGCCTAAATGGTTTTGGCCACTTGAGGTCTTGTAAAGTCAGTAGGGTTACAGTCCTGGAATTGATCCTTAAAAAGAAGGAATCCAGAATTTTTAAGGCAGGAGGAATTAATTAGATGCCAAATCAAATTTGTGAAGTTGATGGCTATACAGTTAGTGCAGTTAGAAGTCAAAGGGGGTGGGCCCGGATCCAAATTGCAGTTAAAGGCACATCAATCTGAGACTGGAGGGTACAGGTAAGGTGTGAGGAAAAGCTGTAGCAAACAAGAGGCTGGTTAATGGAAAAGAGGCTCTGGAGTAGAGAAGAGGAAGGGGGATGATGGTAAATACCTAGAAAGCACACATTAGCGCTTTAAATTTGCCACTTTATGTGGATGCACCTATATGATCTGTAGCTTTAAATTACTGCAGAGCTGAGCAGCATAACCTTTTTTTGGGGGTGGGGAGGAGTCCTCAAATGTATGTGGTTTGCATCCCCAGATTGTTATGTTTAATAAAGTTTAAATATTCAAGCTTTTGTTGGACTGTAGTGGGGAGAGTAGATGAAAGGAGTATTTCCAGAGAATTTTGAGAAATGATGAAACCACCAGAATGTCAGAGTATTGTCTTTGGGGAAAATATCTCCTTATTCTTGCTCTTTCTTGGAAACTCAAAAGATTATCCGACAAACTGTGTGGCAGCTAGCTACCCCTGTGTGGCTGGAGCAGAAGGTCCAGTGGGGCGGTAATGAGAGAGAATGTGAGAAAGAGTGATTAGACCCAGGGAGGAAGGCCTTCAGTAATAGGAGGCTTAGAATTTGGACTTTATCTTGGAAGTATAAAGTTGGCATTGAGAAAGAGGGAGGTACTATATAAATACCGATTTGTTATCTTTTCAGCTTTTTTCCCCCACATGTGCCACAAATATTTCTTTTTCTTTTTTCTTTTATTTTTTTTATGTCGAAATGTAATTTTAATAGATAAGTCTTCATCTTACATAGAAGCACAACAGAATACACCACATTCTGAAGAAACTCCAGACGTTATGAGAATAAAGAGTAGGGGAAACTCAGATGGGCTACAATATCCATTACCTTAAATTGCAAGACAAAGGTTCCAACCCACAGGTTAATATTTACATACTTAGGACTGGCTACACTGATGTCTTAAAAATAACAAGGATCAGAAATTAGATACGGAAACGGGTGGGAAAGAACAGTTTTTCTGAGGGGAGGAACTCTATCAATGCAGACAAAATTACTGAATATCAAGCAATAGCTCTCAGAGCAAATACTGAAGGATGAAAATAAGAATCATGAACTGAGGATCTGATGTTCACAAAGGAAGAAACCTTTCGGATGACACTTATGCAAGCTGGTTGCTTGAGGTCTGCTCGTGAGGTCTACAAGGAAGACTCATAAATGTCTCCGCAAACCCCAGATGGTTATCAGATTGGTGTTTCCTAATAGTATCATACACCAGTGGTCACACACGGAGTTTTCAGACAAAAACTAAGAAAGAGGTCATACCCGAAATGCCAGACAAACAAGTGTGGCACAACATGTGAGTCCTACACAAAGCCAGTCACAACGGCTGCTTTGCTGTGACTCTCCTGTACAGTAATTTTCAGACATCATGGCAAGACACTAATGATCATCTAATCAGACAACACATATTTCAAATTTCTAGGAGGTAAAAAAATATCAGATACCAATGCTTTATGCATGCTCAGGGCCAGCTTATAAATACTCCATTCAGTGATATCTTAACACAAGTTTGCATCGGTGAAAAGAAACAGGCAAAATCCACCTCTTGTCATTCGACTTGTCAGATGGTGAAGACCAAAACAGAATGTTCCATCAGTTTTAATTTTTAAATACGATTGTCACATTGAGAAAATGAGACACAGTAAAATAAACTGTGCAAAGTAGAATAACAAAAAATATTTTACTATAACATAAGATTTACAGAAGTTTCCAGATAAGCCATACAAAATGGTCACAAGCTTTTTTTGAAGGAAGGATTCTGTATTTGACAGCAAAGTCACAATGTTATTAGTGAGAGCTGTGATGTCTGTTTAATGTTCCCATTTTGGTTCAAACAATCAAGCTTGTCCATCTACAGCATCTAAATAAACTTAGACTTGGCTAGAGAGCATATTCTAAAGAACTGGTTAGATGCTTTTATCCAATGCAATTAGATCACCATAAAAAGGGGGAAAGGAGCCCATAAAATTAAAACTACCTCTCCACCCCCCCCCCACCAAAAAAAAGATAATAAAGAGAAAACACCCACACCCCTTGCAGCTAACCCTGACCACTACCTTCATCCACAGTGCTTTATACTTTAACCACTCTTGGGGAAATGAATAAAAGCAGAGAGGGGCCACTGCTTTTAAACGTTTCACAACAATCCAGATGGTACTTCTAGCCTCTGCTCATGCTTTACAACAGTGAATCAGGACAAGACATAGATTTGCTAATGTGCATTTAATCACCAAAGGACTGAAGATGTCTGGGCTTTTATTCTGTAATGTTTCTAAGACTGTGTCCATTAAATGCAAACAAAAAAGGAAGAAGTCTTGGCAGAACAGGAGAAGTGATGCACACTTGATGATCAGATCGATTTTAAATATTATTCATGGCATATAGCCTATCCATGCTCTAGCCGCTTCTGTTGCTTGGGCTTCGTTGGTCTTCCACTGCTCTGCTATATCATTTGCTAATGGATCATCTGGATTGGGAGCACTTAACAATGCCTGGATCGATAGCAGAACTGTGCGAATCTGCAGTGCTGGGGACCACTTATCTTTCAAAGTATCTAAACATACTCTTCCCAACTTGTCTACATTAGCATGATAAATTTTGCTCATGAAACATACTTTAGGGGCTGCCATTGGATATTCTTCTGGAAGGAATAGTTGACGTTTAAAAGTCCCTCCCTCAAAGGGGGAATCCTGGGGGCCAGCAATGACCACATGAAAATAATGGGCGTTGCTTTTGTCAGGTTCTGCTTTAATGCGAGGAACTGGTTCCGCCAGCAAATGCTGGGTTTCCTTGATAATCCTGCGGGGCAGCCCGGCCATCTTGTCAGATCCCGAGCTCGGCTTCTGGTCTCGACTCTGGCTCCGCTCACCTCGAGCACCTAGTTTTCTTTTTTTAAACCCATATGTGTTCCAATCAAGAAGATTGAAAAACAGATTATTATTATAATGGAAATTTCATTTGAAATTAATTTTCATTTATAAAATTGATAGTACTTTTACTAAATTCTGTAAACACAGAGTTGAAAACTTACTAAAAGAGGAGAAGATAAAGATAATTAGGCTATTAACTCTACTTTCCTACTACCAATCTCACAAGTTTATGTCCTTTGTCTTTTGGCTTAGGTATTTATTGTTTTATGAAACTTGAACACGGTAATATACTGACATTGTGGGCCCCCTTTGAACATACTAATACGTTAGGTTGGTGCTTTATCTTCTATGTAAGAATTAGTGAATGAATTTAAAATGTGAACTGTGTCATAACTAGAGTGTTCCATAAGAACAGGGATCTTTTCTGTTTACCTACCAGTATATTCTGAGCACCAGGTATAGGGCTTGACTCATCAGAGGCAGAATAAATAGGGTTGGGGGGAAATAAAAGTGTATGAGTGATTTCCAACCCCAATCCCAGGTTGGCATTTCCTATTGTTTTCATTTCATGGCATTTCTCTGTCACTCCCTGAAGTTATCCTGTGTTAAATGAAGGTAGATTAATTTAACATGTTGGAAAATCTGGTGAGGTTTGTTAAGATGTTTGAAAATATTCCATTTTTTAATTTGGTAAATTGCTAGTGAGTATTCCCCTTGACTTTTGTGATCCTTATGGATTGTCCAGTTCAGGTGCACATAGTTTCCTTAATAGCTTAGTATGCATTAAAAAAAAAAAACCCAGGCAAATGGTTATGTCTTCATGAGTGGTGCTGAATGTAAATCAGTGGGGAAGAGCCGTGCTGAGATTTCCATGCTGAGTAAGTAAACGGAAAGGCTGGCTTATTAGCCACACGTCTCCCTCCCGCATATCGGCTTTGCAGTTTGTACTGACCATATTTCTTCCTGAAGAGGATGACCATTTCCACCTGTGTATAGACTTTTGGGTCTCTTGAAAGAGTTAAATTTCAGATGTTACATTTTTGAGCCTCCAGAGACTACTGTAATAATTAGAAAATAGAGTTTAAAAAAGTATAATGTAATTTGTTCTGTTTTCTTTCCATTTTATTAGGTAAAAAAGCCCCAGTTTTATTTAGTAAAGAAATGATTGAGTCAATGAAGGAAGGTTCAGTTGTTGTGGATTTAGCTGCTGAGGCTGGCGGAAACTTTGAAACCACGAAGCCAGGAGAACTTTACGTTCACAAGGTATAGGAAACAGCTGCTTCTCTCTGTGGACAATGTCCCATGGCTCACCATAGTGACTTGCAAGAGAGTATTTATGCCTCAAAGCTCAAAGTGTTCAGAGAAACTGAGGCCTGAAATTTTTTAAAATTAACAATAGGCACATTTAAAGCTCTTTTTGAAATATACTGTTTGTTTGTGAGATGTGTGCATATTTACAAAGATCATAATTTCACAGCTTAGCCTTGGCTATGACTGCGTATTGTCCTAGCAGGAAGGTGAACAGACCAGATTAGACCTTTCAGACTATATATTTTTGTTCACGTAGGGAGTTACTCACATCGGCTACACAGACCTTCCCAGCCGAATGGCCACTCAGGCCAGCACCCTCTATTCCAACAACATCACCAAGCTCCTGAAGGCCATCAGCCCTGACAAAGATAACTTTTATTTTGAAGTGAAAGACGACTTTGACTTTGGTACAATGGGTCATGTCATTAGAGGAACTGTAGTGATGAAGGTAAGAGACCCAATCCTTCCTGCATTTTCATTACAAATGTATGTGTTGTGTGTAGAGATAACTTAAAATAAAATCTTTAGGGGCACCTGGGAGGTTCAGGAAGTTGAGCATCTATCTGACTCTTGATTTTGGCTCAGGTTGTGGTCCCAAGGATGCGGAATTGAGCCCTGAGTTGGGCTGCCTGCTGGGTGTAGAGCCTGCTTGGGATTCTCTCTTCCTCCCTCTGCCCCTCTCCTGCTGACACGTGTGCTTGTGTTCTTTCTCTCTCTAAAATAAAAAAAAAAAAAATCTTAAAAGAAAAATTGTATTTAATTTTCTTTAATGTTTGTTTATTTTTGAGAGAGACAAAGCACGAGCAAGGGAAGGGACAGAGAGAAGGACGTAGAATCTGAAGAGGTCTCCAGGCTCTGAGCTGTCAGCACAGAGCCTGACGTGAGGCTCAAACCCGCCGACCATGAGACCATGACATGAGCTGAAGTCAGACACTTGGCCGACTGAGCCACCCAGGAGGCCCAGAAAAATTATATTTAAAAGAACAGCTGTTTCCCCCCGCCCCCCCAGCACTGTCACTATCTTCTGTGTTTTTGAAATGCTGGATTGACTTTTAACATTGTTTTTCTAATTTCTGTTAGGATGGAGAAGTGATTTTCCCCGCTCCCACTCCGAAAAATATTCCTCAAGGTGCCCCAGTAAAACCGAAGACAGTGGCTGAGCTGGAAGCTGAAAAAGCAGCTACGGTCACGCCCTTGAGGAAGACCATGACTACGGCTTCTGCGTATACAGCAGGTGAGGACCCCCTTCCTTAGGGTTGAGTCCTAATTATTTGGATTTTGTAAGAAATGTATCAATTGTCAAAATTAGCGAACGAAATACTGTTCTCCTTTGGATTCCATTAGGAAGTGGGCCTGTTAGAAGCGAGTTTTCCTAAACGTGTTACTTGTCTCACCTCTGTGGCATTATACAGGTGCTTGCCAGATCCTGGAATGAATGTGTGTGAAAGCATATACAGGCTGTTAATGCTTTCCTTTCATAGAAAACATTTAAAATATAGCTGTTAATAGCTTTATCTTCCATCAAATATATTGAGTAGTGATGTGTGTTGGATTGTGTTGGTTTTAAGTGCCCGTAAATGTAGTTACTTATTTATCTATCTTCGTGGGTTGTAAAACATCACTTGTGATCATCTGCACATCGGGAAGCCTAGGGAACCAAATGTTTGCATTGAAGAATCAACAGTACGATACAGATCTAGCCCTTGAATGTTTGTCTAACATCCTAGTTATTTACCTAGTAAAAAAATTCAGGTTTTAAATTTTCATTTCTTTCTTTACAATTGAACACAAATTCTCTGCTTTTCAGTTCATCTTAACGAAAACATTAAGCAGTCACTGTAAAAGAGTGATAAATATTCATTCTGGGTATGAATTATTTGAGTTTGAAATATGGTCATTTGGTTTTAAATTGGTTTCTCTCATAGAATGAATTAAAAATATTTAGATCTACTTAGAGCCAAAGCAAAAAGAAAAGCAAACTAGAAAGAATTAAGGACCAGCACCAGGCACACAATTCTTGTAGCCTCAGCATTCTCCAAATTCCCATGCGAGCCCAGATGTTTGAAAGCGAAATGTGTAACTCTCCTTGAATAAAGAGCAAGTCTCAGCAAAATGACTGAAAAGCCTCTAGTTCTGAACATGGTGAATAAATGGGGCCATGTCCCGACTTGCACTTACTTGTCAAAGAAAAAAAGAAACCAGCTTATTATATTGTACCTGCAGAGGATTTTTGGAAAGATTGTAAATTTCCATTTCTCTTTGAGATCTGTCAGGAAATAGAATGAGGCATATATGATGGTTTATTTTTCTAGGTTTGTTTTGTGTTAAGTCAAGGTTTATTGCATTTTAATAGATATGACAATAGCATATTCTAGTGAATGAAAGGATGGCCATATACTTGTTTTTCTTTACCTTAAACTTCCTCCGTAATAATAAAAACAAGTATTTTTCTTTTACATGTGTGTTAGGAATCTATTTGAATAGTATTCTTCAAAGAATATGATTTACTTTTTTTTCCTTTCTTTTTTTTCTCTTTCTCTTCTTTTTCCTCTGTTACAAAGACTATAGAAATAGCATATTTGACATTATTAAATATGTTATAGAAAAGACATTAGTTTGTTAAATAGTTGATTAAAAAAACCTTCAGATATGTGATTTTTATCTTAGATGCCCAACAAAAGATGGATACTTTAGTGCTTCTCGATTAATGTAGTCCTTTAATGAGTGCTAAGCATTGCCCTAAACACTTCATATGCCTTAACTTATTTACTTCTTACAAGACCTCAGTGAGGTGCACATATTATTTATTATTTTCTTTTTCCAGCTGAGGACAGAGAGGGTTAATACTTTTACAGATGAGGATACTGTAGCACAGACAAGTTAAGTAACTTGCCTGAGATCACACAGCTAAGGAGCAGTAGACCCAGGATTTGAACGAGGCATTCTGGCTTATGAAACCATATATATATTTTTTAAGCTTATTTATTTATTTTGAGAGAGAGAGCTCAAGGGAGTGAGAGTGCATGTGAGTCAGAGAGGGGCAAAGAGAGAATCCCAAGTAGGCTTTTCACCCTGTCAGCGCAGAGCCCGAAGTGGGGCCCATCTCACAAACCATGAGATCATGACCTGAGCCGAACTCAAGAGTTAGACTGAGCCACCCAGGCGCCCCATGAAATGTATTCACCACAGCTCTATACAGCTTCTCTGATGTTTAGCTAGAACACAAAACAGTATTCTAACTCTACCTCCAGATGGTTAATGGGCCATGCATTGGAACCCTGGAAATTTTATATGTGGGTAGGGAAATATAAATTAAAACTGCAGTCTTATTACATGATTTAAAGTAAACTTAACGTCAATTTTTAGATGTTCTAGCTGTGCCACTTAGAAAGAAGTAGTTCATATCAAGGAAAAAAAGTACCTTATTTCAGAAAGTTGAATTCCAGCTCCCTGGTCCCCCATTAGCATTATTTTTACTGACCACTAGGTAACCCTTCTGTTGCAGAACAGCCATCCACATGTTTGCTATTAAGAAAGGCAATAATTAAAGATGTATGTTCAGAGCTGACTTTGTATTCTGCACATTCTTAATTTAATTTGTTTTTTTTTTTTTTTTTTTTTTCCTTTTCTTTGTAAAATCCTGTTTGCTGACTTGGTGTTGAGGCTGGAGCTGACTGCCCTGGCCAGCAGTCCAGTCCAGATTCAGGAGCAATTGCAAAACTTCTGTCCCGGGTGGGTGGAAGCCATATGTTTTGGGGAGGTGCTGGAGTGAATGAAATCCTTCCTACTCTTTTAAAATCCCTCTTCCTTAGCCAAATCTGAGTGACATGAAATTGGCTTCAAAAAAGTCCTGTCTTGTAAAGGTTGTGTCTTGCCCAAGTAGAAATGCTTTTTGGTAGATCTGTATAGGTCTGTAATTCTGGAACAGAAACACTCGTATAAACACATGTGGCATTGTCAATGGAAATTAAAACAGGGAAGAGGACAATGGGGAAACTGTTATTCAGGTGACTCATAAATTCTACTAGATCTTTATAGCTTGTTTTATTTTGAGAGGTGGCAGTCAGGAAGTTGAGTTTGTTCATAATACCTTTTAAACCCCCCCCCCCCACTCCCATCATGAAATGTGTAAAAAATCTCATTATTGGCAAATCTCATTATTGGGTGCAGAATTTAAAAGGATTGACTATTTCACATGCTTGTGTGTATGTGCGTGCATGTGTGTGCTTTTAATCTTGAGGTAATTAATTGTATGTCAGCTCACACTCTTCTCTTTCTGTAGGTCTCACTGGGATTCTGGGTTTGGGCCTTGCGGCGCCCAATTTAGCCTTTTCCCAGATGGTGACCACTTTTGGCTTGGCCGGCATCGTGGGCTACCACACCGTCTGGGGAGTGACCCCTGCTCTCCACTCACCACTGATGTCTGTGACTAATGCAATCTCAGGTTTGGTCCTCTCTTGTCTTCCCTCATCTTAGGTTTTCATGGGCTGTTCAATTCTCCAGCCACTTTCAGTGAGGTTTATAAAGTCTTTGTTTACAAATTGTATGGCTTGGCATCTGAGGCGGTGGTTGTGGTGATTTGGGCTCCCACAGGGGCAAGGATGGGGCCAGAAGTAAGGGGCTGAGCAAGTAAGTGTCAGGCCTTTGGGCTGCTCCCATCTCAAGCAGTGCAGAACCATTGTTATTTCTTTCAATTATAATTTCCTTTATTTTTATTTATTTATTAAAAAAATTTTTTTAATGTTTATTTATTTATTTATTTATTTATTTATTTATTTTAATTTTTTTTATTTTTTCAACATTTATTTATTTTTGGGACAGAGAGAGACAGAGCATGAACGGGGGAGGGGCAGAAAGAGAGGGAGACACAGAATCAGAAACAGGCTCCAGGCTCTGAGCCATCAGCCCAGAGCCCGACGCGGGGCTCGAACGAACTCACGGACCGCGAGATAGTGACCTGGCTGAAGTCGGACGCTTAACCGACTGTGCCACCCAGGCGCCCCTAATGTTTATTTTTATTTTTGAGAGAGAGAGATACAGAGGACGAGCAGGGGAAGGGCAGAGAGAGAGAGAGAGAGAGAGAGAGAGAGAGACAGAGACAGAATCTGCAGCAGGCTCCAGGCTCTGAGCTGTCAGCACAGAGCCCAACGTGGGGCTCGAACTCATAAACCGTGAGATCATGACCTGAGCTGAAGTCGGATGCTCAACCTACCGAGCCACCCAGGCGCCCCTACAATTTCCTTTAAAGAAGGGATTCCTGTGTTATAATTTGGAAACCACTGTTTCACAGAGTTATAGTTGTGACATCCATTAGGAGCTCTTCTTAGATTCATCTAAACGTTCAGCTCAGCAAGTCTGCGCGCAGCAAGCCATACCTATCCTCAGGTTCACCATGAAGTCTTTGGAACAGGAAGCCCAGCTGGCCAGCCAGAGTAGCATCAGGCATTTCTTTTTGGTGTGAGTCTTGATGGTGGTCTGTGCAGCGGTCCACACAGTTGTCCAGGAGCTGGTCTCTTTGGCCCCCTGTGATGACTCAGATCTAGGAACAAGACCCACCCTGGACCTGCCCTGGCTTGGAAGTCTCATGGCACCATTGCACAGCCCTGACAGCAGTGCTGGAGGCCCAGTGTCCAGGGTGTCTGCACGGAACGTGTCTCATTCCCAGAGGCACTGTACTCTGGAAAGTTCAAAGTTACGGCTCCACCATCATGTATTTATAGTTCGTGCCAAGTTACTTCCAGTTCAGAAGCAGTTTATCCACTTTTTGATAACGTTATTGATTTATACCTTTATGGGGGAACAGAGCTAGAAAGTTAAAGGAAGACTGAATTTTTATGCAAGAGGAAAAACATTTGTTAGCTTTTTGCCCACAGTGGTACTTGAGTGACAGTGTTGTGTGGGAACGTTCTCCTTTGTGTCTATACATGTGAGATCCTGCAGCTATGAATTGGGTATGGCTGTGTCACTATGCCTGTTCACCATCTTGATTCTTTCTTCTTAGGGTTGACTGCAGTTGGTGGGTTGGCACTGATGGGAGGACATTTGTATCCTTCCACAACTTCTCAGGGCCTTGCTGCTCTTGCTACGTTTATTTCCTCAGTCAACATTGCAGGTACGATGGCAATGGTGGTAAAAGAACCCACGGTGCTGTTTATGTATGTATGTATTATGTGATCTCTATACCCAACGTGGGACTTGAACTCACGACCCCAGGATCAAGAGTTGCATGTTCCATGCTCTTCTGAATGAGTCAGCCAGGCGTGCCCCCCCCCCGCCAAGTGCTGCTTTTAATGGAGACATGAGAAGCAAATATAAACCGATATAGACATTTGGAGTGTTAGACATTCTGATTTTAAGAATTTAATTGTGCCTTTAAAAATGGTCTCACTCAGATCATAAATGCTCTCTGTGAAGAAAAATTATTTTGCCCACTTGTAATTTTTAGAAACCATTTGATAAAAGAACACCCTCTTCCCCTGTGCCCCGAAATAAACAAACAGAATGATTGTCTTGCTACAGGTTAACTAGAAAGTTATTGAATGCATAGTTTTGAATTAAGTTGACTTGTAGCTATCACCGTAACATCTCTAAATGGGTATACTTTTAGATAAAATTTTAGCCTTTTGCCTTATCCTGGCCTGTGTTCCTGAAAACTGAAAGCCTGGCCCATCACTTGTATAAACTCATTTGATGCTATTTTGTATCAAAAAATCAGTTAATAAGTCCAAGAAATCTGGTGCCTGTTAATATGGCATTGTTTTCTTTTATCACTTAATATAGGTTTAACAAACAGAAAAACTTATTAGAAAAAATTACTAGCCTTTGATCTTTTGCGTTCCCAAGCTGTTTGAATGCCTGTTTACTTGTAGTCACGCAGAAATAGTTGGTGCTGCACCCTGGTCGCAAATTTTGTTTTTGAATATAGGGTTCCCTGCATTCAGTGGAACTGGCTTGAGTAATAGCCTAACTTAATTTTGAGCTCTTAAAATGTTACTTAATATTATATTTATCCTTAGGTGATAAAGATGTGCTTAAAATAGGAAAAGTGTACCACTTTAAAAATCATGTTGCTAAATGAGATACCTCTTTCTGTTTTATATTTACTTTGATAAGGTGGCTTTCTGGTGACCCAGAGAATGCTGGACATGTTCAAGCGTCCCACGGACCCCCCAGAATACAACTACCTGTATCTGCTCCCTGCTGGCACCTTTGTTGGAGGATATTTAGCAGCTCTCTACAGTGGCTATAACATTGAACAAGTAAGAGGCTGTTTTGAGAATTTTTAATTTTGCCACTGTGTTTTCTTTCCAACTAGATTTCACATTATCGTTATCAAAATTCAGGCTCTGACAAGCAAATATAATAATAACTCTAGAAACATCTTGGTCAAATGGAGCATTCCTATCCCCTAAGAATCCGTACCCCAGATTCTAGTGACAGATTTGCCTGCTAACTGAATGTGCTAACGTGGGTTTCCCTGTCTGTCCCTCAGTTTTTCTACGTGTAAAAAGAGTCAAGAAAGTTATTAGTATCCTCTTTATGTACCTGGCTGGATTGTTGTAGGGATATGGTGAAATAATCAGTAAAAAATTTTGAAAATTTTCTGTTTCTCCCCCAACAAATTCAGTGCATCATCTTTTGTAAGCAGGAGATGTTATGTCAGTTCATTTAAAAAAGACAGTTTAAAAATAAACGTTATGTAGAAAAGCAGAAATAATCAAGTTGAACTTCGAAAGTTCCATGTTCCAATATAATTATAATTGAGACTCAATTTTGTTCTGAACTCAGTATTTTTTTTTTATCACTTTTCAATGACTGTCATGCGATTGCATCTACTCTGACAGCAAGAAAATCGTGTCTCCCTTGGTTTCTGCTATTCCCAGCGTTTCTTACTTGTTGATTGAACAAAATCTTTTTTGAGAACAGTTGGAGTGGTACGTCAGGGAGACCCTTGTCTGAATCCCAGATTTGCTATTTTCTGATCATTTGACCTTGGAAGAATTATGTAGTAACCTCTTTAAACTTTGGTTTTCTCTTGTAACATGAGGATGATGACTCTTTCAACTTTTGTGAATCTCATGGGACTGACTGACAACTTCAGTAAAGTATAGGGCGTGGTCCCTGGCATTTACTACGTCAGGGATTGGCTCCTTTACAGCGTTTGGTCAGGTCTAGAGCCCATAACTCTGTTTAAACTTAGGTACTTCTGTATGCATTTGTGCATGCCATCCAATACAAAAGAAACCAATTTACCTAAGTGGTATAACTGCAAGTAGAATTTCAGGTATTTAATTTGTTAATATCCCTAATGGATAGAAAGATATATTGAAATATTCAAAGAAGAAGTCATATTTGTCCCTCTATTATCTGAATTTAAAGTTGTTCTTAGGAAATCACGTTTCCTCAAGAGAAGTCCTCCCTGTGCTAATAGACTGAAAGTTTTGATAGTCTTTCTGTCTCTCTCTTTCTCTCTGCTCTTCTCTTTTGTTTGCAAAGATCATGTATCTGGGCTCAGGTCTGTGCTGTGTTGGTGCCCTGGCCGGCCTTTCCACCCAGGGAACAGCTCGTCTTGGCAATGCATTGGGCATGATTGGGGTGGCTGGAGGCCTGGCAGCCACTCTCGGAGGACTAAACCCATCCCCAGAATTGTTAGCCCAGATGTCTGGAGCAATGGCTTTGGGCGGTACCATTGGTAAGCACTTGGCAGGTTTCTACCTTTATGGGAACCCAAGCCCATTTTTTAGCTCACTCTTTTGGTGCAGTTGATGTACTTACTCAGTGTTAAATGTTTTAAAATGTTTGTATTTGAATGAGAATTATACCAACTTGATGACTTTTCACCAAAATAAAATACATTATATTAGAAACAAAGGTAATTATATTATTTATAACTTTCTAATTTATTCGAGCTTATTTTCTATGCTCTTGAGATTACCCATGTTTATTATCTGTTTTTAGGAATACCGTGTAAAGGTGGGCTTCTGTCCATGGCTTCCCAGCTCCATAGTTAATGACATAACCTTGATAGTTAGAAATTGATCATGATGGTTGCATTTACACGGTGGAAATCAACAGATACTAACATATCTGGGTTTCATTTATTGTTTTGTTGATTGTCCAGTCCTGAGAAAGTGGTGGAGAAAATATTAATAATGCAGCTTAAATTCAAAAGTGTGCTGTGTCTATAGCCATTACGTGGTGAATATCACAAAAACTGAGCAAATATCCTCATAGTGTTTGAAAACTATCATCCGATTTAGTGAAGCAGCTGCTCACATTGTTGATAATGAGTGAGGTTCTCACATGCATCTTTCAGTTTTGTCTTACTTGTTAATGCAGACAAAAATGTCAGCCAACATTCCCATGGGAACCACACTCATTCATCAGTTGCAACCACTAGGTTGGTGACAGACACAAGAGTGGGTAAAAGTCAACAAATGCATTCTGTGAACGTCAGTTGGCTACATGGAGTTTACAGTAGGGAGTACTATATGTTTTGTTATTTGAAACTTGTGTGCTCTATACCTTTATATCAGTGAAAACTCATGTACATACTTCTAACAGGCACAGGCACGTGTTTTTATCCCAAGGAGCTGGTGGTTATATATTTACCAGCATAACAGTAGCTTTAGACCTCCTTTTGTACTTTCGCAGGAATGCTTTGTGTCCTTTCTCAATAGTCCCTGGAAAGGAACTGGAAGCAAAATGTGTTGTAGGTTCATGGCAGAAAAACTTTTAGACAGGATCTTAGCAAGTATTCTGAGAGGCACTCCTGTACCACCTGCCTAGAACCAGGCAGGAGTTCAAGAGTCTCCTCATTTGCACGATTACTCTACCCAGCTATTTGCATGTGTTCACCTTTGCTCCCACCCACCACCCTGAAAACCTAAGCCTTCTTCAAATTCCAGCTGTTTCTTGTGTGCTCAGGAGCAAATATTGGCTTTTGGAGAAGAGAGCTTGAGTTATTCTTGCAGTAGGGGGATGTAAAGGCATGTGAAGAAGCGTTAGTCAGGGGAGTGTTTGCAGGTTGTGAGGGAAGAGGCAGGTGTCAGTGCTGTGTGTTGGGTTTTGGAATTGGACTGTGTGTTGAGAAAGCCTGCTATTTTGAAAGGGTATACATAGCCAGCGTCCTTACCTTCTGTATAGTCCCTGTGAGAGAATATTTAGCCCATATGAGGAAGCAGGTAAATACTTATTAGTGATAATGATGGGAAACCGTTAAATGTGTATACCCAAAAAATTGAGGTAGAATCGGCATACATTGTATTAGTTTCAGATGTATGAAATAATGAGTCAGTATTTGTGTATATTGCAAAATAATCACAGTAAGTGTAGCAAATATCTGTCACCGTACATAGTTGCAGAATTTTTTCTTTTTCTTGTGCTGAGAACTTTTTTTTTTTTTTTAATTTTATTTTAGAGAGAGAGCGTGAGCAGGGGAGACTGGCAGGCAGGGGGGGAGAGAGAGAATCTTAATTAGGCTCTGTGCTTAGCACAGAGCTGGATGTGGGGTTTGATCCCATGACCCTGGGATCGTGACCTGAGCCAAAATCAAGAGTTGGACGCCCGACCGACTGAGTTATCCAGGGGCCCCTTGTGATAGAACTTTTAAGATCTACTTTCTTAGCAACTTTCAAATACACTATACAGTATTATTAATAATCGTCACCATGCTGTATGTTACATCCCCACGACTTATTTTGAGCCTGGAATCTTCACCCATTTTGCCCGTCCCCCTTCCCCTGCCTCTGGCAACCACCAGTCTGTTCTCTGTATCATGAGCTTGGTTGTTTTTTTGTTTTAGGTTTCATATGCAAGTGAGATCATATGGTATTTGCCTTTCTCTGTCTGACTCATTTCACCTAGCATGATACCCTCAAGGTTCATCAATATTTTCACAAACGGCAAGATTTCTATCTTTCTTTATGGCTGAATAATGTTCAGGCATGGGCTTTATCAGAGTTGCTTCTCAAAGCTGTGTTGAGTTTTAATATCTCTTTGACCTTCATTTCCCAACAGGACTGACAATTGCCAAACGCATCCAGATTTCTGATTTACCTCAGTTAGTTGCTGCTTTCCACAGTTTAGTGGGCTTGGCAGCGGTGCTTACTTGCATAGCTGAGTACATTGTAGAATACCCACATTTTGCTGTGGACGCAGCAGCAAATCTCACCAAGATCGTGGCCTACCTCGGTACTTACATCGGAGGTGTCACGTTCAGTGGCTCTCTTGTTGCCTACGGAAAACTGCAGGGTAAGTGATTTAGCACCTACCTATATTATTCAGTGTAAATATCTCTTGTTTCGGGGTCCATTTCAATTTTAGAAAATGGCTTAACTGTCAAAGCTGTTAGGTGAAGAATTCAGGTAGCGCTCAAATATATAAAAGACCCCCTCCTCCACATCATGGTGGCTTTCCTTTATTTGAGCCTTCCAGATCTCCTAAGGCTTTGAAGCTGTTCCTTCTGTAGACAGCCAACGGAGGAAACAAGTGCACAGAAATTTGTGTAGAGGGACTAGTTGACATTTGATGATAAATGTGAACAAAACAACATCTTCGTAACCCTTAGAGATCCTCTGTAGAGTTCACAAGAATGCACTTTATACGTTTTCCAGAATAGAGAGCAGCTTATTGAATAAGCTGGTGTGATCACTATGCAGTACTGATTCTGAAAACAGATACACATTTTACAGCTGTAGCATGGCATCTTCTGCTACTGCCGAAGTCAGCCAGGAAAATAGAAGTGGGGGTAAAAAAAAACAACAAAAAACCCAAACCTCACATAGGCTGTTTTCAGTGTTTTCATGAAAAAGTGAGTCTATATAGAAACTAGTTTATGATATAAAAATCTGGTCTGGCCTCTCAGTAATCAAGTCATTAAAATTAAATAGGAAACTTCCATGGAACTTAAAATCCCAAAAGAACTTCAAGCCTACAATGTTCTTGTCTCATGCTTTGTTTTTAAAAACAAGTAGCAAACCAGGGCTCTGCTCCCTTGGGCTCAGTTGATAGAGTCAGAAATGCTAATGTGCTAGGACTCTGTTTTGAAGTTTTAAATAAATGAAACCACACTTAACAACTTGTGTGTCGGTCATATGGGAAAAAAGTAATTTTTTAAGATTTTGTGACAAAGAGTAAAATTGTTGTGTGATCAAAGTAAAGAACAGTTAAGTTGAGCCATACTTTTCCTACTTCTGTTAACGTTTGTTACATCTAAGAGCCCTAATTTGCTTTTATGTTTCAGGTCCTTTTTTTATGCTGATACTAAATTTTGGTAGCTTAGGATTAAATGACACACACGTGTGTGTGTGTGTGTGTTGTTGTTGTTGTTGTTGTTGTTGTTGTTGTTTTAATTTAATGACACGTGCTAGGTTCTAACTGACATGCCCTTGGTCCTAGGTATCCTGAAATCTGCCCCTCTCCTGCTTCCTGGAAGGCACTTACTTAATGCAGGCCTGTTGGCTGCTAGTGTGGGTGGAATCGTCCCGTTCATGATGGACCCTAGCTTTACCACCGGCATCACCTGTCTGGGCTCTGTGTCGGCTCTCTCTGCTGTCATGGTAAGAAGTCAGAGATGGGGGGCGCCTGGGTGGCGCAGTCGGTTAAGCGTCCGACTTCAGCCAGGTCACGATCTCGCGGTCCGTGAGTTTGAGCCCCGCGTCAGGCTCTGGGCTGATGGCTCAGAGCCTGGAGCCTGCTTCCGATTCTGTGTCTCCCTCTCTCTCTCTGACCCTCCCCCGTTCATGCTCTGTCTCTCTCTGTCCCAAAAATAAACGTTGGAAAAAAAAAAATTAAAAAAAAAAAAGTCAGAGATGGAAAGCATGCACTCAGTGAGGAACTGGCAGTATTTTGTTTGATTACAGTCTAATCATATTTCTATCTCTTCAAGACCCTTGATGGAATAAACATGTTTCAAAATGATGTCATGTGTTCTGTTTAGAATTTGGAAAACACAGAAAAGTGCAAGAAGAAAAATCCACTCTTTCTTTCCACGTAATGGTTGCTTCCAAAGTTGTCATGTGACACATTTATTGTTCTGGGGTCTTTTCACTGGATCAGTGTGTTGGTGAATAGGGAATTTTATTTTATTTTATTTTATTTTTTTTTTTTATATGAAATTTATTGTCAAATTGGTTTCCATACAACACCCAGTGCTCATCCCAAAAGGTGCCCTCCTCAATACCCATCACCCACCCTCTCCTCCCTCCCACCCCCCATCAACCCTCAGTTTGCTCTCAGCTCTCAACAGTCTCTTATGCTTTGGCTCTCTCCCACTCTAACCTCTTTTTTTTTTTTTTTCCTTCCCCTCCCCCATGGGTTCCTGTTCAGTTTCTCAGGATCCACATAAGAGTGAAACCATATTATGGCTTATTTCACTTAGCATCACACTCTCCAGTTCCATCCACGTTGCTACAAAAGGCCATATTTCATTTTTTCTCATTGCCACGTAGTATTCCATAGTGTATATAAACCACAATTTCTTTATCCATTCTAAATGTTGATGGACATTTAGGCTCTTTCCATAATTTGGCTATTGTTGAGAGTGCTGCTATGAACATTGGGGTACAAGTGCCCCTATGCATCAGTACTCCTGTGTCCCTTGGATAAATTCCTAGCAGTGCTATTGCTGGGTCATAGGGTAGGTCTATTTTTAATTTTCTGAGGAACCTCCACACTGCTTTCCAGAGCGGCTGCACCAATTTGCATTCCCACCAACAGTGCAAGAGGGTTCCCGTTTCTCCACATCCTCTCCAGCATCTATAGTCTCCTGATTTGTTCATTTTGGCCACTCTGACTGGCGTGAGGTGATATCTGAGTGTGGTTTTGATTTGTATTTCCCTGATAAGGAGCGACGCTGAACATCTTTTCATGTGCCTGTTGGCCATCCGGATGTCTTCTTTAGAGAAGTGTCTATTCATGTTTTCTGCCCATTTCTTCACTGGGTTATTTGCTTTTCGGGTGTGGAGTTTGGTGAGCTCTTTATAGATTTTGGATACTAGCCCTTTGTCCGATATGTCATTTGCAAATATCTTTTCCCATTCCGTTGGTTGCCTTTTCGTTTTGTTGGTTGTTTCCTTTGCTGTGCAGAAGCTTTTTATCTTCATAAGGTCCCAGTAATTCACTTTTGCTTTTAATTCCCTTGCCTTTGGGGATGTGTCGAGTAAGAGATTGCTACGGCTGAGGTCAGAGAGGTCTTTTCCTGCTTTCTCCTCTAAGGTTTTGATGGTTTCCTGTCTCACATTCAGGTCCTTGATCCATTTTGAGTTTATTTTTGTGAATGGTGTGAGAAAGTGGTCTAGTTTCAACCTTCTGCATGTTGCTGTCCAGTTCTCCCAGCACCATTTGTTAAAGAGACTGTCTTTTTTCCATTGGATGTTCTTTCCTGCTTTGTCAAAGATGAGTTGGCCATACGTTTGTGGGTCTAGTTCTGGGGTTTCTATTCTATTCCATTGATCTATGTGTCTGTTTTTGTGCCAGGTGAATAGGGAATTTTAAAAAGCCAAGTGTTTTCAATACCATTCGTTAGGAGCCTCCCTGTTGTGACAGGGCCCACAGAATAATGCTTTGGGTTTTATGCGATAAGTGGAAGGTATTCTCTGCCAATTAGTTGTGCTAACATTTATTGGAAACTAGGATACCAAGTTAAATAACCACAGTATATAAAATGGAATGCAGTTCATAAATCCTCTGGGCTCAGTGGGGGGAGTTCAGCAAAGCCTTTCTTTCATGGTAGGTTTGGTCCTCCTCTTCCTCTCTGATTTTTGTATTTAGTATATTGATACATACAGCATTCTCTAGTTGGCCATGTGCTACAGTGTAGCATTTCATTATATCAGTGTATGAAGCCTTTGCAAACAGCTCTCTGTTATTCACTGATTCCCTTATTTGTCTAGTCTGGAGTCAACCTTATAGACAAGGTTAATGTTTTAAGTTTTTAAAATAATTTGTAGTGCTTAGCACAAAATTAGACATATAGTAATTGCTTATGAAACACATATTGGCTGCTTGATTCATGATTTACAGTGTTAAAATAATACTTATTATTATGTAATCCTAAAAGGACTGATTTTGACCAAGAAACTTTAGAAGTCTGAAAAGTAACTTAAAATTCTTTTTATGACTACTGACAATCCAATTTTTTTCAGGATTATATAGCACTGATTTTTGTTTTATTTTAAACCAATGAAGAGTAGTTTTGACATTTTTTTTTTTTTTATTCAGGAGAGCAGAAGAGGTAAAAAAAAGTCTCAAAATAAAACCAATAGCATAGAAATAGAAAATTTTAAGAATTACTATTTAAAAAAAAAATTTTTTTTTTTCAACGTTTATTTATTTTTGGGACAGAGAGACACAGAGCATGAACGGGGGAGGGGCAGAGAGAGAGGGAGACACAGAATCGGAAGCAGGCTCCAGGCTCTGAGCCATCAGCCCAGAGCCCGACGCGGGGCTCGAACTCACGGACCGCGAGATCGTGACCTGGCTGAAGTCGGACGCTTAACCCACTGCGCCACCCAGGCGCCCAAGAATTACTATTTTTGAGAAGAAATGAATTTGATATTTAAGAGCTACTTTATGCTTTTATAAGGATGTCTGAGTAAGATAAAATATTTTGTGGACTATTTTAATTGCTTTTGACTTAATTAAGTACCCTGTGAATACATTCACATCTTAAACTCAACATATGTGGGAGCATGTGGAATAAAAAGCAAAACTCTTCTTCCCCATCATGTTATTCCTTTCCTGTGTTTAGTGATTTGGGGTTGCACTAGACAGACTTTGGATTCTGTTGTATTCCTCCAAAGAGTATTGATCATTATTTTTTAATTTATTTTTGTAGGCAGCTAACTTGGCTGCCTTCAGATTTCAAATCTGGCTCACCTATGATTGCGGGGGGTGGGGGGTGGTTGCTGAAATCTGTTATTAGATCAATGCGTAATGCATAAAGAGTGAGCCAGATATTTGGGCCGAGTTTATATATAGAGTTTGGGGCTCCCTCTCTTCAGCCTGCTCCTTTGCAGTTTGCCTTCTGCCTTTCCAGCTGCCTTAGTCACCCTAAATCCTGTCCTTGGATCTTCAAACTAGTGAGACTGTGGGCTTATGATTTAGTTTCAGCTCTTTCTCCTGGCACGAGCAGGTGCCTGCCCTTAGACTAACCATAAAAACCATAAAATTCACTCAGTGCTCTCACCTTTTTCCAAGTGCAGACCCCTCTCTAGTTTCTGCCTGCTTTTCATCACTGCCTTTTAGGGACTTAGGGATATTTAGGGATGGGGAGGTGGTTCAGTGTTCTCACTTGGTACATCTGCTGGAGAGCTGACTGGATAGGAGGCACTTGGTTGTTACTGGCAGGAGAACTTCAAGGGAAGTAGGTTAATTGGAACACCAGAATCACTAAGAACCAAGATGTCCAGTGTCAGAGGTTTTATTTTTATCGTATTAATTTTGGTTCTGCTCTGGTTTTCATCGTAGGGTGTGACTTTGACAGCTGCTATCGGGGGTGCAGACATGCCCGTCGTCATCACCGTGCTGAACAGCTACTCAGGCTGGGCCCTGTGCGCGGAGGGCTTCCTGCTCAACAACAACCTGCTGACCATCGTGGGCGCACTCATAGGCTCCTCTGGTGCCATCCTGTCCTACATCATGTGTGTGGTAAGAAACGTGTGTGCACAAAAAAGACATGGTGTTCTCAAAATAAGGATGTGTTTGGTATTTCTTTTATTTGCAGTAGAAACGACTGTGTCCGTTCCTATTTTCTTCAGTAGAAATCTCAGAGTGTTTCATCTGAATAAATTTGCAAGACTGCTTTTAAAGCACCCAAGTGTAGATAATTAGGAAAATTAAATATAAAGATAAAAAAATCTTCCGACTCCCTCCAGCTGGAGATAAGCATTTAAGATTTCGGTCTATCTCTTGTATTCTCTTTTTTTTTTCTCTTTTACATACCCGTGTATTTACTTGTCTGATCATATTGTATACTGTTTTACATTTTATTCTTTTCATCTTACTATATTCTGGTCATTTTATTATTTTGAGTATTATTTTTTAAATAAATAATTTCTGTTTATTTTTTAGAGAGAGAGAGAGAGCGCACGTGTGAGAGCAGGGGAGGGGCAGAGAGAGAGGGAGACACAGAATCCGAAGCAGGTTCCAGGCTCTGAGCTGTCAGCACAGAGCCTGACGTGGGGCTCGAACTCATGAACTGTGAGATTATGACCTGAGCCGAAGTCGGTTGGTTAACCAACTGAGCCACGCAGGCACCCCTCTTGCCATTTCCTTATTAAAAGTGATTTTTAACTAATATTTTAATGGACTTCATATAAATCCATCATATGGATATATAAAATTTATTTAATATTTCCCTATAAAAATTATATTGTTTGAGTTTTAATTTTTCTTTGTAGAAAATACATCTTGGGCACCTCTGATTTTTGTCTTTGGATCGATTCTTCGAAGTGAAAGAGTATGCTCGTTTTTATCAGTTCTTTCTACTTATTGCTGTGTTGTTTCCGGAAAGCTTGCTTCAATTAACACTCCCACTGGTCATCTGTGAGAGTGCCTATCTTGAAGTTTTGTGGTCAGCATGATCTTTTTTAAAAAAGCAAAAAAAATTAAGAAAACAAATACTTCTTAGCTTCCTTTTTGTTTCTAATTCTCTTCTGGATGGCAAGAAGATATCCTGCAAATAATTAAAGGTTTGACTAGAAAATGTTTTCAGATGATAGATACTATTCTCTAACAGTTCTGAATGACTGTGAAAGGGCAAGTGTGAAATGGAGTGACATCAGAATGTGGCTCTGCTGATTAATAATTCAGGCAGAAAAAGGACATTTATTCTGCCTCCATGCTTTTATTACAATATTTAAAAAAGACCCACCCTTATTTTATAACTCAGAATTTCTCAAATGTTTTCACTGAAAATCTCTTTGTAAATTGAATGCTGAGGTTATCTTTTTATAGTAAAAAAAATTAGTTTTCTTTGGCCATATTGTAAAACAAAGGATTTGATAGCCCAAGTTCAAAGAAAGGAAGAGGTTTTAAAATGAAATCTTCCAGGTTGTTCAGGGAATTTGGAAAGGTGGAAGCTTGTGTCTCCTGCTTGAAAGGTGTCAGGCTTTGGGGTTTAAAAAAACACAAATGTTTGGGGCATCTGGTTGGCTCAGTTGGTTAAGCATCCAACTGTTGATTTTGGCTCAGGTCATGATCTCACAGTCCATGAGTTTGAGCCCCAGGGAGGACACTGTGTTGGCAGCACAGAGCCTGCTTGGGATTCTCTCTCTCTCTCTTTCTCTCTCTCTCTCTCTCTCTCTCTCTCTCTCTCTCTCTCTTTCTCTCTCTGTCTCTTTCTCTCTCTCTCTCTCTTTCTCTCTCTCTCTCTCTCTCTCTCTCTCTGTCTTTGTCCCTCCCCTGCTTGCACTCTCTCTCCCTGTCTGTCAAAATAAATAAACATTAAAAAAATTAAAAGACAAAAAACAAATGTTTGTGAACAAGGAAAAATGTATTCACTTGTATTAGAGATAGTTTTCTCAAAAAATGAACTTTTTTTAAATTAAGTTTTTTGTTTGATTCCAGTATGATTATATACAGTGTTCTATTAGTTTTGGGTGTACAGTATAGTGATTCAACAGTTCTGCACATTAGTCAGTGCTCGTCATGGTAAGTTTACTCTTCATCCCCTTCACCTGTACACCCGTCCCCACCCACCTCCCCCCTGGTAACCATCAGTTTGTTCTCTGTAGTTAAGAGTCTGTTTCTTGGTTTGTGTCTCTTTTTTTCCTTTGTTCATCTGTTTTGTTACTTATGTTCCACATATGAATGAAATCGTATGGTATTTGTCTTTCTCTGACTGACTTATTTCACTTAGCATTTAAAAATGAACTCTTAGTTTGACTTTGCTTTGTTTGGTGAATTTGAATGACCAGGAGGGGGCAGCAGATTTTCATCATTACTTAAACTTGTTGGTCAAAATACTGATTTTAAAATTACACGGGAAGACTTAAATTTTAACAAAGCCAGTGGCATACTGATCTGGGGAGAGGTGAGGAGTACTTATGTCTAGTTCTTAGAGCATCCTCATGGGTCTTTCTTGGCTTTATCATTTTTTTTTTTCCTTAAATGGTTTTATTTAGGTTCTTAAATCTTATCAGTAGTATTTCCCAAATTTCTGTGTGTCTTTTTTTAATTTCCTTCCCATTCCCTTCTTCATCTAGTTTCTTTTATTATTGTTGGTTATAGTAACTACAGAAACTTACAGTAGCAATTCTATGACAGTAACCAGAATAAGGTAGTAAGAGGCAGTTGTTGAAAATACTTTTTTCTATGTGTACTTCTGTGACTCTATCATCTTTGTCTTATGCTTTTCTCTTCTTTCATATTTCTTGATCTGGTTTTTCTTTTTTTTCTTTCTATTCCTACCACGTCAGGCATGTCATTTACTGTCAGCATTTCACAGATATTTTTTATTCCTGTACCGTATAAGGCTAACAGGGTATTCTTACAGCTGTCTGTGACCCTAAGTGTCACTCTGGATCAGACTGATACTCTGTTTATAATAGCAACTCAAATTAATTTGGATTCAAGGACAGCCGAAGCTTTAAATTTTTAGAAAATACTATTCAATTACAAAAATAAAAGATGCTTAATGTGGGAAATTTGGAAGAAAGTAGAAAAGGATAAATACATAAAATCATTTGCAATGCCATTACCACTTAACTCTTAAAATTTAATATTCTAATTCCAGTATTTTCCCATATACCTATGTTCAAATA
Source organism: Herpailurus yagouaroundi (assembly GCF_014898765.1). Taxonomy (NCBI): domain Eukaryota; kingdom Metazoa; phylum Chordata; class Mammalia; order Carnivora; family Felidae; genus Herpailurus; species Herpailurus yagouaroundi. Next base: position 34,890,608 of record NW_024412377.1, read on the forward strand.
TATTCTGTGTTGTTCAATGTTCTCACCAATGATTTTCTAATAATTTTTGGTGTCTGCCTGTTGTATCACATAGATATGCCATAATTTATCCAAGTCCATAGTATTGGTTTTTGTTTTTTTCTTCAGTATACCTCCTTGTGCATTTTGATTTTTTCCTTTAGCTGACCTTTTTGTAAGTACAATTACTTGGTCAAAGGGAGTAAGAGCTTTCTGTTGGCTCTCAATATCTATGAATTGATGTCCACAAAGGACTGTCCAGTCTTAGCTCTCATCAGTGATGCGTGGGGAGCTAGTTTTCTCACACTCTCTTCAGTCCTATGTCTTATTATGAAACAAACAAGGCAACAACAGAAACAACCCTGCTGTAATTTTCAGTTTTGAAGATAGAAATTTTCTCTCCTTCCAGATTGCCCTGATTCCTGACTTTTCACATTAATCTTCATTGATTCTTGGCTTGTGCTTGTTTTATTATCAAAAAAATTGTTTCTTCGTGGCCTATGCTTTAGCAGCTCAGAGTGGTTCCTAATAAAAATAAAAATGAAATAGCTGCTCGTGATTGGGCATTAAAACTGGGTGCTTTACAAATGTTAGCTCGTTTAATCCCCACACTAATTCCGGAGGTAGGAGATACTATTCTCATTTTACAAGGAAGATATTTTAAGATGTCATTTACTGTTTGCCTTTGTGTTTATGGAGCCTGACCTAGCACCTGGCACCTCAGATGAGTATAATACTTGTTACGTGAACATTAGATAAATATTTGTCAGCTCATTTCATATTTTGGAATCTTCTCTGGATAGCATATGGTAACAGATGTACTATCATATATCGATATCTATTAATATTACTAGTATGTTGTAGCTTCATTATTTTATTATTTATTAAAGGAAACATGCAAGTCCAAACCGGAACAGGGTGCTTTTATTATGTGAGAGGGAATGAAATGCTCCCCGAGTGGCTAATCAGTAATACCGAAAATTGAATTTTTGTTTTGACAGTTCTTCTCTTGTGTGTCTTCTGAGCCGAATGCTGTGGTTATACAATACCCAATGTTAAACTGAAAAATATCGATAGTGTCCAAAGAAGCAGCTCAAGTGAATAATTTGCTTTATGTCTAGAAGTCATATAGACATTAACCTCTTCGTGATTTTACAGTCCATGTACTTGAGATTGTGTCCAAACAGCCTGGGAGGTAGAGCGCTTGTAGAAGGGGAACTGCATTTTCCGACCGAATTTTCTGGTTTTTGTACTTTGTTGCTTATTTCCAAATGAAAATAGAACAGAATGAAGTACATCAAAGCCAGACCAAAAATAATTTCTTTTTTTGCTTTGCAGTCCATTATTTGGCACCCACAAAGCACTGAAATGAGAAATGATAGTAAATGGACTGTATGTTATTATTGCGTTAGTTTTGTCTATTTTATGACCTTTCTTTTGTTTTCAGATTTATTTCTTATAGTTTGCTTGGAATGATGTGAATTAAGGGTCTCTTTAATGTAGCATACAGTTTTCATTATAGGGCTTAGTAACTTGAAAGGAACAGTCTTGGATAGTGTTGCGAATACTTTGTCTTGGGAGCTGGGAACTCCTCAGTCTGCCCAGGATAGTCTCATTAATCACTTGAGCAAGCAAAAAAAAGAAAGAAAGAAACAAACAAAAGAAAGCCCTACACCCTAAGCATTTGTTGAAAATATGATGTTGCAATGGTAAATTCAGGGATGAAAAATAATTTAGTTTTTAAGAGACCACATGGAATTAGCTTAATGGTGATATAATTGTGGATATGTGTTTAACAAGTTGACTTTGATTGTTAAACCACTGTGTGGTTCCCTTTCTTTCTCCTGAAGATGCCATTAGAAGTGGGTAAACATTAATTAAATGTCCTCAGAAATTCTTCTCCTCCATTCAGTTTTATAGGGAGAGAAGAATGGTTCCTTTTACACCAAGTTAGAGTAAAGTGGTCATATCCTTGTACATCTGTCCCTCTGCAGGACTGAGTGATGCAGGTGATGGAACCATTTTGTGTGTTGCACTTTTTAAAGATTATCTATGAGCTGGGGCACCTGGGTGGCTCAGTCGGGTGAATGTCTGACTTTAGTTCAGGTCATGATCTCGTGGTTTGTGAGTTCGAACCCCGTGTCGGGCTCTGTGCTGACAGCTCCGAGCCTGGAGCTGCTTTGGATTCTGTGGATTCTCTCTCTCTGCCCCTCCCCTGCTCATGCTCTCTCTCTCTCTCTCTCTCTCTCACGAATAAATAAACACTTAAAAAAATTTAAAACAAGAAAAAAGTTATCTATGACAGAAATATCTCTATGTCTGAAATACTCCTTTGAATCAAATGTTTTTTAATCTTTCAAATTTTTATTTAAATTCTAGTTACGTAACATACAGTGTAGTATTGGTTTCAGGAGTAGAATTTAGTGATCATCACTTACATATAACACCCAGTGCTCAACACACATACCCTCTTTTATACCCATCACCTATTTAACCCACCCCTTACTCACCTTTCATCCAGCAACCTGCAGTTTATCTTCTGTAGTTAAGAATCTCTTATGGTTTCTCTTTCTCTGTCTTTTTTCCCCTTCATCTATGTCCATCTGTTTTGTTTCTTCAATTCTACATATGAGTGAAATCAGATGGTAGTTGTCTTTCTCTGACTGATTTATTTCGCATAGCATAATACACTCTAGGTCTATCCATGTCGTTGCAAATGGCAAGATTTCATTCTTTTTGATGGCTGAGTAATATCCCATTGTATATATATACCACATCTTCTTTATCCATTCATCAGTCAATGCACATTCCTTTGATTTAGTTTTTAAGGCAAACATTTATTTGCTGGAACATATTTCTGTTAATTTCAGAATCTTCTAATTCAAAACTAGAAAGGATTAACAAAATCAACAAATGTTGAATGTTTGGAAGTCTCAGGCCTGGCTATTTGGATTTTCAATAAAGCCTGGATTTAAGTATAGGAGGTTGGGTTAAGAATTTAAATCTTTATGTCAGATTGGGACTCTATACCTAAATAAAACCATTATGAATTTTTCTCTGGTCCTCTTGTCTGTTCATAAATATATAAAGATATTCTGGACTTTATTTTGTATGTGATAATCTTAGACAAGTTTACCAGAGTTTGGGCTCTGTAAAATGCGAATGCTGTGTCTGATAAGTGAGCTTAGGTCAAAAAGGATAATTACAATTCTGGCAACATTTGGATATATCCTCTTTATGTTATTGATATGCCGCCTTTAGTCAGGTATGGCTCTCTGTTCATTGCCTCTGCACCTTGTCCTCCCTGCCTCTACCTCTGTCCCACTTCAGACGTGTATGTTCAAGTCTGCATGAAGGTGGTAGCAGGCTGGGCTGTCTTCGTGTGGGTTGTCATGTTTTTTTCTCCTAGTGTGTTTACATGTCCCTGGAAATCCCAGTTGCTTTTCATTCTTTAAGAATACAGTATTGTCGGGGCGCCTGGGTGGCGCAGTCGGTTAAGCGTCCGACTTCAGCCAGGTCACGATCTTGCGGTCCGTGAGTTTGAGCCCCGCGTCAGGCTCTGGGCTGATGGCTCGGAGCCTGGAGCCTGTTTCTGATTCTGTGTCTCCCTCTCTCTCTGCCCCTCCCCCGTTCATGCTCTCTCTCTGTCCCAAAAATAAAAAATAAAAGATGTTAAAAAAAAAAAAAAAGAATACAGTATTGTCTTTTTTTTTTTTAAGTAATAGATTGCATTCATATAGCTTTTACATGGTATACACATTGGATCAATCATATGTTTATTATAGCCCTTTCAGAAGTGAGAAATCCAGTGCTGATCATGTAGAATGACTGCTTTGTTCATGTACAGTGATTTGCATTTTTTTAAGCTTATTTATTTATTTTGAGAGGGAGGTAGAGACAGAGAATCCTAAGCAGGCTCTGCATTGTCAGCACAGTGCCTGATGTGGGCGAGAACTCACGAACTGTGAGATCGTGATCTGAGCTCAAACCAAGAATTAGACGCCCAACCGACTGAGCCACCCAGGCATCCCTGCAGTGATTTGAATTCTTAAAAGGCATTTGCTTCTTGTCTTTTACCACCACAGCTCCAGAGGTCTACAAATGAACTATTGTAGAAACCATACCTGTGATTTTTTCACATGATTCACTTGTGTGGCATATTGTTGGATGATTGTAAATGAGCATGCCTTCCTCTTATTTTTTTTTTCCCCAAGATTATTTTTTTAGTTAAAAGGGTGGGTATAAGTTTTAATGAAATGGTGTATGAACTTACTCGTTTACCTTTTTGGAAGTAAAATATTTTAGGAACCTAATGATGAATCCAGTCACTTCTGTTACTGCTTCCTGGAGCTGTATGTAGTTGGTTTGGAAAAGAAGAATGTATCAACTCCCGCATTTCTTGTTTTCTTGACGACAGAGGGCAGCAGACTCCTAAATGATGTGAATTCCTAGCCTTTGGATTCCTCCCTGTTGGAACTGGTAGCAGGATTCACCTGAGAGATCTATAGAGTCACCTTGTAAAATTTCTCATAGATATCGTTCTCTTTCACTCTGGTGAAATATATATGGAGGTAGAACTTGCTTAATCAGAACACAGACAGTAATAACTGGATCTGAATTTCATTAATTTCTTAATGTTACTGGTAATTTTCCATTAAATTCTTTCTTAAAATTAACTTTTATTGAAAACATGTCAGTGTGCAGTTGACTTTATAGATATGATCTATGTGATTTTTTTTAGATCAAATAAAAACCTCTTTAAGTGATTGTGAATATTGTATACATTGGATACAGTAAGTTACATAGATTAAAACTTTCAAAAAGTTATGTAGATTAAACTCTCACAGCTGCTTATTTTGTTCTCCAGGCAATGAATCGCTCCCTGGCTAATGTGATTCTTGGAGGCTATGGTACCACTTCGACAGCTGGTGGAAAACCCATGGAAATTTCTGGCACACATACAGAAATCAACCTTGACAATGCAATTGACATGATTCGTGAAGCTAATAGCATTATTATTACTCCAGGTAAAAAACCAAAAGCGAAAAGTAAACAACCTATAAGAGCTGCTGGAATTTATTGTATTAATACAGTTTCTTAGAACAGGAAAAAAATTGAATTGGAACTTACTTATTTTTTGAAAATGTAATGGAAACATAGAAACAACCCTCTGATTACCAAGTAAAAAATGGTGAGAATCCTTGGCTTAGGTTAATATTTTGGGAATCATATAGAGATTTTACAAACTGATGTAGAGGGTTCTCGCCATGTCTTTCTCTGATTCTGTACAAATGTTTTAGTCATCTTTGAGTCTTGGTTATTTTTTTCTCAATGATCATTTTTGGGATTACTCTGAGTATTAAATTAGAAATAGTGTATGAAAGTATCTATCTCACTCATTAGACTCAATAAATGCTAGTAAATGTTAATCTCTTTCTTATCAACAGTAAATATTTAAAAAAATCATTGAGAATCATGTGATTTCCAATAAGGTGAGGTAACATGACCTAATAGAAAGGACCTGATCTGGGAGTCACAACACCTCATTTTTGTTCTTAATTTTACCTCCAACAATTGACATGACATTGACCAAGTCATTTAATCTCCTAGACCCAATCCCTAATTTTTCTCAGGTTTAGCTTAGTTTTTCTTTAATCCTACCCCAGAATTCTGTGGTATTACAGGTAATATATTGGCTTCAGATTAGGATTTTAACTCTATCATGCTATCGTAAGAGTTTTCTAAAAAGGAAATCTATTGATTTGACAAGTCTAGAAGTTTGCTTTCATTTCTAGTCCTGTTAACAGATTGCCCCTTTTTTTTTGGCCTAAAAATATGTTTTGAAGGGGTGCCTGGGTGGCTCAGTCAGTTAAGCGTCTGACTTCGGCTCAGGTCATGATCTTGAGGTCTGAGAATTCGAGCCCCGTGTCGGACTCTGTGCTGACAGCTCAGAGCCTGGAGCCTGCTTCAGATTCTCTGTCTCCCTCTCTCTGTGCTCCCCACTCACAGTCTGTCTCTCTCTCTCAAAAATGAATAAACATTAAAAAAATTTTTTTTAAATATGTTTTGATCAAGGGAGAAATTGTAGTTTATAAGATTTCAAAATAAAAGTCACGTTCTTCTGTGTCCTTCATGTTCTTTGCAGGCTATGGTCTCTGTGCAGCCAAAGCGCAGTACCCCATCGCAGACTTGGTGAAGATGCTCGCTGAACAGGGCAAGAAAGTCAGGTCAGTGCTTATTGTGCCTGGTTTGCAGCACGTGTGTGAGAGGAAAGGAAAATAGAGGACTGACGTTTAGATGACTTTCTTACAGTGGAGTTTTACGTATGTAATCCCAGGTAAAGAAACTGAGTTGTCAAAACCCTATTCTAGCCTTAGTCTTGCTACCTAGTTGCACTGAACCTAAATACAGCTCCATTTTGGAAAGGGAAACTTTATTATACCGAATTCCGGGATTTTTGTTAAAGGGGTAAAACAGAAGTCCTGTTTCTGGTTGGATTTGGGGAAGGAGGTCACACAAAGCATTAGAACCACATCAGGTTGTACCTTTTGGTTTCTCTTGTTCCCACTGACTGAAGAAAAACATCTCAAGAGGTCTTTGTAGAGTGAGTGGGACCCAGTGGTGATCCCGTGGGCTGATTAATGTTTGACTGCGTTCGCTCTCCTGTTCTCATGGCAAAGACTATTGAAATTGTTTTTTTCCTAAAGCCATACGTTTTTTGAAATATGAATTAGGGCAGTAGCTGTCCCTGTTACTTGGCATTTGGGCCCTAGACTCTGCCCTTGAGAGGATCTTGAACACAATGAGGAAGTTGAGGACTCTGCAATTCTAGATTATTCCCATGACCTTGGATAAAGGGTTTGAAGGATGTAAAGGTGGGGCCAGTGGGTGACAAACCCTTGCAGTACTTTGTATCTGGCTTATGCATCTTTGGATCCCTATTTTGGAGTAAAGAGACTGTCTGGAGGACTGTCCTCCCAGGGGGGAGGGATACCTGTTTCCTCTTGAGTAGAGAAGCTGTTCTCTAGCAGTTTCATTGACATAGTATCATAAGTCAGAGAGACAAGCCAACTCTATTATCAAATAAAGTTAGTTTGTTCACCTGAAAGTTAATGTATGTTGACAAAACTGTTAATGTCTGTTCATGAAAATCCCTTTTAGATGTCTATCTTATACTTTTTCTGGGGAAGATGATAAGAATAAGCCTAACCACGTGCCTAGAACTAATCAGAGCTAGTCAGAGTGTCTACACAAGATTGAATCCTGAATGTCCCAGCTATTAATAGTGGTGAAGAGACTTAGCCGATGATAGAAGGGGATCTAACATTTTAACATCAGCTACATTTTTTTTCCTTCCTTCCTCCCTCCCTTCCTTCCTTCCTTCCTTCCTTCCTTCTCTCACTCCTTCCCCACTCTCTGCCTTCCTGCAATCCATAGTTAGTCTGTGTTTTTCTTTTTTTTTTTTTTTTTAATTTTTTTTTCAACGTTTATTTATTTTTGGGACAGAGAGAGACAGAGCATGAACGGGGGAGGGGCAGAGAGAGAGGGAGACACAGAATCGGAAACAGGCTCCAGGCTCTGAGCCATCAGCCCAGAGCCTGATGCGGGGCTCGAACTCACGGACCGCGAGATCGTGACCTGGCTGAAGTCGGACGCCTAACCGACTGCGCCACCCAGGCGCCCCTAGTCTGTGTTTTTCAAATACAGAGAGTCAAAATACTATTTTGTGGTAGGACCAGCTTTTCTGTGATGTAGATGTTACCATGTTTAGTGTAATCTTCGAGGAATTGAAGATCGAAGATGAGAAAAATCACTGGCTCTGTTTTTTGATTTTCACATATGAAGTCTCATTTTGGTCACTGATTCCCATTTTCTTATCCGGTATTGTACAGGGCCGCCCTTTCAGTCATACGTTTGCCACTTAAAACATTTGCAGACCTACACAAGGAATGGATGTGTTAAAGAATCTTTTAGGATTTTCTTAAAAAGAAATTGTTTTTCTTTTATTCAGTCCACATGTGAGAAGTCTAACGTATTAGTAATGCCTTCTATCACCACAAATGTTTAGGACATGAGTGGCAATCCTAATGAAGTAGAGAAAGATAGCTTTCCTGTCTTAGTTCTCCTTTGGGAAGGGATGATTAATCTGACATACCTCCCTTATTACCCACGGACCAGCCTATATTAACCAGACAGCTTGGAAAATCAGTCCAGGGTGAGGTGGATGCAAAGTTGGGGAGCATCGTGACTATAGGGTAGTTTGACAGAAGCAGGATGTGAGGCGAGAGGACTAAGAGGGATGGAAAAAAATGATAATAAAAGGGATGAGACAAATGAAATTTCGGTTTCTGACCTAATTAAAATGTGATTTTGATCCATGAGGACATAACAAAAATTGTTGTTTTAGGTTGATTTCTGTTACACTGCATGGGAAAAATAACTACTTAAGATTTATGGGAGATATTTAATTAAACATATATGAATAGTTTCTCAGTTATAATTTGTGTTTTATTGAAGTAATTTTGTGAACAGAATATCAGACTTTACGTGAGAGAGAGTTCCGTCGTTTTACTGAGAACGTTTTACTGAGAGAGTTCAGTTTTTTACTGTGATCTGTTGAATTTTCACCATGGGCTTCATATGCAAATCTCATGTTTGAGTTAAAGGGAAGCAAAGTGTTCTTGCTAACACAGTGACAGTAGATTATCCTATTTTTCCTTTCTAGTTTCTGAGTGGGTTTTTTTTTTTTTTTTAACTGAAAGGGAGTCATAGAAATTGTTGATTTTGTCTCGTGTATTATCATCTTTTCCTGGGAGAAATGCAGATTTTCTTGATGAAGTTAGGAATATGTCTATCTGTAGATGCTGGCTTTCTTCTTCTTCTTCTTCTTCTTCTTCTTCTTCTTCTTCTTCTTCTTCTTCTT
>NW_024412377.1:34899537-34911430 GCF_014898765.1 Herpailurus yagouaroundi
TTCTTCTTCTTCTTCTTCTTCTTCTTCTTCTTCTTCTTCTTCTTCTTTTTTTTAGGAGACAAATGTCTGTTTGCATGAGATGGCTGCAGCATTACCTCGTATTTTAATGAAATAAATCTGTATTTACAGTTAGCAGTAATTTCATCCTTTCATCACTCTGTGGAGCTCCCACGGTGTTCATTGAGCACAGCTGCTGGGCCTCTGGTGTCAGTAGATCTTTGTGCCTCAGGACCCCAGCATGCCTAGCATCCAGATGTGGTGACATATTCGCACACATACCCCATGGAAATGTGCCAGTGAGGACATACGATTGTCATCAATTAGTTATGCCCAAGTGGTGCCAAGAAAAATTGCATCTGTCATACAGTCTGTCTGGCTTCATGGCCCATGATTGATTTAGAGACACTCCTGTTTTCCTTTCCTTTGGCTACAGTCATAACATACTCACCGGGAGCTGAGATTGCATAATGCAGCACATGACATTTCATGACAAGAGCTCCTTTCCGAACGGCATGAATGTTCACTGACTTAGACTTTCTCTAGTGGCCAGTACATTGTTGCTTCCCAGTTGGCCAGAATGCCTCTATAGCTTCCCTAACCTCTGCTTGATCTCTAAAAGCATTTTATTACCAAAATCTTATGCTACAAAAATGTAGACATTTTTTTTTTCTCTTTATTTCCCAATCTTTGGATCAATACGATGGGCTTTTCTTTTTTTTTTCTTTTTATTTAAAAAAATTTTTTTTTCAACGTTTTTTATTTATTTTTGGGACAGAGAGAGACAGAGCATGAACGGGGGAGGGGCAGAGAGAGAGGGAGACACAGAATCGGAAACAGGCTCCAGGCTCCGAGCCATCAGCCCCGAGCCTGGCGCGGGGCTCGAACTCACGGACCGCGAGATCATGACCTGGCTGAAGTCGGACGCTTAACCGACTGCGCCACCCAGGTGCCCCCGATGGGCTTTTCATTATAAAGCAGAGATAGTGTTCCCAGTGAGTAATTCTTAGAAAGAGGTGTAATTTTTTTCTGTTTGCAATTAATCACTGCTGGATTTTCTTTTCAGAAAGCCTTATTGCTTGGCTCACCACAGAAGTCTTTTGAATTTGTGAAACCACCTTTCAGTTTCTCTGATTTACTGACTGATATTATGTATTGCTTTCCTATTAATGTTCAACTACATCTTTCTGTTAATAATTTGTTGGTAGAAATTTATACTAGGGATTGGGATTCAAGGGTGCATAAGCGCAATTCCCACTCTCAAATGTTTATGAGGAAAACAAATCTGTACACAAATGAATCCATGAATGAATTCCAGTTAATGTGATAGTATGCTAGGAAAAGTAGAGTGGAAGGAGGATCAGAATGCAGAGGAGAGGAGTAGGTAATTAACCAGGGGACGTTTGAAACCTCTTGTGCTACTCAGAACATGAATTTTTTGCAGGTTTTTAAAAACATTTAATCTTTTTCATTCTCTGTCTAAACACATCTAGCTGCCATTGGTATTTGCGGTTTAATAGTGCTTTACAGTCTCGTGTGGCATGGCTATCGGTTTAAATATATGTTATTTTTTGCTAAGGAATCCGTTCTTTGAAGATAGTTGAAGATGAAATATTTTGTCAGTCTAACTGGATTTTCTTGTTTTTCATGGATTACATATAATTCAAGTAAACAGAGTTCAGCCTTCTTGGATTTGTTATGTATTGGGATGCAGGAAGAGATAGGACATTCAGATTTATAAGGTAATAAAGGCACATGCTTCTGAAGAGAATAGATATTAATTAGGCCTGATAAAATATTCCGAAATTTGAGTAACGAAAGAAGACATTTTATTTAGCATTTCAGCGACAACCTGCAATACATTCTTTTTAGACATGACTATTCATGTTAATGACCATTCACTGAACAGATAGTTATAGAGTGTTTGGTGCCAGGCACCGTTCTAGGTCCTGAGAATAGGTCCTTGAGTACACGGATGAAAATTCTGCATATTCACAGTGAAATGTACATTCACGGGGAGGTTATATCATAGGCTTGAAGATTCTGACTTGGAGACACTTACAGCCCCATTGTGTCTTCAGCTCAGATGCAGCTGAAATGATGACAAACAGCTGTAGCATAGAAAATTGTATCAGAATTTCGGAGTTATAGCTGGTACTACTGGGTGATGAATTAACCAGTGCTTCAAGTTTTCTGAAAGAATATGGTGTTATTTCTTTGCACTTTGTTCCGAGCCTGCCTTTTTGAAAACCATAGTGGCCAGGAAGGTGGGTGTGATGGGAGTTATTTGTGTAATTAGTCATATGAATGAAACTTTTGGTAGAAGGGAGGAAAACCCAAGAAAGTATGTACATTCACTCACGTCTGTGTTCAGCCTATTGTATAGAGATCAGATAACTTCTCAGATCAGAGGTGTCAGTTGTGCTCCTAAAAAGCGACCCTGTTCCTCGCGGGTTGACTGTTGGCCAGACCACCTTTGGCCTTCTGTTTGTATTGTTCACAGCATATTGGCGTGGTGGAAAGAAAGCCTGAGATTTGGGTATTTTGTAAAGGCTCTGCCATACCCTTGTAGGACTCATTTCTTGGACATGTTTGTCACGGGCATTCTGGTGGTCTGAGGGAGAAACTTTTACTACTCATGAAACTGGTGCCTCTGACCATCAGGGTGGTTTTTGGCTTCTTGTTCTAGTATTAGTCATAATAAACTCTTTGAGCCGGTGTTCTTCAATGAGGTTCATGTAAACATGGCGGAGTATAAATAAATAAAAGCCCTTTTCTCATTTCATGTTCCAGTTCTTCACTATCTTGCTGACAATTTCCATTTTATGGTGCTCACTGGCTATTGCCTTCCAACAGCCGTTCTGCAACATCATTACAGTTATTCAGACAGGAAGATAAAATTATGTAATAATTCTTACCAAGTCTCTGTAATATGCTGGAATATAATATTTTAGAACATCAGTGAAAAATAGAATTTTGGTTTTTTCCTCTGATATCACTCTTCATAGTCTTGTTGGTTATTTTGAAATAGAAAGCGTGTCAGTAGTCATACTGTTTCTATTCTGGGCTTGGTTGCTGGATTTGGTTTAGTGATGGAAAAGCCAGATTTGGGCACAATCTATAAAAACATCCTCAGAGTGGAAAGGGTAGTGTGACGCAGTTCTGCAGAATTCTGCATTGATGTTTGCATTGTCGTCTGACCTGATCCTCTTTAAAAAAAAAAAATTTTTTTAATGTTAATTTTTTTGAGAGAGAGAGAGAGAGAGAGAGAGAGAGAGAGAGAGACTGAGACTGAGTACAAGCGGGGAAGGAGAAGAAAGAGAGGGAGACACAGAATCCCTCCCTGGAGAAGCAGGCTCCAGGCTCTGAGCTGTCAGCATAGAACCTGATGCGGGGCTGGAAGCCATCAACCACGAGATCATGACCTGAGCCAAAGTCAGGCGCTTAACCGACTGAGCCATCCAGGCGCCCCTGACCCGATCCTCTTTAGATGACTTCTCATTCTCTGGCTGGACCTCAGCATCACCGGGCACTTGCACAAATGGAAAACGTGACCATAGCCTTCTGTCAAACATTTTCTCATTCACAGTCATAGGACAGGTTCTGTTATTCTGTCTTGGAAAAATTGTGCCCCTGAGACATTTTTGTAAGCTCTTTAACATTCATAATTTTTTTTCCTCCAGAAGGGAAGGCCATAGATGAACACCAGATTTCAGATCCGAGTAGCAGTTCAGCCCTTATTTGCCTTCAAAAAAAGAATGAAAGGTACATAATGTTCTCTAGTTCTGGCTATTGGAAAGTTCTAGGAAATTAAATGAACATTTTTTTTTTCATTCAGAATTGTACAAGTGAGTTTGTCTGAAGCACTGCTTCAAAGGGCTTTCACAATTTTCGAGAGGCGGGTGTCTATCCTTTGGCCTAAGAAGCCTTGCCAGAAAGTTGATTCCACAGCTTTTCCCATCAGTCCGTTTTTGAGGGTGGCAAGGAAGATTTTGTCCCACTTCATTACTCTGCTTCTATTCAGATGGATAAGCTAACCTTGCCCAGCTGGTCCTAGCCTTTTCACCAGTAAGGACGGTGTGTGTTACGTTTACCCCGCTTCATGTTTTAGAAGGTTTTATTCTCCACTGCATTTAGTGCAGTTACTTTTTAAATTTTTTTTTTTCAACGTTTTTTATTTATTTTTGGGACAGAGAGAGACAGAGCATGAACGGGGGAGGGGCAGAGAGAGAGGGAGACACAGAATCGGAAACAGGCTCCAGGCTCTGAGCCATCAGCCCAGAGCCTGACGCGGGGCTCGAACTCACGGACCGCGAGATCATGACCTGGCTGAAGTCGGACACTCAACCGACTGCGCCACCCAGGCGCCCCTAGTGCAGTTACTTTTTAAAACAAACAAACAGGCAAACAAAAAATGCCACTTTTCCTTGTGCTTCTCGTCAGTGACTTGTAGCTGTCAGTCAGAAGTTCTGATCAGAATGTGATGAACCAAAGAAACCTGCCCTTTCAGATCCCAGCATATTTTTCACAGGTGAAATGCACAATTACATTATGAAAGTAATTGAATATAGTAACAGATCCTTCTGTTACCTTCATGGACCCTCCCCAGAATGGAGCACTGCCATGTGCAAACATAGAATACAAAAGTCCTTAAGGTGTATGTTGCCACCAGGAATTGTGTGTTGCACCTGCAGTGCAGCTCCCAGCCTGCTCTGTGACACAGTACAGTGCACACGTATTCGATGTAATTCTAGATAAAGGAGGCCTGCCTGAGGAAGTAGTTGGATTAGAGAATCTATAAGGTCTATTTTAACGCTTTTTTAAAAATTTCTTTTTTAAGTTGTTATTTGAATTCCAGTTAACACAGTATTGTACTAGTTTCAGGTGTACAATTCCATACAACACCCGGTGCTTATCACAAGATACTCCTTAAGCCCCATCACCTATTTAACCCATCCCCCCACCCGCCTCCCCTATGGTAACCATCAATTTCCTATAGTTAAGAGACCGTTTTGGTTAGTATCCAAAATATATAAAGAAATCATAAAGCTCACCACCCAAAAAATGAAATGATCCGGTTAAGGAATGGGCAGAAGACATGAATAGACATTTTTCCAAAGATATACGGATGGCCAACAGATGCATGAAAGCATGCTCAACATCACTCATCATCAGGGAAATACAAATCAAAATTATGATGAGATACCACCTCGCACCTGTCAGCTTGGCTAAAATCAACAATACAAACAACAGGTGTTGGTGAGGATGTGGAGAAGGGGAGATCCCCCTTATACTGTTGGTGGGAATGAACACTAGTGCAGCCACTCTGGAAAACAGGGGAGTCTCCTCAAAAAGTCAAAAGTAGAACTACCCTATGGTCCAGCAATTGCACCACTAGGCATTTACCCAAAGAACACAAAAATACTAACTCAGAGGTTTATATGCACCCCAGTGCTCATTTTAGCATTATCTACAATAGCCAACTTACGGAAACAGTCCAAATGGCCATCGACTGATGAATAGGTAAAGGAGATGTGGTATGTTTACACAACGGAATACTACTCAGCTATCAAAAAGAATGAAATCTTGCCATTTGCAACAACATGGATGGAGCTAGAGAGTATTATGCTAAGTGAAATAAGTCAGAGAGACCATATGAAACATATCTTTAAATTTTTTTAAGTTTTTTTTTTTATCCATTTTGAGAGAGAGAGCAAGTGTGGGGAAGGGGCCCAAGCAGGCTCCATGCTGTCAGCACAGAGCCCAACATGCAGCTTGATCTCAACTGTGAGATCATGACCTGAGCCAAAATCAAGAGTCGGAAGCTTAACTGTCTGAACCACTCAGGCACCCTGAAACATATCTTTTAAAGGTTCTTTAGTGAGAGGTTAATGGTAGATTTTCTTTCATTTTGTATACCTTAAAATTCCATGATGACAGTTCTTTTCTCTCCAGTCTTTGAAGATTTTATCCCACTGCCTTAAGGCTTCCCTTGCTCAGAGATTATTACAGGTTCAGTTCCAGACCGCTGCAGAAATCTCTCAGCGCCTTGATCCCACATTTCTCAGCCTCCAGAACTCAGCCACCCGGTTTAAAGTATTTTGTTATAGCAGCCTAAACAGACCAAGACATTCTTGTTCAGGGAGTTGAATGACGTTCTCCCTGAGAAATATCATCGTCATTAGCGCCCTTGAAAAAATTCTTTTACTGGAGATCTTTGGATGATAAATGACAAATATCTGAGAAATCCCAAGGTAGGGGAATGAGGAAAAAAATGGTGAACTGACTCCCAACAGTTGGTTCTGAGTGTGGAAATTGTGACTCCGTCTCACCTGCAACCCCAAGAGGGAGAAGTGGCCTCAGGACAGAGGGGTGAGGCCCACAGCTTGTCCCACAGCCTGGCCCCAGTGCTGACTAGCAGGCGACAGCCATCCACAGCCTGCTCCCCAGCCCTCTATTTTAACTCGAAAGGTTTTATTGATTTATAAATATTTATGGTTAAAAAAGAAGAAATAGGCTTTCAACAAATGAAACTTTAAAAAAATTTCCCTATGTTATGTCTTTTTTCTCATTAATTTGCGAACTTCCTAGGAGCTTAGAATAACATATTTAGGAAAATTGTGGGATGATGGTATCGGGAAAGCAGATTTCCCAAATGCAGTCAATATAATTTAAAAATATAAAACACAGTAAAAGAACTACAAAGCTGTAATCATCAAGACAGTATAGTATTGCCACAAAAACAGACACATAGACAAATGGAATAGAATAGAGAACCCAGAATTGGACCGACAAATGTGTGGCCAACTAATCTTTGACAACGCAGGAAAGAGTATCCAGTGGAAAAAAAGACAGTCTCTTTAGCAAATGGTGCTGGGAGAACTGGACAGCAACATGTAAAAGACTGAAACTAGGACACTTTCTTACACCACACAAAAACAAACTCAAAATGGATGAAAAACCTAAATGTGAGACAGGAAGCCATCAAAACCCTAGAGGAGAAACAGGCAACAACCTCTTTGACCCCAGTTACAGCAATTTTTTGCTCGACACATCTCCAAAGGCAAGGGAATTAAAAGCAAAAATGAACTATTGGGACCTCATCAAGATTAAAAAGTTTCTGCACTGCACAGGAAACAATCAACAAAACTAAAAGGCAGCCGACGGAATGGGAAAAGTATTTGCAAATGACATATCAGATAAAGGGTTAGTATCCAAAATCTATAAAGAACGTACCAAACTCAAACCCGAAAAACAAATAATCCAGTGAAGAATTGGGCAGAAGACACGAATAGACACTTTTCCAGAGAAGACGTCCGGATGGCAAACAGACACATGAAAAGATGTTCAACATCACTCATCATCAGGGAAATACAAATCAAAACGACACTCAGATATCACCTCAAGCCAGTCAGAGTGGCCAAAATGAACAAATCAGGAAACTACAGATGCTGGCGAGGATGTGGAGAAATGGGAACCCCTCTGCACTGTTGGTGGAAATGCAGACTGGTACAGCTGCTCTGGAAGCCAGTGTGGAGGTTCCTCAAAAAGTTAAAAATAGAACTACCCTACAACCTAGTAATAGCACTACTAGGAATTTATCCAAAAGATACAGGAGTGCTGATGCATAAGGGCACATGTACCCCAGTGCACTTTCGACAATAGCCAAATTATGGAAAGAGCCTAAATGTCCATCAACTGATGAATGGTTAAAGAAGATGTGGTTTATATATGCAATGGAATACTACTTGCCAATGAGAAAGAGTGAAATCATGCTATTTGGATGGAGCTGGGAGGTGTTATGCTAAGTGAAATAAGTCAGTGAAAGACAGATATCATATGTTTTCACTCATGTGTAACTTGAGAAACTTAACAGAAGGTCATGGGGGAAAGAAAGGGGAAAAAATAGAGAGGGAGGGAGGCAAACCAGAAGAGACTCTTAAATACATAGAACAAATTGAGAGTTGATGGGGTGTGGGGGAGAGGCTAAAATGGGTACTAGGCATTGGGGAGGGCACTTGTTGGGATGAACACTGGGTGTTGTATGTAAGTGATGAACCACGGGAATCTACCACCAAAACCAAGAGCACACTGTACATACTGTATGTTAGCCAATTTGACAATAAATTATATTAAATAATAAAACACAATGAAAGAAAGGAAATTAGCCATTTGAACATCTTGAGTATGAAAACATTTTGCACAGTGACTGGCAAAATGTATAACCAAATTGTTGCAGGTTGTAAAAAGATTTTTTTTTAAATTTGAAGAGATTTTGCAATATTTATAATAAATAGTAAGAGGTTGTAAAATGGGGAAAACACTCAATACTGTAGGATGAGGCCCAGTTGTCTCTGTAGTTTCTTTGTCTTATTGTTGAATTGGGATACTTGACTCTTCTTCATGTTTTATTGCTGAACTAAATCTGGATATTTTCATAATGCAAGAAGGAAAATGTAGTTAATTTGAACGGTTGTGGTAAGATCCATGTGGTGAATGTTTTATACTCTTTACTAGTCCCACATGTCCAAGAACCAACTGCTGTAATGCACCCTGGTCAGGACATATTGTCTCCATGACCCACAATCATGGGAGTAAACATTGTTGTGTCCCCTTTAGAACATGTGGTGTCTAAAATCTAATGTGAAGTTGCGAAAAGTGTAAGAATAGGCTTTATATCATCATGTACTATAAAAAAGGTTTAAGAAATAGGGTGTCTTTTGAATTGCATCTTTACCAAGTTCTATTTAGGTCACGGAATATTTACAAATAGCCCTTGTATACCCTCTTACTTGTTTTTATTCTTTCTTGGTTAGTTTAAAAGGCTCTGAAGATCAGGTTGATTTATTTGAGTAGATCATGTCACTGGTTTTGAACTGTGCCTGGGTCTGTCTTTAATCAGGGACCGAGGCCTTAGTTTTTATTCTATAATGTTTTGCAAAAGGCTATCATTTTCATATTTGAGAGAGGAAAACAGCAAGAAATGTTCAAATTTTTCTTGCTTCAAGATAATCGAAGAGATTATCCTGACTTAATAACATTTGTTGTATCTGTCAGTTGAGGAAACAATGCTTTTTTGCCTAATAGTATCAGTGGAAGGATTATGTATAGCCTTTTAAAATTTGACTTTATCAAATAAGTGTGTATTTGAACATTAGTTATGACCAAGTTCCCAGTGAGTGCAGTATTCACAATTACTAGCCTTCGTCTATTTTGACTACATAATTTCTCTAGTCTTTTGATGTAGTTGTGAATACAAAGAACTTCTGGCTTTTATTGGACTATACTGATATTTACTAGAATTTCAAGGTAAAAGTTAGAAAACCAACCAAAACATGTTGACATCAAACTAACATTTGTTTTAATGAAAAAAAATGTGTATTAATTTTTATATAAGTGATCATTAAAATGTGTATTTGTGTGAAAAATACAGAGAGCATTTATATTACAGAAGTGTATTGGAATAAAATTTTATAATTGCAGCTTAATTTATTAAAGGCTTATTGTGCTTGGCATTGGTCTAAAATACTTTGTATAAAAAACTCTCTATGTGAACTATCTCACTTAAATCTCACAATACTCCTCTGAAGAGGTTTTATTATCAATCCCATTGCACACAGAGGAGGTGTGAGGCATACAGACCAAACTGCCCAAATGCTGTGAATCCAGGCAGTGGCACTCTACAGCTTTTAACTGCTGTTTCTTGCCACTTCCCTAAATTCTTTCTCTAAAAAGAGACATAAAAATGTATGACTCCGTGTACCTTACTGGGCACACTGTGTTTCTTAAAACCCTTTCCTTCCCTCCCTCTCTTGGAATCCCTATAAGGAGTGCCAGGTGCTGTGGGAACTGACAGATAAGACACGGTTCCTGTGCTCATGTTGTGCCCAGTTTGGAGGGCACAGTCGTGTCAACCAGTTACTATGATGCAGTGCATCGTAAGGAGGAGATGCATAAAGAAAAAGTTCTGGGAACGTGGAATATCTTTTTTTTTTTTTTTAATGTTTATTTAGTTAGAGACAGAGAGAGGGAGCACAGGAAGGGAGAGAGAGAGTCAGAGAGAGAATCCCAAGCAGACTTCACACTGCCAGTGCAGAGCCCGACACAGGGCTTGAACCCACGAACCACAAGATTATGACCCAAGCTGAAATCAAGAGTCAAATGCTTAACCAACTGAGCCACCCAGGCACCTTGGCAGATCTTTGTGATCTCATTGTAGTATTTATTTTCCTTCTGTAGAATCTTGTAGACAAGCACAGCAATTCTGCTTTAAGCATGTGTGCAATAAAGATAATTTTCATGGCTCAGAGGAAAGAACTAAAAGGCTAGTAGGCTTTGCATTTTGAAATTCTGGATATTCTTCATATGATGATGGAACATTAATGAGCATTGTCCATCAGTTCCTGGAAATTGCTGGTTATGGCCAAACCATTGTCTGGTATAATTAACTTTAATACTGACTTTGGAGATTAGTCAGTTATATGGGCCAGAATTCTTATAAACTCACATTGACTTATCAGTGTGCACATATATATTTCTAAAAATTTAGCGTGTTCTGTTATTTCTCTCAAAACACTGGCATTTTCTCGGGGCGCCTGGGTGGCTCAGTCGGTTAAGCGGCCGACTTCGGCTCAGGTCACGATCTCACGGTCCGTGAGTTCGAGCCCCACGTCGGGCTCTGGGCTGATGGCTCAGAGCCTGGAGCCTGTTTCCGATTCTGTGTCTCCCTCTCTCTGACCCTCCCCCGTTCATGCTCTGTCTCTCTCTGTCTCAAAAATAAATAAACGTTAAAAAATTAAAAAAAAAAAATAATACTGGCATTTTCTTGTTAGAGCCTTGCATGTGTTTTTCTCCAACCTTAGAGTCTTAAGGTTTGGTCCAATAAATTATTATGCTAACAGATATAAAATGATCTATCGTTTGGGATATTTAGCATAACATATTGATTAGCTTTGTGATTGTTTACCCTTCACAACTAGCTCAACAGAAATAATGTCTTTATGCAGTCTGTAGCTAATTAAAAATTACAATAACAACAAATACATTTAGAGGTCTTTGATTTCTAATCTGGCCCAATACATGTCAGTTAAAGCATAAAGATGATAGCTAGATGGATTAATTTAAAGATAAGCAAGGGCAGTATTAAAAAATTAATTACTATTGTTTTATTAAAAACAATAAAATTACTAGAATAAAGGAAGGATACAGAATTGAAATCCAAAAGTAATTTACATACTGTATATATTGACTTATTCAGCTAAAATAGAAACCCTAGTTCCTGGAATTTTAGGACTAGAAAGGAAGTTTGTGGTAGGCTGAATAAAGGCCCTAAAGATGTCCACTTGTTTTTCTTTTTTTTATTGTTTTAAGTTTTTTTAAAAATGTTTATTTATTTTTGAGAGAGAGAGAGAGAGAGAAAATATGAGTGGGGGAGGGGCAGGGAGAGAGGGGTACAGAGGATCTGAAGCAGGCTCCATGATGACAACAGAGAGCCAGTTGTGGGACTTGAACTCATGAACTGTGAGATCGTGACCTGAGCTGAAGTCAGACACTCAACGAACTGAGCCTCCCAGTCACCCCCAAAGATGTCCACTTTAATCCCCCAAACCTGTGAACATGTTACTTCACATGGCAAAAGGGACTTTGTAGATTTAAGGCAAGGATTTTAAGATGGGGAGACTATCTTGGATTATTCACGTGGGCCCATGTGATCACTAGGGTTGTCATAAGAGAGAGAAGAGGGTCAGAGTTAGGGAAGGAGATGTTATAATGGAAGCAGAAGTCAGAGGGATGGAGTGATAAGCCAGGGAATGGGAACAGCCTCCAGAAGCTGGAAAAGGCTATATTCTTTCTTTTCTTTTCTTTTCTTTTCTTTTCTTTTCTTTTCTTTTCTTTT
>NW_024412377.1:34911440-34977898 GCF_014898765.1 Herpailurus yagouaroundi
CTTTTCTTTTCTTTTCTTTTCTTTTCTTTTCTTTTCTTTTCTTTTCTCTTCTCTTCTCTTCTCTTCTCTTCTCTTCTCTTCTCTTCTTTCTTTCTCTTCCTTCCTTTCCTCCCCTCCCCTCCCCTCCCCTCCCCTTGGGGGCTCCACACCCAACATGCAGCTCAAACTCATGACCCTGAGATCAAGATTACATGCTCTATTAACTGAGCCAACCAGCCACTCCTAAAGTACTATATTGTTACTAAAGTACTAAAATGATATTTATGTTCATATTTGAGTCTTAGTAAGTCTCAATAATAAGTCTGATTTATTGAGCATATACTTTGGTTCCTGGAGATTTTTTTTTTTCAAATGTTTTATGTTATTGCCACTATAAAAAAACACTAAAATCTTGAAGAAGTTACCTTAACCAGAGAGTCCACTTACCCCTGCAGAAGTGTTTTCTCTGAGGCAATTTGAAAACAGCTGCAGTGCTGAAGACAGCTTGCATTACCACATGAAGAGTGGGAGCCTAAATTGTCGGTATTTTGCCTTATTTCTTTTGTTTTCAGGAGTGATTGAAAACTTTGGTTTGATATAGACTATGACATTAAGATACCAATTTCTAGTTTAAAAAGAAAGCAATTGGGGCACCTGGGTGACTTAGTTCAGTGTCTGACTCTTGAATTAGGCTCAGGTAGTGACTTCACGGGGTCATGTGGGACTCCGTGCTCCCCATTGGGCTCTGTGCTGACAGTGTGGAGCCTGTGTGGGAGTCTCTCTCCCTCTCTCTCTGCCCCTCCCCTGCCCATGCACTCCCTCCCTCTCCCTCTCCCTCTCCCTCTCCCTCTCTCTCTCAATAAATAGAGACACATTTTTTGAACCTAAAAAGAAAGCAATCTTGTTTTTAGAGAACATTTAAAATTTTTTCTCCGGTGTTGAACTGTTACAGTCCCCAAAATGACAGGAGAATTTGTGGTGGAAGAACTTAAAACGCTATGAGGTGGTGAGCATGGTCTAGAGTGAACTGATGACTGGAGTGAAACAATGACTGCCCTTAATTTTATTTTCGCTAGAACAAAACTACAGCTAGCCCACTGAGGGGAAAGGTGATGAAGTAGTTGAAATAGATGAGACATATTTTTCTTCTGAGACACATTTTTCTTCTGTGTCTGTTTGTTCATCCAGATATTTAATTTTTTTTTTTTTTTCTATTTTATAGCTTGTAGCACTATTGAAACTTTCTGGGCTCTCAATTATTCTCAAAGAACACTGCGAATTGGATTTTTGGAACTCCTTTTTTTACCCATCCAAGCAGAGAATAATAAGTATTTCTCAAACCGTTTCTACACAGTTTTATATAGCCCTTGGCAGGATATGGGCTGATAGTAACAGCCGGTTACTACTCTGGGAAAACTGAGACAGTGAGAGTCCTTAAGTAACCTGCCTAGCAGCAACATAACTAGTAATACCTGAGCTGTCAACTAAACAAAATACCTCTCAAATGTATATCTCCCTTATACCACTATAATGTATAGAGCTAAAAGTTCAGACTCTTGAGGCAGAAAGACCTGAGTTTGAATCCCAGCTGTAACTATTTACTAAAAAAGTTATACAAACTGCACAGCACATCAGGAAGAGCCAGCATTGGCCGTCGTGCCAGAATATATACCAGCAGCCCCCCTTGCTACATTCTTGCTTCTTTCTGTTAGGTGTATGCATAAAGCTCTGAAGCTCTGCTTATTTAACCAAGGACTGGGTTTGAATCACTTGCTCTTATGTTCTAATTCTTTTTGTTTTATTTTAATTCTTTTATTTTAGAGAGAGAGAGAGAGAGAGAGTGAGTACATGAGTTGGGGGTGAGTGGGGGTGGGGGGAGAGAGAGAGAGAATCTTCAGCAGGTTCCACACTCAGCGTGCAGCCCGATGCGGTGGTCGATCTCACGACCCTGGTGTCCTGATCAGAGCCAAAATCAGGAGTTGGGCACTCAACTGACTGAGCCATTCAGGCGCCCCAGTGTTCTAATTCTGGATGGAGAATTTTAAAGATGATTAGGGATAGAATGGAATAATATATGAGAAATCATTTGTAAATGGTGTTACAATATAATAGCATGAAGGATTAAGTTATTTTAAATGAAGTTAATTTTTCCCACCATAAAAAGTGTACATTCTCCTCCTTTCAGTGACTGTGAAGCTGGGAAGATCCCGGCTGGGCCAAGGTCACTGATCTCACTGTCCTCCTAGCCCTTCGGGGTTTCCCCAAAGCCCCTTAATCACATGGTTTGATTCTCCCACAAAAGTGTACATTCTCATAGAAAATCGGGAAAATATATTTAAAAAAGAGGAGAAATAAAATGATTATCTGTTGTATAACTGCATAGGGGTAACTGTTTTGTTTCCTTTTAGCCTGGGGTTTCTGTTTTTTTAATAAACATAAATTATTATTTAGGGGCATTCGGTGATCTCCAAACTAAGATTAAAAATAAATTTGATGAGGGGCGCCTGGGTGGCGCAGTCGGTTAAGCGTCCGACTTCAGCCAGGTCACGATCTCGCGGTCCGTGAGTTCGAGCCCCGCGTCAGGCTCTGGGCTGATGGCTCAGAGCCTGGAGCCTGTTTCCGATTCTGTGTCTCCCTCTCTCTCTGCCCCTCCCCCGTTCATGCTCTGTCTCTCTCTGTCCCAAAAATAAATAAACGTTGAAAAAAAAAATTAAAAAAAAAAATAAATAAATTTGATGAGAGAGAGTACCTGTCACTTGATGTCCCCCCCCCAACTACAAGATCCCCCAGTAATTCAGACTCTTCATTATCACTTAAAAAAATTTTTTTTTAATGTTTATTTACTTTTGAAGGAGAGAGAGACAGAGTGTGAGTTGGGGGGTGGGGAGCAGAGAGAGAGGGAGACACAGAATCTGAAGCAGGGTCCAGGCTCTGAGCTGTCAGCACAGAGCCTGACGTGGGGCTCGAACCCACAAACCGCGAGATCATGACCCGAGCCGAAGTCGGAGGCTCAACCGACTGAGCCACCCGGGCGCCCCTTCATTATCACTTTTAAAGATGTGGGAAAATCCCTTATCATCTATTTAGGCAATTAAATGGCCATTTTAAAGCCCTTTTCAGGTCTGTGTTTTTGGGAGGGGTCAATTCCTGTGCTGCTTTAATCTGTTCCCAGCAGGACCTCTATTAACAGTGGGGACACCTGACTTGGCAGCAGTTTCTGTGTCTTAAATGACATGATTTTTGTGTGAGCCAGCAGTGTATTGTGGCGGCCCTAAAAGCTAAGGCCGACTTAGGCATCATTGTCAAGGAAAGGTCTAAGGATGGGATTTTCTTGCTGTGCCTTATGCATCTAGATTGCATCCAGCATACTGTATTCACTTTGGGGGACTGAGATTTGAGCTGGATATTGCATTGTGGAAATGGGACTCAGACAGCAGCGGATCTGTCAGCATTGAGTAATTGAAAGAATTGAGGATGTTTTGCTTAGTAAGCATCGTAGGATAGCTCAAAGGAATCCACATATGAAAGAGGGAATAAACTCATTATGGCCCCAGAGCAAAACTACAGACCTTGGAAAGCAATGAGATTGGGGTTCCTTTGGTTGAATATGAATGTGTGTGTGTGTGTGTGTGTGTGTGTGTGTGTGTGTGTGTGTGTGTGTGTTATATAATTTTTGAGATTGTCTAGTAATGGAATAGACCTTAGGAAGGAGTAAGTTTCTGGTTACTGAAAGTGTTTAAACTGAAGTCGGATAGATCCCTGCCAAGAACTACTATCAAATGCATTTCTTCGCTGGATTCATTCACTCATTCACTCACTCACTCACTCACTCACTCACTTTTTATTGAGCCCTTCCTGTGTGTCAAGCACTGTGCCCAGTGCTGAGGAGACAGAGATCAATACTGTGGGCAAGGGGCTGGATTAAATGACTCCAAAGATCCCATTATGGTTGTGGTTGAAAGAAATTGCTGGATGCTTCAGTTTCTTTTGCCTTAATAAAAGTGTGGAGCTCTGATTTGTGTATCATTCCGTCTTTGAAACACTCCAGCATGTTGCTATCACATTTCTTCTGGGATGCAGAGTAATGCTTCATATCATTTTCTGAAAGATTGTAGGCTGTTAACTCCTGTCCATGACACTATTTTATTTCTCCAGCTTTGAACATAGAGGTTAAAGTTGAATGTGAAGTCAGCTTTTGATGGAATAATGTTGATTTTTCATGGCAAGTGTTTAATTCCAGGCTGACTTACATAAGTTTTTAAAGATTCAAGATTTATCAGAAAGTATCATGAGAGAACATAATGCTTATTAAATGTAAGGTGATCTTATTTATTAATGTTGTTGGAAATTCTTTGTACTTAAAACATATGGAAGAGTCAGGTTCTAAGGTTACACTTATTTTTTGAGAGGAGTTATCATTTGTGTATACTGAGATATTAAACCTCCAACTTCAATATTTGTAGATTGATCATATATCTGGACTAGTTCTAGTCCCGCCTGTAGAGATCAGATAGTACCAGGAAAAGCAGAGGTGCCAAGAACAAAGTGTGCAGATTTGGAGGTGATGTTGGGGTCTCTGTACATTTTGGCCCATCAAGTAAGCCCAGCTGTTCATTTGTTTCATGTCTAGGTTTGGAATTCACCCAGTTGCAGGCCGGATGCCTGGTCAGCTTAATGTGCTGCTGGCTGAGGCTGGGGTGCCATATGATATTGTGCTGGAAATGGATGAGATCAACCATGATTTCCCAGGTAAGTGGTAAAGGCGATGCTGAAGTCTAAATATTCTTAGTCTGAATAAAGCAACGCCCGTCTTAGGACGTAAATTGTGGGATTTCTGAACACCCACTAGTCCAATGAAGAGTAACCTACCCCTAGTAGGTGTGCAGTTGGAATGAAAGCAGTGAAAGACAGTACTGAATAAGGCACAACAGATTTGTGAGTAGCATGGGTACTTTTGTGCCTTTGAGGGGTGGTGAAAATCTTGAGAGATAGTGGAGCTCATTGCAGAGGGACTCGGAAGAGATCTGGCTTTGGGATCTAGGTCACAATTCTCGCTTGTTTGCATTAGATCCCAGCCTCAGGTTCCTCATTTATAAAATTACTTCTGTTGCTAATTTAATGTATAATGCTAGCCAGTGTCTGAGATTTTCCTGGCTTCTAATTGTACTGATTCATAATCAATAAAGTAGTTTTCTATTTTCTTTTAAATTACTAGGATTTCAGTAGATAAGGTGCTGTACTTTATGGCTGTCATTGGGTAGATGTTGAATGTTAATGACATTTGGCCCAAGATCATGTTTGTTAAAGTTAAACCAGTTCCCCCTGGCAAGTATCCACTGTAAACTTAAAAAATACTGTTTATTAGAGAAAAATAATGAAGTTATATGTGTATCTACATTCACATGGCATTTTTGGCAAAGTTCTAAGGTAATTTATATTATAGTCCTTAAAGAGGGAGTTTGGACCTTTTTAATTTTATGCCCCCTTTGAGATTTCACTGTTGCAAAATTTTGTGTGAAACCTGCCAGTTCCAGGAATTATGGGCACAGCTTTAATACAGTACAGACTCTTAGACCATTTTCTTTGAGACATCAAATAGCATCATATGTGGTCATTTTAAAAGTTGAAAATGGAATGCCAGTCTTCTCAAAAATAATATAACCAACAAGATCATTTTGAGATAATAAAAAAATCGCAAAGTCAGATTAGGTAGATGCATCTGGGGGGAGGGAAACCACAATAATGTAAGCTCCAGTCAGCATG
Organism: Herpailurus yagouaroundi; assembly: GCF_014898765.1. Taxonomy (NCBI): domain Eukaryota; kingdom Metazoa; phylum Chordata; class Mammalia; order Carnivora; family Felidae; genus Herpailurus; species Herpailurus yagouaroundi. The sequence continues at coordinate 34,917,183 of NW_024412377.1, forward strand.
CTCAGGTTCACATGCAGGACCTACTGCTTTTAGCTGTGTGGCATTGGCTAAGTTACCGACCCTCTCTGATAAAGCTCTTTGTACAGTGCCTGGCACAAGTGTGCATCCTATAAATGTTGGCTTTTGTTACTATTGTTATAAAGTGCAGATGACTGTAATTTGCCTGAAAAAAAATGAAAGTAGCCTATTTGAGACTTATATTTTCTCTTTTTTTCCCTTTATTACGTAGACACCGATTTGGTCCTTGTAATTGGAGCTAATGACACTGTTAATTCAGCAGCTCAGGAAGACCCCAACTCTATTATTGCAGGCATGCCAGTCCTCGAGGTCTGGAAATCAAAGCAGGTAAAGTTTCAGACTTGTGTTTCATTCTCATAGTCAAATGTCTCTTCAGACATGCGCACAGAGCCATCCTGGTTCACTCGGCGAGGAGCGCTAATGCCTTTTAAAAGCCGCAGGAGCTGGGGCGCCTGGGTGGCGCAGTCGGTTAAGCGTCTGACTTCAGCCAGGTCACGATCTCGCAGTCTGTGAGTTCGATCCCCGCGTCGGGCTCTGGGCTGATGGCTCAGAGCCTGGAGCCTGTTTCCGATTCTGTGTCTCCCTCTCTCTCTGCCCCTCCCCCGTTCATGCTCTGTCTCTCTCTGTCCCAAAAATAAATAAACGTTGAAAAAAAAAATTAAAAAAAAAAAAAGCCGCAGGAGCTTGAGTGGGCATAGGGCCTAGCTCTCTATATCCAGCTTCTGTCTGTTCGGTGGCCAATAGAGAACCCGAGTGAATGCCCTGGTCACCATTAGAACCAAACGATATTATGTGGATGGATTAACAAAATCTGTAGCCACAGCTGAAAAAAGAGCTGTGAGCTTTTGGAATGAGTCTGGCTGACTTCCAGATAGAGTCCAGTGAAGCAGATGGCTTCCCTCTGGGACAGTGAGTCAGTATCATTGCCTTCATATACGAAGATGAGCATGTTTTTTCATTTAATTTTTTTAAAGGGAATTTGTTGTTGTTATGGGGTGTCTAGAAGAAAGGTGATTTAGAAATCCAAACCATAACGTGGCATAAGGAAGCAAGGCCTGCTCGCGCACATCACCTCTGTGGAGGCTCACCGCTGGGTCATAGAGACTCAAAGGCTTATACCTTTCCCCTGCCTCATTCGAGGGACATGTCTTTACTACCCTTAGGTCAGATCTGCATTTTAACAGTCATAATTATGTAATTATGTAAGTACATTTCCCTTTAATTTTGTTTCTCTTCATTGAAAATATGGGAGTGTAGGGGCGCCTGGGTGGCGCAGTCGGTTAAGCGTCCGACTTCAGCCAGGTCACGATCTCGCAGTCAGTGAGTTCGAGCCCCGCGTCGGGCTCTGGGCTGATGGCTCAGAGCCTGGAGCCTGTTTCCAGTTCTGTGTCTCCCTCTCTCTCTGCCCCTCCCCTGTTCATGCTCTGTCTCTCTCTGTCCCAAAAATAAATAAACGTTGAAAAAAAAAATTAAAAAAAAAAATAAAGTGGTGGAATAGGAATCATGCCATTTTCCCATTAGAAGCTTATGCACTAAGTTTGGTCTCTTTAACACATTAGAGAAAGATGCTTATTTTTCTGAGTAGAAAATGTTACAGGGTCTTTATAGAGAAAAGCTCTGAGAAGAAAATCACTTGTAATCTTATGTTTCATAGATAAACTATTTATTGTTAACAAGATTTTTCTCTCTTGGATGTGAGTATGGGCACATTTAAAAAATTAAAGTTAATACAATATGTGCCTGCATTAAAAAAACGACTCCTTGTGTATTTTAGAAAACTGTGTACTCAGGAGTTAGTAGTGGTGATGCTTCATTTAAAGCTAGGGCAGGGCAGTGTGGGCATACCTATCACATCCCAGCCCAGTCTGTTAAATACACTCATTTTGCCCCTTAATCTTTGCTCCTTAGGTCATCGTTATGAAGAGGTCACTGGGTGTTGGCTATGCTGCAGTGGACAATCCAATCTTCTACAAACCCAACACGGCCATGCTTCTAGGCGATGCCAAGAAGACGTGTGATGCGCTGCAGGCAAAAGTGAGAGAATCCTACCAGAAGTAAATTTTCAAGACCAAGCTGTTGTCCGACAAAGCCACCTCTTCTGTTGTGGGAACAGGCAAATAAAGTATCACTCTATACAGCTGATAGACATCTGTAGCAAAGCTCTTGGAAGAGAAGGAAGACTGAAGAATGCAAAGCAAACAGGGATATTTTTCAAGATCCCTTGATTTTTTTTTTAAAAGATTGAAAATTCTGAATGTCTTTCTGTGCATATTTTTTGTGTTATTAATTCCAAAAGTATTTTATAAAAGGAGAAAGAACAGCCTCATTTTAGATGTAATCCATTTGGATTTTTTTATTCTTCCTCAATGGTCAACAATATTTTAAGAGATTAAGTTTTTAGGATCTTAGGACTTATATACATGGATCTGAACACTCTGACCTTGTAAACATTACAGGTACCTTCGTTTATGTTTTTTCAACAAAGATTACTAATTTGAGACTTGTGTCAGCTCCTGAGCTATCCTCTTACCATTTAACCATGATCTGAATTAACCATATCAAATTGGCTTCAACTTTTCAAACTGTACTACCAATTCTAGATTTCAGGGATGTATTTTCTCACTTCTATTTTAATACCTTAAGGGACTAGGTAATCTTTCAGAGATGCTGGAAACAATGACATCATTTGCTTTGTATGTTTCATCAGGACACCAGTGAAACATATAATTTGAAAGCAGTATTGTATTCTTAAGAATCCCATTTCCAATCAGAGGTGTTTTTAATTTCAATCAATTTATAAAGTGTATTACTGTATTAAGTGCACTTGAATGGAATTCAGCTATTTGACTAATAAATTGAGTTCATCATGTTTGCGTAGAGATGTAGCAATGGTCTCTGGTGACAAAAGGCTCAAGTGAATAGTTTTGCTGGTTACTACCATCCGGGGAAGACTTGCCACTGGGAAATAGATGAAATTACTCGCTCCCTTAATTGTTGGCAAGAATTTTTTTTTCCAAATCAGAATGTGTTTTGAGGCCTTATGTAATTGATGACATTTGAGAAAAATGGTGGCCCTTTTTTTTATTAGCTACCTCTTTGTTTATCTAAACATCAGTAAAGACCATGTCTTTTTGCAGTAAAAGTGTAGATTTTCTTTGTGACTTTGCTACTGTGCCAAAAGCTGTATATAGGTGAATGAATGAGTGAATACTTGGAATATCTGTCTCTCTCTGTAACTAATTTGGTACTAAGTTTCTTGAAATAATTATAAGCACATATAAACTATCTCTAAACCAGAAAAAGAATTAACTGTTGTGAAATTTTTTACTGTAATGCTCATGTTTACTCAGTTTATAACTCACAATATCTATTGGTTTGGTAATCAACTTCTGTTTTGCTGTGCTTGAGATTAAGATCTGTTTGTGTGTGTTTGTGTGGGTGTGTACATGTGTTTTAAAGCAGGAAAGGCTCTTTTTTAATTTTTAAGTAATAAATGCAATTTGCTAATGGATCTCAGGTCATTAGTAACCTCAAGTCTGAATTACATCATGAAAGTTCTACTAGGAAAACAATAAATCGTATCTTTATGCCCTTTTCCTTTTCCCAAAGTACTTGTGGGTATATCTGGAAAGCAGCAACTTGTTTTTTTTTTTTTTTTTAATGAGATAATTCCTGGATTCAGCTTAAACTAAAAATAATGACACTTGGATTTATTTATTTTTGTTATCGTAGTAAATCTTTTTCTATATTTTCAGAATTTAGGACCTCATTCTTTGCTGCTGACTAATCCTTTGTCATCTAGTTGTATTACTTGAGTTAAAAACTATGCTTCAGTTGGTTTTATTTTACTTTATTGCTTAGGATATTTAAATGATTTTTTGGATACAAAATTTCTTAAATTAATACTCCCAAAGGTTGGTGACCTTGGATTATTTATGGTGAAGTCTAAAACCAACAGAAATAATTTTCATCCATCCTATTTTATTGTTCTTTTTTTTCTAAGGCATACAACTGGAAGACATGACTTATTTTTTATTCTTGTATTGTTACACTATGTATAGATATTCAACTGGAAATAATTTTTTTTTAAAGTCCATTGTACCCCACAGTGCGTTACCAAAAAAAAGAATTACGTGTAGGCAGTGAAGTGCTAATGTTGATGTGTCTTTTAGGCCTTTTTGACCATCCGTTATTTTCTCGTTTGTCTTAAATTGGAAGTTTGTGTTTAAATTACTCATCTAAGTAAAGAATATATATAAGTAAATGGATAAATTTTAATACATTATATGTATGTTTCTGCCTAACTCTGGACAGTTTTTCAGCATATAAATCTTTTTATCATTCTCTCTGTATTTTTTTTCTAGGGATTGGAATAGGACGGAGAGAGAGGACTAATCTTTTTCTGCAGTGGGCGTTCAGGCCTTGATGGAGTCAGGGAATAACAGTTAGGTATTTTGTAATGAATCTGGATAGTGGGCCTTGGCCTTTCTGATTCTATCCAAGTCATGGCCCTAACTTTTAGATTTTGCTGTTTTCTCATCCAACACAAATATGGGATATATTATCTGTCAGTCAGGTTTAGGGTTTAGTTCAATTTATCCTATCCCAAAGCCTTATTATGTATAATTAATAACTCATAACCCATGTGTTCATCTGACTTAGAGGCAAATTTTCAAGTCCCTTAAGGCATACGTCTTGTGAATTAAAGCATTTTAGTACTGGAAAGTTGGACAGCTCATTTGTATAGCTAGGGGAGAATAGTTCAAATATCTAATTTATAGCTCCTGCCAGTTTTTGAGAGTCTTTGCCAACAAATATTGGGTCGGAATGGTAAGAGGAGAAAAACAAACAAAATTCTACCCGTCAGTGGCAGCAACTTGCATGTTCCAGCTGCTCTTTAGATTCCCAAAGGAAAGATAAATTAGTGTAATTAACAAGGGGGAAAAAAACACTTTTAAGTGAGACTTTTTTTTTTTTTTTTTAAATTAGAGAGAGAGAGAGGACAGGAGCAGGGAGAGGGGCAGAGGGAGAGAACTTGAGAATCTTAAGCAGGCTCCATGCTCAGCACGGAGTCCAAAGTGGGGCTCCATCTCATGACTCTGGGACCATGACCTGAGCTGAAATTAAGAGTTGGACACTCAACCCACTGAACCACCCACATGCCCCTAAAGTGAAACTTTTAAAGTGTTAGTTAAGTAAAGCAGTAGAAATGGTAACATTTGAATTTTGAAGCACTCAAGATTGCTGTTCTTTTTTTTTAAATGTTTATTTTGAGAGCAAGAGAGAGGGAGAGAGGAAGAATGTGAGCAGGGGATGGGCAGAGAGAGAAAGAGAGTGAGAGAGAACCCTAAGTAGGCTCCCTGCTATCAGTGCAGAGCCTGATGTGGGGCTCCATCCCACAAGTCGCGAGATCATGACCTGCCAAAATCAAGAGCCAGACGCTTAACCATCTGAGCCACCCAACACCCCAAGATTGCTGTTTTTAAACTTATCTCTTAGAAGTTACATATTGGGCTAAGGAATTGAACTGTTCACTATTTAAGAGGTTATATAGACATTTAGCATGGTATATACTGTAATTCTGGAGGGAAATCTTTTGGATAAAGTGGGTATAATGAGATAATGAGACAGTAATTAGATAATGAGAGACAGTAATTGAGATAATTAGACAGTAATTAGAATGAGACAGTAGATAGTCTTGTGCAAAAGCAAGGAGATAATGAGACAGCAATTAGAATGTTGACTATTTGAAACTCTTGACTTAACGATGGTTAAGATAGTGGGAGGAAAAGATAGGGTCTTGGTAGATAATTTATTTGGGGGAGGAGTGGAAAATTATATTGAATAGGTAGAGAACATCTAGTTTATGATTATGAAGAACTTTAAAGGCTTGGACTCTAAATAGTGGGGAGATATTATATCTCTGTCACGTTGATTGTGAAAGCATATGACTACCTCATTCTACGTAAAATATTTGTACTTCATATTCTTGTCAAAGATCACAACTTTAAACTCTGCTTTCCAATTCTTTTAAAAAGCCTATTTCTGAAGTATAATACTAATGAAAAAGTAGTCTAAAAGTTTGAGAGTCCAGTTTGCCCCTGGATATTTCAAATTTCACCCATAGACCAAAACAGCCCTCAGAGATCTGGGTACTTGGACTTTTGTTGTATGGAGTTACTGGGGATAACAAAGGCAGAGAGGTAATGGAATGGGGAGAAGAGTTATCCAGCTCACCTAAGGTCACTGAGTTTGGGGGCACATACAAGTGGCAGCAATAGAATGGCGGGGAGTCAAAGTGGTTGTTACGGACTTTGAGAAGAATTGAAGTGATGTGGATTTGGGGTATGCAGGTGACACGTGGAATGATGGTGGCTAGTTCCTTCCCCCAACAATGGAGAGACACGAAAAAGGAAGTGAGAACTCAGGGCAAGGGATTGCAGGTGTCGTGTTTCCTCTACCATAAAGAGAGAATAGGAAGATCTAAGAACCTTCTCCTTCTCCTTCCTTTTGCACTTGGGAAGATGAAAAACACAGCAGCAATGTGATTTGATGTAGGGCACAGTCAAAACACACAGAAATGGACCATTCAGAAATTGAAATAAGGCCACTTTTTTTTTTTTAATCCCCCCATCCACCTACGTTGTTTCTGGCTTACTCTAGGAAAAGCAAAACTTGGAAACTTCTCTAGTAATGTGTAGAACTGGAGTTAGCCAGTGAACTTTTATCTAAATGAGCTCTTTTCTGGACCTGATTTTCCAAAAGCCAGTGAGTTGCTATCAGCCAGCCTTGCCTTTGCCCCTTCTTTCTCCCATTTGGGGAATGCACTTTCCTCAAGAGTACAGGGCTTACACTAATGTGGCAGCGTCTGTGCCTGGTTAATTCTATCCAGACCTTGCGATTCTAGTTCTCTGCTACACATACATAAACACTGGTTTGAACTGAAATGTCACATTTAAATGTCTATAGAGAAATAGGATAAAGTGTGACTGACTAACCACCTTGTGTTATGTCAGTAGGGAGATAGCTTCTTCCCCAGACAGATGAAACAGAATGTCATGGCTTTATTTGTAATCTTTTTTTCCTTTAATGTTTATTCATTTTTGAGAGACAGAGATTGAGCATAAGTGGGATAGGGGCAGAGGGAGAGGGAGACACAGAATCTGAAGCAGGCTTCAGGCTCTGAGGTGTCAGCACAGAGCCCGACCGGGGGCTTGAACTCACGAACTGTGAGATTGTGACCTGAGAGGAAGTCTGACACTTAAACAACTAAGCCACCTGAGTGCCCCACATGGCTTTATTTTTGAATGTTTTGTCACTACTCTCCGAGTTTACTGGAACAGTTTGCTTCAGAAATCACTCCCTCTAGAAAAGTCCCTTTAAAACTTTCAGGCTTCTACTGATTCATGGAAAATTTGTTCTTGCAAATTATAGCCAGCTCTGTGGTTTTGTCCCATTGGGGTATGTATGAGCATGGAAGCTTGGACAGGACATGCTTTAGGTCCACACCCTTGTGTCTGATTGGGGATCACTGCTTCATTAGTGTTGGGTATAATTATAGTAACTTGGAAACATGGTCCCATAAAGATTAGAATCATGGTTGTAAATGAGACCAATAGAGCATTCGAAGACTATAATAGGAAATCTTATGAAAATCTTAACTATGTAAGAACTTTAGAGTACTTGTACTGGATTTGGTCCTTGCTGTAATGCATCTCACCCAGAATACGGTCTGTGTAAGCACCAGTGGTTGGATTTTAATGATGAACACAGGACAAGTAGTTGGATGATGGCATTACCAGGAAAAGGGTTACTGTTTCTCTAATGAAAACATTCATTCACTTTTGGTCATGCGTACATTCCTGGAATGTTTCACCTTTTGCTAAATTAAATATAAAGGCATTTTATTAATAAGTATATTAGTATGCAGCTTGGATGGAGGGAGGGGAGTGCATTTTTGTGTGTGTCCCACATGGATTTATGTTTAGGACTCATTATCTGGAAGCTTATCTTAACTTTTTTTTTTTTTTAATTCCAGATAGACAGACTGTCCCCTTATTCAATTTAGTATCTCAGCTGGTAATAGGAACAGTAGCTACTAGTTAACGAGTACTCATTTTGTGCTAGGCAACATCCTGTCCACATCCTGTGGGTTTTCAGTGCCTTCTACAATAGAAAATGGCAACCTAGATCTGGCGAGGTTCCACTTAACTGGGTCCACTTAACCACTCTGTTGATGTTTCTTAAAAATAGCTAAAGGAAAGATGGCACTCAAGAAAGGGAGGAACCATATCTTTCTAAACTGTTTAAGTATATTTTTAAAAAACCCAATTGAGATTTCAGCAAGAAGATACCAACCACTGACAAAATGATATGAAGAAATGTGAACCTTGTAGAAGAAACAAGCGACAGCTGTTTTTACATGACAAAAGTTGTTGGTTATCCAGTAGTGATTTGTCCTACCCTTTCTCTCTCCCAGCAGCTGCTGCCATTTGCCGCATACACAAAAGTTTAAGTCCTGGGGTCGCGTCTTAGGAGAAGAATAAAGGAGACTTTGGAGCAGATTTTCCAAAATGCTTTCTATGTTATGCTTTCCAGAATCATACCTACTGCACATCCATGCCTACTTGGACCTCCAACAACTGCCCACCTGACAACCAGTCTGGCCAAAGCTTTTTGCTATGAATTTTCATCTCCCAGGCCACAAACTCAGACGTCCCAAAATATGACTTTATTTTCTATAACTGAACTGACTTCCATTTTATTTTAATTTCTTATTTCTTATTTTATTTTATTGTTTTTAACTTCAGCATAATTACTAAAAAGTGCTCTCAGCACGAGTTGTTGGTTGTGGGGTTTTTGTTTTGTTTTGTTTTCCTTTTTATTAGTTTATTTTAAAATTTACATCCAAGTTAGTTAGCATGTAGTGCAACAATGAATTCAGGAGTAAATTCCTTAATGCCCCTTACCCATTTAGCCCATCGCCACACAACCCCTCCAGCAACCCTCTGTTTGTTCTCTGTATTTAAGAGTCTCATGTTTTGCCCCCCTCCCTGTTTTTATATTATTTTTTGCTTCCCTTCCCTTATGTTCATCTGTTTTGTATCTTAAATTCCTCATATAAGTGAAGTCATATGATCTTTGTCTTTCTGACTAATTTTGCTTAGCCTAATACCTTCCAGGTCCATCCACATAGTTGCAAATGGCAAGATTTCATTCTTTTTGATTGCCAAGTAATACTCCATTGTGTATATATACTACGTCTTCTTTATCCATTCATCCATCAATGGACATTTCGGCTTTTTCCGTACTTTGGCTATTGTTGATAGTCCTGCTATAGACATTGGGGTGCATGTGCCCCTTCGAAACAGCACACCTGTATCCCTTGGATAGATACCTAGTAGTGCAATTGCTGGGTTGTAGGGTAGTTCTATTTTTAATTTTTTGAGGACCCTCCGTACTGTTTTCCAGAGTGGCTGTACCAGTTTGCATTCTCACCAGCAGTGCAAAAGAGATCTTCTTTCTCCACATTCTCACCAACATCTGTTGTTGCCGGAGTTGTTAATGTAAGCCATTCTGACACGTGTGAGGTGGTATCTCATCGTGGTTTTGATTTGTATTCCTCTGATGCTGAGTGCGGTTAAGCAGTCAGTTGGCCATCTGGCTGTCTTCCTTGGAAAAGTGTCTATTCATGTCTTTTGCCCATTTCTTCACTGGATTATTTGTTTTTTGGGTGTGGAGTTTGATAAGTTCTTTATAGACTTTGGATACTACCCCTTTATCTGATAAGTCATTTGCAAATATCTTCTTCCATTCTGTCAGTTGCCTTTTAGTTTTGCTGATTGTTTCCTTTGCTGTGCAGAAACTTTTTATTTTGATGAGGTCCCAATAGTTCATTTTTGCTTTTATTTCCCTTGCCTCTGGAGATGTGTTGGGTAAGAGTTGCTGTGGCCAAGATCAAAGAGGTTTTTGCCTGCTGTCTCCTTGAGGATTTTGATGGCTTACTGTCTTATGTTTATTTATATATTTTTAATTTTTTTAACGTTTATTATTGAGAGACAGAGCATGAGCATGGGAGGGGCAGAGAGAGGAGGAGACACAGAATCTGAAGGAGGCTCCAGGCTCTGAGCTGTTAACACAGAGCCTGACGTGGGGCTCAAACTCACAAACCCAGCGAGATCATGACCTGAGCCAAAGTCAGATGCTTAACCGACTGAGCCACTCAGGTGCCCCTTACTGTCTTATGTTTAGGTCTTTCATCCATTTTGAGTTTATTTTTGTGTATGGTGTAAGAAAGTGGTCCAGGTTCATTTTTCTGTATGTCGCTGTCCAGTTTTCCCAGTACCACTTGCTGAAGAGACTGTCTTTATTCCATTGGATATTCTTTCCTGCTTTGTCAAAGATTAGTTGGCCATACATTTGTGGGTCCAATTCTGGGTTCTCTATTCTGTTTTATCGATCCGAGTGTCTAGACGTTCTTGTGCCAGTACCATACTGTCATGATGATTATAGCTTTGTAATACAGCTTGAAGTCTGGGATTGTGATGCCTCCAGCTTTGGTTTTCTTTTTCAAGATTGCTTTGGCTATTCGGGGGTCTCTTCAGGTTCCATACAAATTTTAGGATTGTGTGTGCTAGCTCTGTGAAGAATGCTGGTGTTATTGGATAGGGGTTGCATTGAATATGTAGATTGCTTTGGGTAGTATCGACATTTTAACAATATTTGTTCTTCCTATCCAGGAACATGGAACCTTTTTCCATTTTTTTGTTTCTTCACTTTCTTTCATAAGCTCTCTATAGTTTTCAGTGTATAGATTTCTCACCTCTTTGGTTAGATTTATTCCTAGGTATTTTATGGTGCAACTGTAAATGGGATTGATTCCTTGATTTCTCTTTCTGTCACTTCGTTATTGATGTATAGGAATGCAACCAATTTCTGTGCATTGATTTTATATCCTGCCAGTTTGCTGAATTCATGGATCAGTTCTAGCAGTTTTTTGGTGGGATCTTTTGGGTTTTCCATATAGAATATCATGTCATCTGTGAAGAGTGAAAGTTTCACCTCCTCTTGGCTGATTTTGATGCCTTTTATTCCTTTGTGTTGTATTATTGCTGAGGTTAAGACTTTCAATACTGTGTTGAATATTGGAACATAGAGTGGACATCCCTGTCTTGTTCTTGACCTTAGGGGGAAAGCTCTCAGTTTTTCCCCATTGAGGTTGATATTAGAGGTGGGTCTTTCATATATGGCTTTTATGATCTTGAGGAATGATCCTTCTCTCCCTACTTTCTTTAGGGTTTCTATCAAGAAAGGTGGCTGTATTTTGTCAGATGTTTTGTCTGCATCTATTGAGAGGATCATGTAGTTCTTGTCCTTTCTTTTATTGATGTGATGTATCAGATTGATTGTTTTGTGGATATTGAACCAGCCTTGCATCCCAGGTATAAATCCCACATGGTCGCAGTGAATAATTTTTTTAATGTATTGTTAGATCTGGTTGGCTAATATGTTAAGGATTTTTGCATCCATGTTCATCAGGGAAATTGTCCCATAGTTCTCCTTTTTTAGTGGGGTCTTTGGTTTTGCAATCAAGGTAATGCTGGCTTCATAGAAAGGGTTTGGAAGTTTTTCTTCCATTTCTATTTTTTGGAACAGCTTCAAGAGAATAGATGTTAACTCTTCCTTAAATGTTTGGTAGAATTCCCCTGGAAAGCCATCTGACCCTGGACTCTTGTTTTTTGGGAGATTGTTGATTACTAATTCGATTTCCTTACTGGTTATGGGTCTGTTGAAATTTCCTATTTCTTCCTGTTTCAGGAATTTGTCCATTTCTTTCAGATTGCCCATTTTATTGGCATATAATTGCTTATAATATTCTCTTGTTATTGTTCTTACTTCTGCTGTGTTGGTTGTGATCTCTCCTCTTTCATTCTTGATTTTATTTATTTGGGTCCTTTCCTTTTTCTTTTTGATCAAACTGGCTAGTGGTTTATCAATTTTGTTAATTCTTTCAAAGAACCAGCTTCTGGTTTCGTTGATCTGTTTTGTTTGTTGTTGTTGTTGTTGTTGTTGTTTTGATAACATTGATTTCTGCTCTAATGTTTATTATTTCCTGTCTTCTGCTGGCTTTGGGTTTTATTTGCTGTTCTTTTTCCAGCTCCTTAAGGTCTAAGGTTAGGTTGTGTATCTGAGACCTTTCTTCCTTCTTTAGGAAGGCCTAGATTGCTAGATACTTCCCTCTTATGACTGTCTTTGCTATGTGCCAGAGGTTTGGGGCTGTGGTATTATCATTTTCATTGACTTCCAGGTACTTTTTAATGTCCTCTTTAACTTTTTGGCTAGCCCATCCATCTTTAGTAGGATGGTCTTTAGTCTCCAAGTATTTATTATCTTTCCACAGTTTTTCTTGTGGTTGATTTAGAATTTCATAGCATTGTGATCTGAAAATATGCACAGTATGATCTCGATCTTTTTGTACTTGTTGAGGGCTGATTTGTGTCCCCGTATGTGATCTATTCTGGAGAATGTTCTAGTGCACTTGAGAAGAATGTGTATTCTACTGCGTTAGGATGAAATGTTCTGAATATATCTGTTAAGTCCGTCTGGTACAGTGTGTCATTCAAAGCCATTCCTTCCTTTTTGATTTTCTGTTTAGATGATCTGTCCATTGTTGTAAGTGTGGTTTTGAAGTTCCCTACTATTATGGTTTTATTGTCAATGAGTTTCTTTATGTTTGTGATTAATGATTTATATATTTGGGTGTTACCACGTTTGGAGCATAAATGTGTATAATTGTTAGATCTTCTTGGTGGATAGACCCCTTAATTATGATATAATGCCCTTCTTCATCTCTTGTTACAGTCTTTACATTAAAGTCTAGATTGTCTGATATTAGTATGGCTACTCTAGCTTTCTTTTGGCCACCATTAGCATGGTAGATTGTTCTCCATCCCCTTCCTTTCAATCTGAAGGTGTCTTTAGGTCTAAAGTGGGTCTCTTGTAAACAGCATATAGATGGATCTTGTTTTCTTTTCCATTCTGTTACTCTATACCTTTTGATTGGAGCACTTAGTCCATTGACATTTAGAGTGGGTACTGAATGATGTGAATTTATTGCCATTATGTTGTCTGTAGATTTGGAGTTTCTGGTTGGTGTTCTCTGGTCCTTTCTAGTCTTTGTTGCTTTTGGTCTTTTAAAATACGTTTTATTTTATTTTATTTAATTTTTGTTGTCTTTTCTCCCCTCAGAGAGTTCTCCTTAAAATTTCTTGCTGGGCTGGTTTAGTGGTCAAGAACTCCTTTAATTTTTGTTTGTCTGGGAAACTTTTTATCTCTCCTTCTATTTTGAATGACAGCCTTGCATGGTAAAGAATTTTTGGCTACATATTTTTCTGATTCAGCACATTGAATATATCCTGCCACTTCTTTCTGGCCAGCCAAGTTTCTGTGGATAGGTCTGCTGTGAATCTGAGCTGTCTTTCCTTGTCAGTTAAGGACTTTTTTCCCTTGTTGCTTTCATAATTCTTTCCTTGTCTGAGTAATTTAGAATTTGACTATGATATGCCTTGTTGATGGTCAGTTTTTGTTGAATCTAATTGGAGTCCTCTGTGCTTCCTGGATTTTGATGTCTGTGTCTTTCCCCAGGTAGGAAAGTTTTCCGCTATGATTTGCTCACATAAAACTTATACCCATTTTTCTCTCTCTTCATTTTCTGGGGCCCTTATGATTCTGATGTTATTCCTTTTCAATGAGTCACTGAGTTCTCTAATTCTTTTTTTTTTTTTTTAATTTTTTTTTCAACGTTTATTTATTTTTGGGACAGAGAGAGACAGAGCATGAACGGGGGAGGGGCAGAGAGAGAGGGAGACACAGAATCGGAAACAGGCTCCAGGCTCTGAGCCATCAGCCCAGAGTCTGATGCAGGGCTCGAACTCACGGACTGCGAGATCGTGACCTGGCTGAAGTTGGACGCTTAACCGACTGCGCCACCCAGGCGCCCCTGAGTTCTCTAATTCTTAAATCATGCTCTTTTGCCTTAGTCTCCCTCTTTTTTTCTGCTTCATTGTTCTCCATAAGTTTGTCCTCTTTATCTCTGATTTGCTGCTCTGCCTCTTCCATCCTTGCTGCCAGGACATCCATTTAAGATTGTAGCTCAGTTTTTTAAGATGTAACTCATTTTTTATTTCATCCTGACTAGCTTTGACTTCTTTTATCTCTGCAGAAAGGATTTCTAACCTATTTTCAATGCCAGTATTCTTATTATCATGATTCTAAATTTTGGTTTAGGCGTCTTGCTGTATCTGTGGTGATTAGTTCCCTGGCTGTAATTTCTTCCTGTTCTTTCTTTTGGGGTGAATTCCTTCATTTCATCATTTTGAAGGAAGAAAAGGAATTAGTAAAGTAAAAAAAAGAAAAATTAAAAAATTTAAAACAACACAAAAAAATAAAATAAAGGATGCTAGATTCTAGGTGTGTTTTGGTCTGGATGTTGAAAGGAGCTTGATAGATTAGAGAAAAAAGGGAAAGATAAGAAAAGAGAAAAAAGGAAAACGTTTGAAAATTTGAAAACATGAATATAATAGAATAGAATAAAATGAAATGATGGAAGTGAAATGAATTTTAAAAATTTACAAAATAAAAAATATAGTGGGAAAAATTAAAAATATTTTTAATAAAAATGGAAAATAAATATAATTTTTTTTCTCTTTCTGTATTCAAGAATAATAAAAGAAAAAAAATTGAATAGATGGACCTGTGAACAGACTGAAATATGATTGAAATTACATCGGTTTCTCCTAGAAGTCAAACTACGAAGCACGTTATAGTCAGTAAACTAAGCAGATGGAATGACTTGTGTTCCTAAAGTGCACAGTTGGCCCAATTGGATGGGGCTTAGTGTAATGGCTCTATTCTCCACTAGATGGCGCTGCTTAGCTTGCTGGGGGTGGATTGTTGTGGCGCTTATAGGTATGTATGCACGTGCACGGGAGGGGTGAAAATAGCGTCAGCCAGCTACCCAATCCCTAGTACCAGAACTCTATGCTTTCCCAGACAGACCATCAAGCACCCCACCTTTGTCTCTGGCTTATGTCCACTCCTTGCTTTTACACTGTAAACAGGCCATCAGGCTGCCAGGTGACACCTCCCTCCTGAGTTTTATCTCAGATGCGGCTGTGTTTCCCAACCCTTCACTTCTGAGAGACTGGGGCTTTGGCCTGTTCTGACCCTCTGGGTGAGGGTCTCACCAAGCAATTGCCTGGTGCCAGCTACCCCCAGGAATGTTCGGGAGACTGCACTGCTGCCGATTCCCTGAGACTGTGGGTGGGTGCCAGCCCACCCCAGAAAAATTTCACGTGATCATGTAGCAGCAGCATCCAGGGATCATGGAAAAATCACAACACCCATCTGTCACCAGGCTTCCCACTTAACGTCCTTGTTCCAGTACCAGTGAGTGTGGTTGTTTGCCAGGGTCTGCTGGGACCTTTGCCTGTGGGGTGGCTGCACAGCCTCTACCAGATGTCCTCCCAGCAGGGGAACTGCCTCTAGTGTGTGACCCGAGGACCCCTCAGACCTTGCTCTCTGTTCCTAAGGATTCGCCCTTCCCACCAGAGCACCACCAGGTATTGAGCTGTGGCATTTCAGACTCTATGCTTCCCTGTTTATGGAGTCTTAATGGAATTTAAACCATCTCCTTTCTCCTTTCTCCCTTTTTTGTTCGGTCTCTTGTGTATTCTTTCTTTTCTCTCCAGATGCTTTCGAGTGGGGGTATGCTATCTGTGCTCTACCCGCCCCCCCCCCCGGGGGGGGGGGGGGGGGGGGGGGGAAAAAAAGGGGGGGGCCCCCCCCCCCCCATGGCTTCTCTCTCCCTCGGTTCATCTCTCCACACCATGTACCTCCTGAGTTCTGTGTTTCAGGTTGTATAGATTGTTGTGTTGATCCTCAAATCAGTTTTCTAGGTGTGCAAGATGGTTTAGTGTTGATCTGGCTTCATTTCAGGGAGGAGAGACGCAAAAAACAATTTCCATGCTGTTCCACCATCTTGGCCCATCCTGTTTATTTTTTTTAAGAGAGGGAGAGAGACAGAGAGACAGGAAGAGCACAAGCAGGGGAGGGGCAGAGAGAGAGGGAGACACAGAGTCAGAGGAAGGCTCCAGGCTCTGAGCTTTCAGCACAGAGTCTGACATGGGGCTTGAACTCACTAATCGTGAGATCATGACCTGAGCCAAAGTAGCATGCTTAACCAACTGAGCCACCCAGGTGCCCCCTGAATTCCTTTATTAAACTCCCATTTTCCTTGATGATGGAAACTTGACCTTAATTCAGGGTGTTTCTGTCTCCTTCTACTCCTGGGGGCACATCTTCATTCAGAGGCAAAGTGGGGTGGAGAGCAAGGTAAGTTACAATGATATTTGAATGGAGTGGGTTGGGTCCTTGGTCTTCATCCATCCAGTCTGGCATCCTCTGAAGTGTTATTCCTCCTACCCAGTCTTGGTTACTAATATCTTTACACATTGACATTCAGTAATTTCCTCTTTGGTCTAAATGAAATAAAAGAGGTTATAAGAATGTTTAAAGCAATATGGAATGGGAGGGAAGAAATACACAAGCGTGGATGATATGATCATCTCAACATATTTTGGCAACTTTCTCCTACTATGATTTATATTTGGGGTGCAACTTGTAGCCTTTGAATGAGGAAAGAATATTAATTTTATTTTCACAAAGAAAGTAGTAGGTGCTCTATTTAAGTAATTTAAAATGAATTGATTCAAATACTTCAAGCAAAGAAATTCTGAGGAGCCATTTAATTATTCTCACGAGACTAACTGAATGTGAGCTTCAGAGACCTTATTTTTAAAAATTTAGACATTGAGTTGTTTGGAGGAAGGTTTTTCATATGTTCCTCTGCCCCATGGGGAATTTAAAGTGCTCTATCATCTAATCTCTATTATTTTATGAGCAGTACCTTGGTACTAAATCTATAGCTAAAAGTTGAACCACTCATTCACAGTTGGAGCACATCTGAAACAAAGATAGGTCAAAAATAGCTCTGTGATAATTACCATCTTTTTGAAGAACACAGGTTAGCATTTATAACCCATCTAATTCTTTTGTACTGATGAAATATATTTTTTAAAAAATAACGATTTCTGTGTAAGTTATTAATTGTAATTTTCACTGGGGAAATTGGAGCACAAAACATCACAATGTTCCCCTAATTACACTGTGGCAGATGGAACAAGAACTGTATCTTCTGCCAATTAACTGTGTTTTTTTTTCTTAAATTACAAGTGCATGGTCATTTCAATAAATGTCATTCCTATTTTATGCATAAGCTTTCTGCTCCTCTGGAATATTTTCTTGCCCCCCATGGAAATAAAGGAAATTGAGCAAAATGGAACAAAGAAGATAACAAATACATTCAAAAGTGCCATTATTTAATATTTTCATGCCACCACTTGAGAATGAAATTAGACTGCAAGGGACAACATGGGCAATTGGGCAGACCTTTGCATAATAGGTGTTCCCATTGTACAAGAATCTGGGGGATTAGAGCATTTATCCAGGTGGAATAGAGGGTGAGAGGAAGTGAATTGGCCACTGCTCAGCCTGGGGGAGATGAGGTGGAAAAGCCTCTGAGAAGAGAGACCAAGGGAGCATTTACAAGATGGGTGAAACCCAAATTTTGCTAGTTCTTTTAGATTCCAAGTGGAGGGAGCGGATGTCAAAGGAAGGAAGAATCAGAGATCATCAGCATGAGATTTTTAGAAGGGATGTGGAGTAAGGAGTTGGAATTCAAACTGGAAGAAACCACAGAAAGAGTTAATGGTATGGGGCACCTGTGTGGCTCAGTCGGTTAAGCATCTGACTTCAGCTCAGGTCACAATCTCACAGTCAGTGGGTTCTAGCCCCACATCAGGCTCTGTGCTGATAATTCAGAGCCTGGAGGCTGCTTCAGATTCTGTGTCTCCCTCTCTCTCTGCCCGTCCCCCACTCTCTCTCTCTCAAAAATGAATAAACGTTAAAAAAAACAGTTAATGGTAGCACTAATGACATTTTCTAAGTTACAAGGTGATATTAGAAATTGCTTATGCTTGAAATGTTTTTATTTCTGTTTCTTCCACCATTGATTTGGTTGGGTTTCCTATCTATAAAATATATGATCAAGTGGCGATGACAAGCCTATTATTTATTGTGTGCCATGTGCTGTGCCAATTAGCAGAAGCATGTAGCATGGTCCCTTGCAGTGAAGTATGGGATACATAGAAGAATGATAAAATTATAATTTGGTGGAATTGCAAAAATTAAATGATTTGCAAGTTATGGAGGCAGTTCATCAAAGAGAATGATTGTTGCTTGGGTTTGAGTAGGGAATTCTGGGTAGCTTTTGCAGAGAAGTGTTCTAGAAGATAAATAAGAGATGGTTAGGTACATAAGGAAGGAACAGCATTTTAAAGTTTATTTATTTTGAGAGAGACAGAGACAGTGAAAGTTGGGGGTGGGGTGGAGAGAGACAGGGATAGAGAATCCTAAGCAGGCTCCGTGTTGCCAGCCCAGAGCCGGATGTGGGGCTCGAACTCACAAAACTTTGAGATCATGACCTGAGCCAAAACCAAGAGTTAGATGCTTAACCGACTGAGCCACCCAGGAGCCCCAGAACAAGTATTTTCAATGGGGAGATAGCATGTGAAAATTCACTGAATCAAGACATTTCAAAGGAAGTAATTCTCTTCAAATATTTAACACAATACAGATTTTAATTCATAGTTATTAATGTTTTAAATAAAACTCTTGTGCTAGAGAACTGTCATTTTCCCGGTCATTTTGAGGGGAATTATTATTATTATTATTTTTTATTTTTTTACTGCCAATAGTCATTTGCCAATTTTGGTACTGACTAATGTCTCTTTCCCCATGCTGCTCTCAAAAAAAACCCAAAAAACAAACAAACAAAAAAACCACATTGCTTGTATTTTTCACAATCTGTTCCTTACTCCATCTTTGTCAGAGCGCCAGTGAAGGAGGAACTCTATTCTTTGCATTAGAGAAGGCTCAAGTTACCAAGAAATTATTGAGTCAGTTGCAACTGGGCAGTGGTAATTCAGTAGTACTAATACTAGGAGCTTTTCCCAAGGTCTTGGGCTTTCTTTGCCTTCTGGGTGGATCTCAGAAGATGAGTCTATCAGGCAAGAAGCAAGCCTGTTTCTGATGGGTGGCGGCCATAATTAATGTGGTTTTGTGTCAATTTAGCTAATCTGGAAGTGTAGTGCCTAGAATTTCCTTCCTTGTCTGATTCTAGGTTAGTCCCAAGAGAAATTTTGTGAAATTTGGAAGATGAGGCCAGGCAATGGCCGTATCACTACAAAGGCTTGTTTGGCTGGGTACTACTTCGGCATTGCGTGACTGCTGCCCCAGGTCCGCTTGATGACCTTGCACACTAGCTGGGACCCCAGCTTCTCTCACTCCTTTTGGATCCCTTTCTTCAGCTTCTTAACTTTCTGGGCAAAGCCCATGTATGTGGTCTTGACCGAGCGCACTGGCTTCTGCAGGTCACTCGTGTTAGGTGTGAGACAGACAAGGGTTCAAGTTTGTCCTCACTCTCCCCCACTTCACGTTGGCTGTCAACTCTGCTCACTGAGAGTCACTTCAGGCCCGTGGCCAGAAACAGAGCCAATGGCATCCACAATTGTGTAAAGTTGCATTCGTAGTAAGTCTCTTCTTTCCTACTGTGGTTCTGCTTCCCTGATTGAAACTTCACTGGTACAGTCCCCTCACCATATGTCATGATGCTCATATAGCTAATTTGTGATTATTAATTGTGTTAAGGAATTTGAATGGCATATGTAATTGAAATTACAGGTGATCAAAGGTCTCATTTAATAATTTCAATGATTTTGGGGCACCTGGGTGGCTCAGTCGGTTAAGCCTCAGACTTCGGCTCAGGTCATGATCTCGTGGTTTACAGGTTCGAGCCCCACGTCGGGCTCTGTGCTGACAGCTCAGAGCCTGGGGCCTGCTTCAGATTCTGTGTCTCCCTCTCTCTCTGCCCCTCCCCCCTCACACTCTGTTTCTCTCTCCTTCAAAAATAAACATCAAAAAATAAATATATAATTTCAACCATTTCTCCTAATAAATATTAAAATTAGATGACTCACATTTCACCACCTTTACAACTGGATTGAATGATGAATTCAGTTAATGATTTTTTTCATATAAATTACTGCTCTTTCCAAAGAGCACAACTTAGTGCTAGGGGGGATTAAAACCGTTGTAAAACCTATCCTCTTTTTGGCATACAGTGGGGGTGTGTGGACAGAATGTTTACAGGTAGGATAAAAGGAGAAGGCTAAAAATTTAAATGATGATTTGGTTACAGTATAGGTACACATACAGAGAAATATTGACACCATTTTTAGAAATTCCAAGAGCTCTTGTTCTTGCACATGTGAATCAATCCTTATTGACTCTGGGCTTGACCATGCGATTTTCTTGGGCTAACAGGCATTAGCAAGTGAAGTGCAGACAGAGGCTTGATAAGAGCTTGTGCACTGGGGCTTGGCCTTTTGGAAAGTTCCTTCTTTAGAGCTTGTTGCCATACTATAAGGAACCTTGGGCTGAGTCATGAGAAGCAATCTGGAGAGAGGCTTGGAGGATTAGGGGCTGTCTTGGACTTATCAACTGAAGGCAACTGCATGAGCAATATCCATGCAACAGGAGAATCACCAGCTGAACCTTGCCGGAATTCCTAATAAACGGAATTCTGTGGAATAACAGATTGTTGTTTAGGGGTGGTTGGTTATACAACAATGGAAGATTGAAATAGCCATGACAAAGCATTAATAATAAACTTGTTCCTTCTTCTTTTTTCTTTTTTTATAAAAAACTGTGCATTGACTTAGTTCTGACTATGCCTCCTTTTACTCCTTCCTTAAATTCCTTATTACTTTTCATGGTCTCCACTTCCCCTTTTCTCATCAGAGCATGGGTGGTCGTTCTTCTAGGTAGCATGCGTTGGGAGACACTTAGAAACCCCATATACCCCAGAATATCTTCCTTCTCAGTCTGTCCTGGTACTTGAGACTTCAGCATTATTTAAAGAATGATTTTTTTCTTCTAAGCTACGAATTCCCTTCTCCAAGGACGAACTATGCCTGGACACATAATATTATCCTCTGTCAATCACCATGGAGCCAGGATTAGTTTGTTCGTTTGCTCTCCTTGGAAGAGGCAGGGAGGAACTGACTCTAGCTTGCCAGGGGGCCCTGCCCACACATGTACATCTGCCTGCAAGTCTTCCCCCTTATTCTGTCAGCCAGTTAACTACTTCTCTTCCTTCAGCTCTGGACTCCATTAACAGTTTCTTAGGGAAGTGTCCCTGAACCCCCTGATTAAATCTATTCTCCGATTACAGGTGCTCATAGAACCAACTGCCTCTTCTTCAGAGCAATTTCAATCAACCTTTTAAATATGTAATTATGTTATATTTACATCACCTGGGACTATAAGCTCTAAGGAGATAGAGATCATGATTATTTTTGCCCACTGTGGTATTCTCGATACTTAGAATATACTCTGACATATGGAGTGTATTTAATACATATTTGTTAAAGAAACAAATGATTGACTGGGTGAACTGAGATTCTGAACAATTGAATTCTCCTTTCCTTTCTTACTTTAGACCCTTTTGTGCCTGGACTGGATGTATTAATACTATTTTAGGCAAGAAAGAAGGCACGTGGCATTCTAGAAACTCTGAGATGTTTCAAGAAGGGAAATTATTAAAATGTCAATACTACCCAAAACAATCTACACATTTAATGCAATCCCAATCAAAATTGTACCAGCATTCTTCTCAAAGCTAGAACAAATAATCCTAAAATTTGTATGGAACCACAAAAGACCCCAAATAGGCAAATTAATATTGAAGAAGAAAACCAAAGTGGAAGGCTTCACAATCCCAGATTTTAGCCTCTATTACAAAGCTGTAATCATCAAGAGAGTATGGTATTGGCACAAAAACAGACACATAGACCAATGGAATACAATAGAGAACCCAGAATTAGACCCACAAATGTATGGCCAACTAATCTTTGACAACGCAGGAAAGAGCATCCAATGGAAAAAAGAGTCTCTTTAGCAAATGGTGCTGGGAGAACTGGACAGCAACATGCAGAAGAATGAAACTAGACCACCTTCTTACACCATACACAAAAATAAACTCAAAATGGATGAAAGACCTAACTGTGAGACAGGAAACCATCAAAACCCTAGAGGAGAAAGCAGGCAACAACCTCTTTGACCTCAGCAATTTCTTACTCGACACATCTCCAAAGGCAAGGGAATTAAAAGCAAAAATGAACTATTGGGACTTCATCAAGATAAAAAGTTTCTGCACTGCAAAGGAAACAATCAACAAAGCTAAAAGGCAACTGATGGAACGGGAAAAGATATTTGCAAATGACATATTGGATAAAGGGCTAGTGTCCAAAAATCTATAAAGAACTTACCAAACTCCACACCCGAAAAAAAAAATAATCCAGTGAAGAAATGGGCAGAAGACACGAATAGACACTTTTCCAAAGAAGACATCCAGATCACCAACAGACACATAAAAAGATGCTCAACGTCACTCATCATCAGGGAAATACAAATCAAAACCACACTCAGATACCACCTCACGCCGGTCAGAGTGGCTAAACTGAACAGATCAGGAGACTACAGATGCTGCTAAGGATGTGGAGAAATGGGAACCCTCTTGAACTGTTGGTGGGAATGCAAACTGGTGCAGTCGCTCTGGAAACCAGTGTGGAGGTTCCTCAAAAAATTGAAAATAGAGCTACCCTATGACCCAGCAATAGCACTACTAGGAATTTACCCAAGGGATACAGGAGTGCTGATGCATAGGGGCACTTGTATCCCCAATGTTTACAGCAGCACTTTCAACAGTAGCCAGATTGTGAAAAGAGCCCAAATGTCCATCGACTGATGAGTGGATACAGAAGACGTGGTTTATATATTCAGTGGAATACTACTTGGCAATGAGAAAGAATGAAATCATGCCATTTGCAGCAGAGTGGGTGGAACTGAAAGGTATTATGCTGAGTGAAATAAGTCAGTCAGAGAAGGACAGGTATCATATGTTTTCACTCATATGTGGATCCTGAGAAACTGAACAGAAGGCCATGGGGGAAGGGAAGGGGGCAAAAATAGATACAAACAGAGAAGGAGGGAGGCAAACCACAAGAGACTCTTAAATACAGAGAACAAGCTAAGGGTGGATGGGGTGTGGGGGAGAGGGAAAATGGGTGATGGGCATTGAGGAGGGCACTTGTTAGGATGAGCACTGGGTGTTGTATGTAAGCCAATTTGACAATAAATTGTATTCATAAAAAAATAACACGAAACAAAATTTAAAAAGGGGAATTAAAAATTAAGGGTGCTATGCTGAAGCTAAGACTTACTAGAACATTGTGGACTCCCTTACAATGCCTTATCTATTTAAATTCTTACCCCTGGATAGAAACATTCCCAGAAATAAGAAAACTAGTAAGAGTTAACATGAGTACTAGCATGTATTGTAAAAACATTATGGGGCTGCCATAAATAGTATTTCTCTTTTTCCATGCAGTAATAGTTAAAAGCTTCCCTTTATAATTAAACAATTTTGGATTATTGAGGAAGAACTGTAATGCTTTATTTTAATTGAGGTATAAGTGACGTATAATATTATATTATTTTCAGGTGTGCAATATCGTGATTTAATATTTGTGAACACTGCAAAATGATCGCCATAATAAGTCAGAACTACAATGCTTCAAACACTTTGTAGTTCTAGCATTTATCTTCATTAAAGTATGTAATAATTAAACAGTCATTTATAGTAGGTTTACTAACATGAGAAGAAAAAAAGAAGTGTTGGAGCTTTACATTTTATTTTAATATTACTATTCTCACTTTGAACAGGTTGAGCAAGAATGGCAATCATGATTTAGCCAATATTTAATTTATAAAGAGTGTTTTTGTAATCCTCATAGCGTTGTGAAATCAAAACCTTCCACTTTTATTTCCTTAGGGATAATTGCTGTTTATTCTCCAATTTAGAATATCTGGGAAAATAATTGACCTGGAGAAGCATCTCTCAAAAATGTGGTGATAATGGCAGGTAAGAGAAGAATGGTTTCTAAGGTTACAAAAGTTTAGGCAATGCTGGATTAAACAAAATTCAATGGTATTTTTCTCTTTTTAATCACAGGGACTGATGACACTCTCTGTAAAGCTCCAATAAGAAAGGATATACAGCATTTCCCACTGTCTTCTGGTGACTGAATTTTAAAATGTAATTCAGCATTTTAATTAATTAATTTTTATTTTCTTTGTGTGCTGTTTGGAATTTAAATGTGCTCTGCTAACCACCTAGAGAGAAGTCTTCTCTTAAAAAATTTTTTTTTTAACATTCATTCATTTTTGAGAGACAGAGATAGAGCATGGATGGGGGGGGGGGGGGGGGGCGGTGCAGAGAGAGACGAAGACACAGAATCTGAAGCAGGCTCCAGGCTCTGAGCTGTCAGCACAGAGCCCAATGAGGGGCTGAACCCATGAACCATGAGATCATGACCTGAGCTGAAGTCGGACACCTAACCTACTGAGCCACCCAGGTGCCCCTAGAGAAGTCTTCTCTTATGCATTTAGAGAGGTATGTCTATACATTTACCAAATCCCTGGTGATCTGTTTCTCTCCTGGCCTTTTCTATAGCCTATGATCCTCTTGTTCTAGGAAATACTTACTGTGTTCCTATTTCTATCAGCATGCTAATTATAATAATAGTTACCATTTTGAATATTCACTATGTGCCAGGCATGACTGTAAAAACTTTCAATGTGATAACTCATTAATCACAAAAGAACAATCCTTTGAGTAGGTATCCCATTTTACAGATGTAGAGGCTCAGAGTCCAGTGAATTAAATAGGTGGTGGGGTCAGGATTTGAACTGGGAAGTCTGGCTCTACTCTGAGCCACAATACTATGCTGTCATACAACTGATTTGCCAACTAACTTTAAGAAAACAACATCTTGGTAAGTTGAGAACTACTTGTAAATTGTGAGCTCTTCGAGATGCTAAACAAGCAAGGCAGTACAGTTTAATGTACCAATTTGACATTTGCTTAACTTCATGCATGTGTTTGGCAGTCGATTTTTCCAGAAGACTTCTTCACCTTTTAGAAATACAGAATCTGTTGTTTTGGTGTGGTGCCATGAGAAGGATCCTGTGCTTTGCTGCTGGGATATGGACTACTTGTTTCTAAGTGCAGGCTGCTCTTGAGTTTTCCTTTTCTTCCTTTTTTTCTTTTTTTAATGGTGTAGCTGTAGACCTTATGTATTTCAACAAACATATCCACACTATAAGCTACAAATTAATTCAACTACAAAACCCATCGTGGTTCTGGTATTAACTACCACTCCTTCCTTTCTAGAATGTTATGAAGCTGGTAGTCTAGACTGGTCCTCCTCTTTGCTATTACCTGAGATCTTTCTTGACTTCTGTTGCTCCATGTTTCCTACAGAGGTTGCTTCTTTAGAGCAGAGCTTATTCAGTTTCTGCAGAAAATTGTCTCATTCTGCAGTTGCTCACAGTTTAGAGTCCTCTCTTCTTTTTACAGCCTAATAATTCTGATAAACCACATTCTACTCTCTGTATTACCCCAAAGTTAGTCTTTCTATACTTGTTTATATAATAAATGTAAAATCAAAATAAAATATAAAAATTTATTGATTATTAGAGGCAGAGCACAGCTGAAGCTATATAATCTAAGGAGACTCAGGAGACTCTTCAGCTTTAATTACAGTTTTGTTTTTTTGCTCGAAATTGTGTAAAATTATCAAGGTTTTCTAAAACAAGAGAACTTAACTTTAATCCCAACATTAGTTTATCTTCTCTATTTGAAAGCTATTTCTTTATCAACCAAAGCTCTCAGATGGGTAGTTGACTTTTGCTCACACTCTCTTCACTTGTCAGAACCCTTTGTTTTTTGCTCCTACCCTAATTATTTAGCTGAAATCACTCTCTTGAAAATCAACCTCCTTATCACTCAATGTAAATCTCAGGACTCATCTTCTTGGACATCTCTCTAATATTTGACAGCATGGACCAGGCACTGCAGAAAATGGCTCCTCACTGGTATACTACTGCTATAATTAACATAGTCTATGAGCACATGACCTCCTTGACACTTCTTTATCCTATATTGAAAAAGATCTTATATTAACTAAGATCCTTGACAATTCTTCCACACATGCTCCTGATAATTCATTTCTCTCCCATTTGTACTCTGTATTTTTTTTTTTTTCTAACTTGGTTCATTTGGGCCCATTTCCTTTCCTTTGCGATAAAGATCCAGAAGCCTGCCATCCAGTGGGTTGACTGTTGCTTCTAACTTTTTGTTACCTACAAGTATGGCATCAATTTTTTCATCGAATTCACTGAGGGAAAATAATTCCCTTATTTCACAGAGCGTAGGATGAAACTGAATGATACATGCTACAGACTCTTCTCCAAGTCTGACATCAATCTGTTAATCAGGGCAATTTAGGTACAAATAGCAATAAATCTATTGCATCCACATTTCTTCACTTTTTGCCCAGGAGGGTATCTTTAAAAGCTTTGTCAAATTTCTTCTGAAAATACACAGAAATAAGGAACTGACTAACCTAATAAACATACAAAAACAGAAATGAATTAGTTCTGGTAGGACTTGTTTCCTATGACCTAATCATGATTCACATTACACACTGTTCCCTTTTAAAATGTTCATAGCCTGAGATTTTAATAATTTGTTCTAGAATGTAGTTGAGGATGATCAGTATATTTCTAGTCCATCGTTTATAGTATCTACGTCTTGCCATGTTTGGAATGTCAGGGATATATTTGCCCTCTATCAGTCTTACAGCATTTCTCTTATTTGTCTTAATTTCTCAAAGATGGCTGACCACACATTTAGCAGTCTCAAGGCATATTCTGAAATTATACTTGGAAAAAGCATGTACAGATCTTATTTGGGCACATTTTAGAAGAGTAAGAGGTTCTTTATAAAGTCTGCTCTTCTGTCTTTCCCAGCTAGGGTTCACTCTACTTTTCAAAGAAGAAAGGAAACTAGCATTTGAAGAAACCAACCTTCTGTCTGTTCCTTATTACCAAGGTCTGAAAACTTGTGTCTCTCAAGTTCACATTTTTTTCAAAATACAACATAAAGAGCCCAGTTTATTGTTCCATTTTTCCACAATCTTGAGTTCACTTTGTACTTTTGCTTGCTTTGGCATTATTCTTATACCTCTATGACACTTTTTATTATTGTCCTTGGTAATGAATCCTTTTATCATCTTTTGTTCACTCCGTTTTAATTTTTTTAATGTTTATTTTTGAGAGAGAGAGAGAGAGCAAGCATGTGTGATCTCGTTAGCAGGGGAGGGGCTGAGAGAGAGGGAGACACAGAATCCAAAGCAGGCTCCAGGCTCTGAGCTGTCAGCACAGAGCCTGACTTGGGGCTTGAATCCATGAACCATGAGATCATGACCTGAGCTGAAGTCAGACACTTAACCGACTGAGCCACCCACGTGCCCTGTTCACTCCCTTTAAAAAAATTTTTTTTTAATGTTTTTATTTATTTTTGAGCAAGCGAGAGAGAGAGAGAGAGAGAGAGAGAGAGAGAGAGAGAGAGAGGAAGGGGCAGAGAGAGAGGAAGACACAGAATCCTAAGCAGACTCCAGGCTCTAGGCTCTGAGCTGTCAGCACAGAGGAACTTGAACTCATGAACCACCAGATCATGACCTGAGCTAAAGTCAGACGCTTAACTGACTGAAGCACCTAGGCACCCTGTGTTCACTCCCTTTTAAAGTTTGAAATCCTAGAAATGCTGTGTATTGTCTTTCTTGCATAAAACATATTCATAAGCATCACCTAAGACTTCCAGGTTTAAAGAAAAATTAGAACAAGAATCTAAAAATACCTTCAAACCAGTTTGAATGCAGAATCATTCTAGATTTTTATGGTTTCTCCTTAATCTTCTATATTTGTCTCACTTCCACCTGATTCAATCCCGGTTTTTGAACTTATATTTGATAAATTGATGTAGTATTTACTGAAATTGTGTAGTTAATATTGTATAACTACAACTAAATCTGGCATAGATGTATTTGGGACAAAATCTAATTGCCTCTTGTTGAGCATTCAACTCAGCTGGTAGGAACAGAAGTTTTATGAACGTTTTAGGGTAGCTTTCTAGCCTAAGCATCAGTAAGCAGTAGGTGTAAATCAATACATTTTATAGACATAATAGAGAGCTTTGGTTAATCTGGTGAGTTGGTTAAATGGAGGCTGACCAAGAGAGCTCCTACTGTAAAGATGTGCACCTTGCCATCTGATGAAATTGCAAAATGGTACCAGTTCTATTTCACCATTCTGATTAGAACTGACTAATTCTACTCTACACTATACTCTATCATAACACCTGTAATACTTTATGTCCCTAATGTCTATTTCTGCTGGATAGTGAATTTCTTGAGGGCAGAGATTGTTCTCGATAAATGGTTAGGTGAATATATTAAAAACAATCATTTTAGTGTGATAATGAAAAGGGGAGGAAGAAAAGAAATGCATGGACAGATACAGAAAACAAAATGTCAAAGCCAATCTGGGATATTGCTACGGTGAAATGTGACACTTTATGCTGTCTGAGGACCCACAGTCATTGGTCGTAGAAAGGCCAGTGGGAGTTGGAAATAGAAAGTAAGCTAATTCTCAATTTCTGAAAGTTCAAAAGAACAACAAAACTTGAAATACATAGTTTTTTTTTTAAAGTTTATTTATTTATTGAGAGAGAGAGAGAGAGAGAGTGAGCACACAAGCAGGGGGAGGGGCAGAGTGAGAGGGAAAGAGAGAGAATCCCACACACTGTGTGGAGCCCGATGCAGGGGCTCGAATTCATGAACCGGGAGATCATGATATGAGCCAAAACCAAGAGTATGAGCTTAACCAACTGAGCCACGTAGGCACCCCAAAATACATAACATTTTTAACCTTAGCCACAATATTTGCATTTAACAAATCTCATTCTGTTTTAGAACAATGGTAAAATGGTGCTCATTTAGGCTTAATTAGTACAGATTAAATTGTGATCATCTGCAGGAACTGTTCTGTAATTATTCTGCTTCTTCACTAGATGGTGCTTGTGAGCCAATTAGAAAGAAGATTTTATTTATGGTTTATTCACTGAAGGGGAAGCAAGGGGAAATTTCTGAATTAAATAGAATAAGGCTATGAAAAATTAGAAAAATCTAAGACAGCCCTTTATAGTTGTTAGAGTACTTGGAGAAAATCTCATCTTCCTTTTTGGTAAAAATATTAACCTCTTGAATGAAAAAAAAAAAAAACCCATTAAGAAAAATCACCAAATTCTGAATGTTTTATGGGCTAACTGTCCAAACTTAGTGAATTAAAAATTTCTCTTTCCTCTGCTTAAAATACAGCATTAATCTTTGGCTGGAAGCAAAACCATTTAAATTGTTACATTATGAGAGTAATTGTTTCATTTCATAACGTTTCTTTGTGAAAGGGGTTATTGTCTAGATTTTACATGGTGTGCGATCGGCAATATCCCTTTCCTTTAATTTAGAGGCATTAAAGTGTAGGAGTTGAAAGAGAAGGCTCTGGATTCATACCACTTGGACTTTACCCCAGATCTGCCCCTTCCTAGCTGTGCAATCTTTGGTACTTCACCTCTATAAACTTCCTTTCCTTCATCTTGCAAAATGAGAGTGCCATAGTCTTCATCTTACGTATAAAATAATATGTGTATAAAAGACTTAAAACGGTGCCTGGCACATAGTAAGTCCTCAGGAAATGTCAGCATTCCTGATATTTCTCATCATGTTTCATTTAATAATAAAGACTGATATATTCCCAGCGACAAGACAATCGTGGAAAATGTCAATTTAATTAAGTTCGCACTTCTTTCCTCCTTTTTTTTTTTCTCATTCCAGTATTCCAACCTATTACTACTCTGCCTTTATCTTATATTTTACCAAGTATTTGTTTCAGGAACAAATTATGTTCTTGCACAGGGGAATGCTCATCTCTGCGTCGTTCCGATTTTAGTCTAAGTGCTGCGGAAGCGAGCACGAGGCATTTATGTCCTAACGTGCGGTAGCTGCGATCGCTTAGCCTCTTTTGAATTTCAGGAAAAGATGGTTTTGTTTTCTCATTATAGTTCCTGAGATCGAATGATTGCGGTGACTGACGGCAAACATCCCCCAGGGGAGTTTCTGTTGCTGACACTACCTGACGGTTGCTAGGATGGTTGGCAAGTATCACAGCAAAGAAAGAAAAGTGTGTGGGGAAGAAATTATTCAAGAGAAATATTTTTTCTTCCCCAAATGATGGCAATATGAATGTGAAAAAGAAAAGGATAATCGTTTGAATAGATAGATCAAAACTGAAGAAAGGCTATGTCCACATCTGAGAAGTATTATGAACAGATTCCCCAATCGCATTTTTTGTTTACACTTCTATTTTTAGTGTATGTGGACCCCCGGCCCCCACCTTAACAGTTGTCATCATATGATATGATTGGCGGGACCTGTGTCCTTTGCTCTGAAATATAGGAGATGATATATGAAGAAAAGGTAAGTGGACCATGATGGCCACAAGACAGCTTGTATTTACTAGAGAGTTACTCTGCTAGGGGGGATGGTAGAAATTCTACCTGAAGGGTTACATTTAATGCTCACTACAACTCCACAAAGTTGCCTTTATTATCATCCCCTGTTGCCATCACTGCCATTATCACCACAGAGGAAATGGGTATTTGGAGACATTAAATGGCTTATCCTAGATTGCATAGTCAGCAAATGATGGAGCTAGTATTCAAATCCAGTTCCGTCTGACTCCAGAGTCTCAGCATTTATCCATCATCCTCGAATGTCAGTTCAAACAAAGACATTGTTTGAATTGATGCTGGAAGTATAGGCTGCACCCTAAATGACACATTTCTTAATTGGCCTACCCTGCTGAGACATTAATTTGTCAGTGTAGGGCAGTATCCTTCATTGGTTTCTTGCATGCCTGGGTAGTCACGAATCAAACTGTCCTTCATAGTTTGAAGATGATACCACCGCATGTGTGTTGTGGCTGAGAAAAACCAACATCCGACAAGCAGTTCTTTCCACATCATGTATACATGCAGATTGCTCTCTGGTTTGTGGCTCTGGCCTCTGTCGGCAGAACCTTGCTTCTGTATTTTGTTCCGCCAAAGCGTGGTTAGCTGAAGCTTCGTTTGCAAAAGGCTTCGCTCTCAGTGAGACTATACGCTCATCAGGGCATCTTCTGTTCCTGTCTCCAGCCATTCTTCGCTTTGCCACACCATCGTCTGGATTGAAGGATCGTCGGAAGTCTTTTGGCTTCCCAGGTTTTATATGCAAGACCCGTTAAAATAGTGTGCTGAGGTCCCTTTTAAATACACACCTGGTCTATTAGAACTGAGTTGGGATGATTCACTATTTCAAGGCTAGCGGACAGAATGAACTGCCGACCTTGGTTACTGAGTCTTGCCGTTTGTTGTCCTGAGATAGTTGCTCATTTCGGTTGGAATGAGCTGGCCATTCCAGCATCATGGAAGATGCTGGCCATGTGTCACAGTCGTAGGGAGGATTGGTCAGCCTCCCTGTTTTATAAAACTTCATTGTGATCAGGTGCTTGAGTACACTTCCAGGGCCCACCAGTGTATACTTCTTATTAGTTACCCTCTAACTAATTGTCCAGGTAGAAAGACAGCTGGTGGCTGGGACTGGGGGTGCATTTGATGTCAGTGGGTCATGATGGCTTGGCATTCAGCTAACAAGAAAGCAGCTGCAGTGAACTCATCTTTGTACAACTGCATCCCTTCTCCTCTTCCTCCTTCTCCTCCTTCTGGGCCATATTTATTGACTGCACATTGTAAGCATGAGCCAGGGCATGAGCCAATGTGTAAGCGCATTGAGCCAGGGTTTCTCAGCCTCAGCATCTTTAATATATTATGAGTCCAAATGAACCTTTGTTGTGGGAGGCTGTCCTGTGTGTTGTCGGATACTAAGCAGTGTTTTTGATCTTTATCTACTAAATGTCAGTAGTGGTCTCTCATCCTTTCCTCGTCGTGATAATCAAAAATATCTTTAGACATTACTAAATGTCTCAAAGGGGGGCAGAATTACCCCGAGTTGAAAACCACTGGTCTGGGGATATCGTTTCATTTAATCCTCATAATAATTCTATGAAATAGGTAGAAGTATTATTTCCCAGTTTACGGGTGAGGAAATGGAGGCTTATAATGTTAAGAATTTGCCGAGGGTCATACAAAGAGTAATTTTTTGTGCTGAGATAGCACAAATCTGACCTCAAATCCTGATGTCTTTCTACCTATATGCCATACTAATTACTACTATATGAATTTTGGGTTCTCTTATTGATGCTGTGTCCTCTGATAGTCCACTCCTGGGCCATATTTAACTACTTTCAATCCCTGTATGTATTTTGTTTTTTCATTATTCTGTGCCTTTGCACATGCTGTTCTTTCTGCTTAAGATTAACTTTGCTCCCTCTTTCCATCTAAAGAAAACAAATTAATCTTTGTAGCCTGAGCCCTAATGTCATCTCTTCTATAACACTAGACCTGGTCACTATACCTATACCTACCCATTCCCACTTCAACAAGTTGCCTGGGTATTTTGTACTTACAGGTAGGACACTGATATAATATTACGTGAGCTTCTAAAAACATAAAATGTAAAGAAATAAGATTGTATTTTAAGAGTTAAAACATATAATAAACACATAATAGGTTAGAGATTGACAAAGTGACTTTAAAGAGACCAAATTGTCCCTGGCTTAAAAGCTTTGGATATTTCCCTTTTTAAAAAATATATTTTATTTTTAAGTAATCTCTACACCCAACATGGTGCTTGAACTCACGACCCTGAGATCAAGAGTCGCATGTTCTGCCAACTGAGCCAATCAGGCAACCCAACTTTGGCTACTTCCTGATAAAAGGATTGCTGTATTCAAAGAAGAAAGTTTGTCCATGAGAATAGGGCTGGGAATCATAGAAATAAAGTCAGAAGCACCTGGTGATGATGTCCATCCCAGCATCATCTAGGGTAAAGGGTGTTATGTCAGGCCAATGTAAGCACCTAGTTTGTCTGTTGGTTACATCTACTGTGGATATTGAGACAGCAGAGTGGTAGAGCCTGATTTTGTTATGTGTTTGACTATCCACTACACCATTGTTTCCTCAAGGCATAGACAAAATGATGTAGGTAATACATGCACGTTCTTATGTAACATAGGCTCATATGGTGAAAAAGATACCCGCTTACACTTACCCTTACAGTTTTCTATGAGACATTCTGACACTTTAAGCAGAAAGTTTAGTTTTGGGGCCAGTATGCCTTTAATGCCTTTAACACCAATCTCCCTTTTAAGCATAGAGAGAACAAGACTTGCACTCAGGTCCCTTTGCAAATAATAACTTCTAGTTAACTTGAATATTATTGCTTAGTTTCCATTTATTTTTGTTTCTATATTATGTTTGGTTGAACCAATCAAAGGCAAGTTATTTAGTTTTCCATTTAAGGGAGTGATTTAAAGTTTGTTTTGAAAGTAATAGGTAACAAAATGAACATATTTCAAGAAAAAAAATTAAATAAATAGCCATAAAGGTGTGGCAAACAGATATGTCAAAGTCAGGTAGGATTAGAGTGACCAGCTCATCCTGACAGAAAAACAGAAAATCCTAAATCCCACCTCAGTCCTGTGCAAGTTGGGATGATTGATCACCCTAAGTAGAATATGAAAATGTTTGGTTGTTACTCATTAAAATTGCAGGACAATTCGGCCCGAGTGATTCGAATGAAGAGATTTACAGAGGTGTGGTTAGGTTGAGGGAACAAACAGTGGATACTGAGGTGGTCCACAGAGACTAGCAACAACTGGAAACTATTACCTATCTGGAGGCTGAAGACACAAGGGGGAGGAAGTAGTGTTTCCAGGCTCAGGGCCCAGTCAGTGGAGTTGGAGCGTAGATGATGAGAATCCCAGTGGTCTTGAGAGATGAGGGTCCTGCCAAGAGAAGTAGAACCAAGCAAGGGGAGAGCAAGGAAGAAACATCCCAACTTTTCTCTTTTCCCACCCTCTAATTTCCTGCTGGTGCCTCTCAATAGCTGAACCCATACTGAAGCCTCTGGCAAGGAGGGTAGGGGCATGTACGAAGGCCACTGGGGCTGGTCTCTCTGGACACAGTGCAAGGCAAAGAAGGGCAGAAAATGAAGATAGAGGGAAGGAAGCAGAGGAAAACCACACAGCTTCCAAGTTCGGTAGATCACCTTCTGGGACGGCTTATAATGTAGGTACAGGGAGACAATAGGCTGGTCAGCGTGACCTGTGTTTGTTTTTGTTTCTTTCTTATTAGATATTAATGAATCAGCATGTTGGTTTTATAAACCAGGATTTTGTGAGCTTTGTCAGAGTAATTTTTCCTGAGTCTGATAAACTCTGGGATACTGTTTCTGAGAAACAAATAGATTCTGGGTTTGGTGAATTTACCAAGCAAATGTCACCTTGTGCTAGATTTCATGAATAGTCAACTGGCCTCCCCCAGACAAAAAATAGACCCTAACTTCACAGTTGTATGAGCTGTACCCCTTTCATTAAAGTGTTACCGTTATTATCTCAATTTAGCATTCTTGGAGTTACCCAATTGCCATAGTGACTGAATTTCTCACCCACAAACCGGTCTTGCTCATGAACTAGATTGCATCTCTTACTACCCAACCCATCATGGTGCTTAGATCCAGAGTCCTTAGAGTGTCATATTAAATTGTTCAAAATTTGGCTCTTGATTTCCTCTTTAGTTTTGCATGATATATCTTTTTTGATAATTTTACTTTCAACTTTTCTATGTCCTTATGTGTTGTTGTTGTTGTTTTTAAATTTAAATCCAAGTTAGTTAACACATAGTATAGTAATGATTTCAGGAATAGAGTTGAGTGATTCATCACTTACATATGATGCCCAGTGCTCATCCCAATAAGTGCCCTCCTTAGTGCCCCTCACCCATTTAGCCCATGCCCCCACCCAACACCCTGCCAGCAACTGTCAGTTTGTTTTCTGTATTTAAGAGTCTCTTATGGTTTGTCTCCCTCTCTGTTTTTATCTTTTTTTTTCCTCTCTGTTTTTATCTTATCTTTGCTTCTCCCTCCCTATGTTCATCTGTTTTGTTTCTTAAGTTCCACATATGAGTGAAATCATCTGATATCTGTCTTTCTGTAACTAACTTATTTCACTTAGTTCCATCCACGTTGTTGCCAATGGCAAGATTTCATTCTTTTTGATCGCTGAATAGTATTCCATCCTATATCTATATGACATCTTTATCCATTCATCTGTTGATGGACATTTGGGCTCTTTCCATAATTTGGCTATTGTCAATAGCACTGCTATAAACATTGAGGTGCATGTGCCCATTTGAATCAGCATTTTTGTATCCTTTGGATAAATACCTACTAGTGCAATTGCTAGGTTGTAGGGTAGTTCTATTTTTAATTTTTTGAGGAAACTCCATACTGTTTTCCAGAGTGGCTGTACCAGTTCTATGCCCTTATGTTTTTGACCTGTTCCTTGTAAGCAGTTTATTATTTAATTTTTAAAAATCTAGGTACATACGCATAGATACACACAACCACATATGTATCTATTTATAATTATGTTTATTTCTCTTTATATATTGGAAACCATGAGTTCACATCAATATTTATTAATTCCTATCTGATTCTATTTTTTTCTCTTTCTGTATTTGTAACTCAAAACTGAAAGCATTTGCTCCCATTACCCTAAATATATTTCCTTGTTTGACCAGCTCCCCTGTTGATTTTCAGATTCCTAATGCTGCTGTTGTACCCTCCCTGGTGGATGCTCTTGTTATTTCCTTGGAGGTCCAATATGTCATGCCTACCTGCCCCTCTTATGTAGACCCTGGTCCTGCTTGGGCTTTGACACCCACATTCAGCTGCCTCTCTGCATGGATACATCTTCTGCTCAGACTCTTATTTCCCCTTGTTGGGCTGCCTTTGTGCTTGGACATCCCCTTCATCTTGCTTAGGTCTTGACTTCTGTAATTTGGTCACTTACCTGTATAGACACACTCTAGTGTCCAGATGGTAATAGTGGTATGGATATCCCTCTTACCTCACTTGGATTCTGATAAGCCCAGCCACACTCCCTTGTGAAGGTCTTCTCCCTGTTTGGGATCCTGAGTCTAATGTCTCATGCCTGTCTGTTCCCCACACCCATGTGGACTCCTTCATCTTTCACAGGACACCCCTCCATTGGACACCCCACATCAGACTACCATATTGCATGGATGTCCTTATTACCCTGTTTGCGTTCTGACATCCTATGCTGGACTCTTCTTTCATGCTGGTCCTTTCTGTACTCTGCTTGGGCTGTGATTACCTATCCTGGGTCACCATTTTCTATGGATGCCCTCCTCACCCTATTTTTCCTCCCCTTAAGGCTCTGACTCCCTGTGACAGGAAGCCCTCCTCATGGACACTCTACTTAATCCACTCAAGGCTATGATGCTTCACTCTGGGCCACCACCACTACCCTAATCCAGGGGATGCCTACCTTGCTCTGCTTCTCCTAGTGGCTTTAGAACCCAATTTTTAGGGAAGAAGAGGTAAGGAAGGAAAAGAGAGGGAAAGCAAAGAGGAAGGGATGACTTACATTTTTAAAAAGATCACTCTGCCGTTCTGTTGAGAACAGACTAAAAGTGAGCAAGGGTAAAAGCAGGGATACCAGTTGGGAAGCTAATAATCTCTAGGTAAAATGTCAGTGGTTCCACTTAGTATGTGAGCAGTGGAGGGGAGCAGTCATCATATTCTGTACTTGTTGTTGAGATGAGATAGTGCCAACAGGTAGTGCCAACTCATTGCTGACAGAATGAGTGGATGTGGAATGAAAAGACTCAAGGTTCACGCCAAGATTTTTGTCCTGAACAAGAAGAAAGATGGAGTTGCCATTCATTGGAATGAATGGAGACAACTTGGAAAGGAGTAGGTTTTGGGATTGGAAATCAAGAGTTCAATTTTGGACATATTAAATTTTAGATGCCTTTACTCATCCAAGTGGACATGTTATGTATAAAAGACAAGAGTTCAGGGGAGAGATTGGGGTTGGGGGTCATGAAGTTATATATGGAATTCATAGACTTGAGCTCACCTAGGAATGAGTACAGGTAGAAAACAGATGAGGACTTAGTACTTGAACATTTAACATTTTGAAAGATAAAAAAGAATAATCATCAAAGGAGACTGAATAATAACATTCCCTAAAGTTAGGAAAAGAACCAAGAGGGAGTGATGTCTCATAAGCCAAGGGAAGAAAGTGTTTCAAGAAGAAGAAAACAATGATGCTGATCCAGTAGAGTAAAACTGGTGATTCAGAAGAGAGTAGGAGCAACCCTAGAAGCCATGACCTTGGTTTAAGTGAAAGCAGATGGGAATCATGTACAAGTGGAGGAGTTGGCCCCCCCATGGGACCATGGGTAGTTCACTATTTCTAACAGGCAAGAAGACAGGGTGATAGAATAGTAGAAGTGATGGGAGTAACATGTGGAAGGTACTCTTTTTTTTTTTTTTTTGACAGCCAAAATGAGGGTGCAAGTCAACAAGGAGCAGAGAGAGAGAGAGAGAGAGAGAGAGAGAGAGAGAGAGAAGTGGGACTCACCTGAAGTGGGGCTCATGTTTTTACCCAAGTGGGGCTTGAGCTCACCCAATGTGGGACTCGAACTCATGAACCATGAAATCATGACCTGAGCCAAAGTCAAATGCTTAATTGAGCCACCCAGGTACCCAGAAGGTACTCTTCTGATCGTTTCTATTTTCTTAGTGAAGTTGGAAGTAAGGCTTATGATGTTACTCATATGTGGAATTCAACAAACAAAACAAACAAGCAAAGAGGAAAAAAAGAGAGAGAGAGAGAGGCAAACCAAGAAATAGACTCTTAACTATACAGAACAAAGTGAGGGTTACCAGAGGGGGAGGTGGGTGGAGGGATGGGTTATATAGGTGATGGGGATTAAGGACTGCACTTGTGATAAGCACCAGGTGTTGTATTGAAATGCTGAATCACCATATTGTATACCTAAAACCAATATTACATGTATGTTAACTACCTGGAACTCAAATAAAAAACTAAAAAAAGACAGAGGTTAGAGCTTACAGTAAAAACAAAACAAAACAAAACAAACAACAAAAAAAAGAAAATCTAACAACTTTACTAAAATTTTACATTTTTGTGTGAAATCAATTGATTTATTCATTCATCAAATGTTGTCTATATATGTGCCAGGGTTCAGGTTAAAGCACTGGGGACACAGAGATGAATGAGACTCGATCTTCACTGGTTTGGGACTTGTGTTTTTTTTATTTGAACAATAATAGTAAGAGCTTATACAGTAACTACAGGACGGAATCCTAAATACAAGTAGGTGAAAGGAGTAATAGGAAGGATTCTAGATTCTGACTTACTGAGCTCTTATTTCGGTTCCTCCATGTACTATTTATGTGAACTCCAGAAAGTAATGAACTTTTCTAAGTTTCAGTTTCCATGTTATACAATGGACATAATAATAGCACCTTCTTTATACAGGTGTTACTAGGATTATGCTATTCAATGCGTTTTAGACACTTAGTGTTATTAGCACATGGTGGGTGCTCAGTAAATATTAGCTATTATTGTTACTATCACTACAAACTTACACAAAGTGTTTGGTGAATGCCAAAGCTAACTGAAGGCATGATTACACAAGGAGTTTGTTCCTTAAATGGTAGGTTTGCAAAGCTATAAGTAAAAGTCTACTCAAATTATCACACATTAGAAATGACCTTACTAATAAATTTATGAAGTTATATTATAGAAAATGGACAATACAGTATTTACATGACACAAATTTTAGAGGCGAGATAATGGATGTGCACACAAGGTGAGCATAGCCATGGGAACTGCACAACAGACCAGGCAGGAATTGAGAAGCAATCAATGTGATGAGGCACATGGACCAAAGGGAACTTCATGAGTGATAGTAGGAAATGGAGAACTCAAATTTCCTCAGACCAACAGTTCTTTTCCCCCAAGGTATTTTCAGTAATACAATTTTGGTTTTTGTAAGTTGAGTTAGAGATCTGTTTCTACCACATCAGAGGAGGCATGTATTCAGTTTTGATAAATGATCCATAGCGTGTTCATGTCTTGTTATGCATCTGAAGTAGTCTTTAAAATGGTTTGTTGAATTCTCTTTTTCTAGTGTTGTAACAAGGTCGTTTTAGAGCCTCCCTTCTAAAATGGCTAGAACATTCCATCAATCCAACTCATGTAACTGTAATAGCTATAATTTATTTAGTCCTCATTATGCGTTTTACTAAACACTCGTGTGTGTGTGTAAAGTTATCTTTAATCCTTGCCATAGCTTTGTTAAAAAGGCATTTTCATATCTGCTTGACAAATGAAGAAAGTAAGGCCTAGGCAGTTAAACAGTCTGCACATGGGACAGACACCTGGGTAAGTGATGAAAGCAGAATTTGAATGCATGTTGGCCTGACTCCAAAATCTGTGTGCCTTCTATGACTCAGAAGAATTTTTCAAGAGTTTAGTTTTAATTGAGATGGCATAACAGAGTCTTTACAATGGACTTTTGTGTCACAATTTTCTTTTCTCAATGGTACGAAATATTTCAAAAAAGGATTTAAGATGTTGTTTGGGGATCATTTGATAGTGTTGTTGTTTGCACATCCAGCCTGCTAGCCCTGAAGCATCAGAGGATTGCAAAATCGTCACATACCCTCTCTGTGTATTCTATTTCTAATCAGATCCTTCTGTGATGTGGTCCATGGAGAAAGCAGTGGTGCCAGAGAAGGGTTGTAAATCCAGTTTATGAATCTTGGGAATGTCTCATTTTTCATTCAGCTTTGATATCTAAATGTTGTCATTGTTCTGGAACATCCGCATGAAGAGTCCTGACAAGCATACTTCTCAATGTGATATAAGTTAACCCATATTACTGTAACCCAGGCTGGCCCTCAGTCAAATGCTTTTATGATGTCACTAGCTTGGGAACCAGCTGACGCACGTTGTCTATTAATTTTTAGGGCTTTATCCAATCATTTATTTCCTTGGCCTTGAGGCAGTGTAGAATTGGGATACTCAGTAGGAGGAGGGACGATGAGCAGAGCATCATGTGAGAGTATCAAGTACAGGACATATGTACTTCTTAAACATACCAGGCAAGATCAGGTAGACAGGTTCTGGGTAGAGCTGTTGATAATTGACGATGTCACTCCTGAATTTGACCAAGAGTCTTAAAAAATCTTTTTATTGGGGCGCCTGGGTGGCGCAGTCGGTTAAGCGTCCGACTTCAGCCAGGTCACGATCTCGCGGTCCGTGAGTTCGAGCCCCGCGTCAGGCTCTGGGCTGATGGCTCAGAGCCTGGAGCCTGTTTCCGATTCTGTGTCTCCCTCTCTCTCTGCCGCTCCCCCGTTCATGCTCTGTCTCTCTCTGTCCCAAAAATAAATAAACGTTGAAAAAAAAATTAAAAAAAAAATCTTTTTATTAGGGAAATTTTCAAAAATCCATAAAAGCAAAGGTAAGTAGTACTAAACTCCAATATATTCATCACTCAGCTTCAACAATTGTCAGCAGTTTCCCAATTGGATCTCTGCCCCCAGGCCCCCAGGCCCCCAGGCCCCCAGGCCCCCAGGCCCCCATGCCTTGACTTGCTTCCCTTTCCCACCAAGGACTGGGAGCAGATTCCAGACTTCATTATCATTTGATTTATAAATACTTCAGTCCATATTACTAACAATTAAGGGCTTAAAAATATCATCACAACACTATTGTCATATCTAACACAAATAACATCAATTGCTTAATATAATCTAAAATTTAAGATCATTTAAAAATTTGCCAGTTTTCTCAAAAATGTCTTTTCTAGTTGGCTTATTAGAAGCAAAATATAAATAAAGCCTAATTTAGATTTAGTTACAATGTCTGTTGAATTTTCTTCAGTCTGTAACAGGTTCTTTTCCTTTTCATCCCCTTTTTCTTTGATGACGTTATTTTGTTGAAGAAACCAAGTCATGGGTGCTACTGAATATGCCCCACTCTGGATTTGGCTGACTGCATCTTCGTGGCATCATTTAGTTTGTTCCTAATTGTCTCACATACTTCCTGTAAATTGGTTGTTCAATTTAGAGCCCATAATATTCAAATTAAAACAATTTTTGAGCTACTTCATAGGAGGTGCTGTGTACTTCTTATTACATCACGCGAGGAGGCACACCATGTCAAGTTCTCTCACTATTAAGGATGCTGACGCGGTGTTTAGGTGTTTTCAGCCTGATTCCTATCTCAAAGGTTCCCAGCAACCTTTACCTAATGGTCTTAGCAGCCATCAATGACTGCATAATTTTATTACTCTTCCTGCAGTAGCATTGGTGTTCTTGTTCCCAACCACAATTTAGTTGCCCTCAGGTAGAGTTTGTGCCAAAGAGACAGGATAAATAGTTAGTTATTTCCCTATAGTATCAGTTCATTATTTTTGCGTAGTGAGTTGGTGCCCTTAGAGATTCAGTGGTGACTGAAGAGGTGATTGTTGTAGTTTTTTCTTTCAGTATTGATAAACTCATAGATTTTTATATATTTGGTTTTTTTTTTTAATTCCAGTATAATAACATACAGTGTTATAGTAGTTTCAGGTGTACAGGATAGTGATTCAACAATTCTATACAGGACTCAGTGCTTATCATGGTAAGTGTCCTCTTAATCCCCCATCCACTTCCCTTCTGGTAACCACCAGTTTGTTCTCTACAGTTACGAATCTTGGGGCACCTGCGTGGCTCAGTCACTCAAGTGTCCAACTCTTGGTTTCAGCTCAGGTCATGATCTCATGGTTCGTGAGTTTGAGCCCCACATCGGGCTCTGTGCTGATGGTGCAGAGCCTGCTTGGGATTCTCTCTCCCTCCCCTTCTCTCTGCCTCTCCTGCTCTCTCTCTCAAAATAAATAAACTTAAAAATATCTTTAAAAAGGGTCTGTTTTTTGTTTGTCTCTTTTTTTCTTTGTTTTTTCCTTAAATTCCTCATATGAGTGAAATGATATGTATTTGTCTTTCTCTGACTGACTTATTTCACTTAGCATTATATGTTCTAGCTCCATCCATGTTTTTGCAAATGGCAAGATCTCATTCTTTTTATAGCTGAATTATATTCCATTATATATATCAATCTTCTTTACTCAATTATCTATCAGTGGATACTTGGATTGCTTCTATAATTTGTCTATTGTAAATAATGCTGCAATAAACACAGGGGTACATATATCTTTTTTTAATTAGTGTTTTTATATTCTTTATGTAAATAGCCAGTGGTAGAATTACTGAATTATATGATAATTTTATTTTAATGTTTTGAGTCTCTATACTGTTTTCCACAGTGGCTGCACCAGTCTACATTCCTACCTACAGTGCAGGAGGGTTTCTTTTCCTGTACATCCTCGCCAACACTTGTTGTTTATGTTTTTGTTTTTGTTTGTTTGATGCTAAAAATGTCTGTCTTCGCTTTGTGAGAGCCCTCTTTAGCCAGTGGGCTCATTTGAGTTCATTTCTATGTCCTTATTGCACGACCCTGGTATTCTCTGACTTCTTGCTTCTGGCATGACAAGTTCTCAGCCTCATCTTGTATATTACTTGCGCAACCTAGAACATGGTGTTTTGAGGTCTGAGTGCTAGATGTGCTCATTACTACTGAGTTGTCATTTTTCCCAGGCCCTTAATAAATATTTGTTTTTTAGAAAGAGAAAAGTAAATTATAAATTCATTGTGATATTTCATATTCAAACGTAAGATACAAGGTTTTTATTTAATCATTTTGACTTTACAGGTACACCTCTTTTCTCTTATAATTGAGGCTTCATTTCTAATCACATTAATGTATTACTTATTTACTTTATCCAAATATACATAATATTGGAGTTATATATGATAGTTTCAAAATAACAGTCATATTAGGGGTGCCTGGGTGACTCAGTCAGTTGAACATCTGACTTCAGCTCAGGTCATGATCTCAAGGTTCATGGGTTGGAGCCCCACATCAGCTCTGCGCTGACAGATTAGAGCCTAGAGCCTGCTTCCAATTCTGTGTCCTCTCTCTCTCTCTGCCCCTCCCCCACTGGTTCTCGCTCTCAAAACCAAATAAACATTAAAAACCAAAGAATTATCACTACTAACAACAGACATTTAAATGTTGTTTAAGATGTTTTTTGTGGTTCTTTGTATCCTTAGGATGTATCCCACTATTAATGTGTAATACAAATAGTGTATTTTGAAATACTTGAAACAATCCTTCTCTATGTGGTTATGCTGTCAACTTTATATTCAGTTAGGCTTGCTTGCTTATTTAGTTATTTATTTAAAGTTTATTTTGAGAGGGAGAGAGATAGCATGAGTGGGGGAAGGGCAGAGGGAGAGAGAATCCCAAGCAGGCTTCACACTGTCAGAGCAGAGCCCCAGGTGGGACTCGATCTCACGAACCATGAGATCATGACCGGAAATCAAGAGTCTGACGCTTAACCAACCAAGCCACCCAGGCACCCTACGCTTATTTATTTTTAACTTTTGGGGATTGCCTCTGCGACTGGGGAAGCATACATTGAGATGGTGCCTCCACATGTTTGGGTCTCTAGGTCACATGATTACAGAGCTCCCTGCTGATCTACCCTGGACATGCATCGTGAGTGAGAAGTAACATTTTCTGTCTTTGAGATTTTTCAGGTTGTTTGTTACTACAGCAAATCTAACCTATTTTGATGGATATGATCTTTTCATAGTAAGGCTATTATTAACCTTTTGTGATACAAATTGCAAATACTCGTCTTAGCTTGTCATTTGTGTTTTTACTTTGCTTGTGGAGTTTTTTTGCCTTGTAAAAAGTTGTTATTTTTAAATTCGTAAAAAATGTAGTCAAATATATCAGTCTTTTCCCTTATTG
The DNA here is from genome assembly GCF_014898765.1 of Herpailurus yagouaroundi. NCBI lineage: Eukaryota > Metazoa > Chordata > Mammalia > Carnivora > Felidae > Herpailurus > Herpailurus yagouaroundi. The sequence continues at coordinate 34,961,322 of NW_024412377.1, forward strand.
TTTCTTGGTTTTGAGTCATGATTAGGAAAGTTTTCCCCAAGCTCAGATTATTAAGAAATTCAGTCATGGTTTTGTTTAGTATTTTTATGGTGTTTTTGTTTTTGTGTTTACATTTAGATCCCCGATTCACTTGGTTGTGGGTCGGGTACGTTCCCCACCCCCTATATGACCCTCTAGTTGTCTCCAAGACATTTATTAAAAAGTCATTTCCGGGATGCCTGGGTTAAGCCTCCGACTCTTGGATTCCACTCAGGTCTTGATCTCACGGTTCCTGGGTTTGAGCCCTGCATCAGGCTCTGTGCTGACAGTATGGAGCCAGCTTGGGATTCTCTCTTTCTTCCTCTTTCTCTGCCCCTCCTGTGCTCTCTGTCTCTCTCTCTCTCAAAATAAATAAACTTTAAAAACCCTCAATTCCTCCAATTACTTGTGATGTTGTGTTTATTCTATATTCAATTTTTATGTGTACTTTGGTCTATTTCTCGATTTTCTATTTCATTGGTCTGTTCAGTCATGAGTGCTCTTTTATCTATCTATTTATTTATTTATTAAAAAAAATTTTTTTTCCCAACGTTTATTTATTTTTGGGACAGAGAGAGACAGAGCATGAACGGGGGAGGGGCAGAGAGAGAGGGAGACACAGAATCGGAAACAGGCTCCAGGCTCTGAGCCATCAGCCCAGAGCCCGACGCGGGGCTTGAACTCACGGACCGCGAGATCGTGACCTGGCTGAAGTCGGACGCTTAACCGACTGCGCCACCCAGGCGCCCCTATTTATTTATTTTTAAAGCAGGCTCCAGGTCCAATGTGGGGCTTGAACTCAGGGCCCCGAGGTCAAGAGTTGCACACTGTGCGGACTGCTCCCGACAGGCACCCCCATCAGCCCTATTTTAATTATAAGGGCTTTAGTGTATATTTAATATACAGTAAGATCATACCTTCACATTGCTCTTGTTTTAAGATTTTTGCTCACTGTTATTGCACGTTTCTTCTTCCAGACTTTATATCTAACTTGTCTAGTTTTTGAAAAAAATCGAGAGCTATTTTTATTTGGATTTTATTAATTTATAAAATAAGTGTAGGGAGAAATGACATGTATACGATGTGGAGCCCTCAACAACACAGTGTGTTTTGTGAGTTTCAGAGAATTTCATAATTTTTCTCATGCAGGCTTCGAACATTTCTTGTCACCTGCTTTATTATTTATTTATTTATTTATTTATTTAATTTTTATAAAAGTAATTCTATTTAATTTTATAATAATAAATAATATAAATAATAAATATATAAATATTTATATAATTATATAAATAAATATATAATTATTTATTATTTATTATAAAAGTAAATAAAATTACTTTTAAATAAAATTAAATAAAATTTACTTTTAATATAAATAATAAATATATAAATAACAAAAAAATAAATAATACAAAGTAATTTTATTTAAGTTTTAGTTCACATACAGTGCAATATTGGTTTCAGGAGTAGAATTCAGTGATTCATCACTTATATACAACACCCAGTGCTCATCATAAAAAGTACATTTTTAATACCCATTACCCATCTAGCTCCTTCAACCGCTAGTTTGTTCTCTATCATTAAGAGTTTCTTGTGGTTTGTTTCCCTCTCTCCTCTTTTATTTTCCCTCTTCCCATATATTTATCTGTTTTGTTTCTTAAATTCCACACGTAAGTGAAATCGTATGGTATTTGTCTTTCTCTGATTGACTTATTTCATTTAGCGTAATACATTCTGGCTCCATCCATGTGGTTGCAAATGGCAATGTTTCATTCTTGATGGCTGAGTAGTATTCCATTGTACATATATAGCACATCTTTTTTTAAAAAATACTTTGTTTCTTTTAATACTTTGTTTAGAGAACAAGAAGGGAAAAAGTGGAGAGAGAAAGAGGGGAGCAGAGGGTCTGAAGTGAGCTCTGTGCTGACAGCAGAAAACCTGGTGTGGGACTTGAACTCATGAAGTATGAGATCATGACCTGAGCCGAGTCAGATGCTTAACTGACTGAGCCACCCAGATGCCCCTTTACCATATTTTCTTTTTTTTTTTTTAATATGAAACTTATTGTCAAATTGGTTTCCATACAACAACCAGTGCTCATCCCAACAGGTGGCCTCCTCAATACCCATCACCTACCCTCCCCTACCTCCCACCCCCCCACCAACCCTCAGATTGTTCTCGGTTTTTAAGAGTCTTTTATGGTTTGGCTCCCTCCCTCTCTAACTTTTTTTTTTCCTTCCCCTCCCCCATGGTCTTCTGTTAAGTTTCTCAGGATCCACATAAGAGTAAAAACATATGGTATCTGTCTTTCTCTGTATGACTTATTTCACTTAGCATCACACTCTCCAGTTCCATCTACATTGCTATGAAAGGCCAGATTTCATTCTTTCTCATTGCCACGTAGTATTCAATTGTGTATATAAACCACAATTTCTTTATCCATTCATCAGTTGATGGACATTTAGGCTCTTTCCATAATTTGGATATTGTTGAAAGTGCTGCTATAAATATTGGGGTACATGTGCCCCTATACATCAGCACTCCTGTATCCCTTGGGTAAATTCCTAGCAGTGCTATTGCTGGGTCATAGGGTAGGTCTATTTTCAATTTTTTGAGGAAACTCCACGCTGTTTTCCAGAGTGGCTACACCAGTTTGCATTCCTACCAACAGTGCAAGAGGGTTCCCATTTCTCCACATCCTCTCCAGCATCTATAGTCTCCTGATTTGTTCATTTTAGCCACTCTGACTAAAGGCATGAGGTGATATCTGAGTGTGGTTTTGATTTGTATTTCCTTGATGAGGAGTGACATTGAGCATCTTTTCATGTGCCTGTTGGCCATCTGGATTGTCTTCTTTAGAGAAGTGTCTATTCATGTTTTCTGCCCATTTCTTCACTGGATTATTTGCTTTTCGGGTGTGGAGTTTGGACTTGTCACCTGCTTTAAAAGTATACCTTGGATTATTACCATTTTGATAAGGCAGGAAATGTTTCTTATTGATTGCTTTAATTAGCGTAAATTTCTAAGTCCTTACTCTACTGCAAACTGGCCACACCACCCTAGACTATCCACCAATTAACCTGTAACCAAATTTTCTCTTTTGGAAGAAGGAGAACAGATCTTGTTTGAGATTTCAGATTGAGGGAGAGAGGAACTGTAAAACGTAAGCTTGTAGTGAGATGCAATTCTTCAACTCCTTGTTGTTAGTTTATATACTTTATAAGCAGTTTCTCCTTAACATTTTTTCCCTCTAAAAGCATATAATTTCTTTTTCAATTCCTGCCTCATATTACATTACATGAGACAGATTCCCCACAGTACAGAACATTCTGAAAAATTGCTATAAAATAATATTAGATATAATAGGAACACTGAGATCATATATTCTTAATTACATACAGTCAAATGTATATAGAGAACACAAACCAAGCCTAACTTTGTTTGTGAAAATTGGGGCAAATGAAATCCTATAGGAATTACCCACAGATTACAAGGTTTATAAATGGATGTTCCTGTGAAACAGAACCATTTCTGGAACAGGTTTTTAAGTTATCAATGCAAGTGAAATTATCACTGGCAAATAGTTGTGTAACCTAAATCCAGGACCAAATCCAGCACTAATATTTTACCCATTTTTGTCTTCAAATACAAAGCTTTCTCCTCCCAGTTGGTTTTGCAAAAGTGGTAGATGTGCTATACAACAGAAAATAGTGGTTGCTTTTTGTTGCTATTTCATTTTTTAATCGACAGTTTTTACATATAGCTTTTTTAATTAAAAAGAAAAAGTGGTAAATAAGATTTTGGTTCTCTCCATGTTGCCAGAGGCAAGTGGTGTATACGGCAGCACAATTATGGTTTTATGCATAGTGCTAGGTAAAATCCTGGGTCTGCTGGTCTCTGGCTATGTGACTTGGACAAATCAATAAACCCATTAATCATAGCTTTGATCGCATAAAGTTTACATGAAGATTAAATAACTTTTTAAATGCTTAGAGCAATGTCTAACAAATAATAAGCTATATGACTCCTGGATAAATTAAAAAAATAAGCTTATGCACTCTACTTTACTGTCTTTGTCAACATCTTCGTTCAGATGAAATTAAGTCAAAATAAACATAAAAAATGTCTGCAGGTATGGGTAGGGATGAAGGGGGAGAGCCCAAGCTAAAGAAGGCACAGTCTACTCTGTTGTAGTAATGGTGAACGGATTTATGGGCTGATTTTTCTCATATGAATCTCAAGTCTTTCTACCATCTGGTGAACTTACCTCCTTCCATCCATTAGGATATTTTATGAGTCTTCCCAGTAACAAGAAATTGGATTCTGGGGTGCCTGGGTAACTCAGTTCGTTGAGCTCCCGACTTTGGCTCAGGTCATGACCTCATGGTTCATGGGTTCGAACCCCACTTCAGGCTCTGTGCTGACAGTTCGGAGCCTGGAGCCTGCTTTGGATTCTGTGTCTCTCTCTCTCTCTGCCCCTTTCCCACTCATGCTCTGTGTTTCTCTCTGTCTCAAAAATAAATAAACATTAAAAAAAAAGAAATTGTATTCTGCAAAGCTTGCAGTGGAGACACTCAGCTCAATTGCTGCCTCTGAAGGAAAGCCCTAGGAGCAGAACAACAGTAAAATCATGACAAGTCAACAGATAGGCTGTTCATTAAAAATAGTTACAGTTAATCCTGTCTGCTCATATTCTGCTTAATAGAATCCTCAAACACTTCTCATTTCATAGAATGCTTGTTCCATACTAGTTAACTAGCTGTTTTCACTGAAGCTCAAATCCATATGCAAACTATGAATACTTGTAAATAGGAGATAATGGGAGTATCTGCCTTTTGAGTTATATTGGATTCAAAGGAAAGAAAATTATATTGGACTCAAAGGAGAAATAATACAACTCAGCATCCATTTTCCGTTATTCCTTTTCATACAACTCCCAAAAGAGAAACAAAACACCCTTCACATACAGGGATATTTTTCTCACTAGTCATTGGTCTCCACTAATAACTCTGCAGTTCACACTCAGGGAGACCACAAAGAGTGAAATTAAATGGAAACTCAGGCAACTGCGTGCAATAGTACAAATGGCATAATGTATCCTTAGGGCCATTACACAAGTGTTTACTTTCATAGAAAATTTTAACTGTCTATACTTGTAGAGAAGGTTTAGTAGCATCAAGTACTAATATAAGATGAAGTGCATGCGGGAGCCAATCCAGGCAAAACGTCTCCCGCTACCACTCTCCTAAAAGACTCAAATTCTACATGTATTGTATCTATCTCATGGTGTTCCCTTCTTTTTAAAAAAAATTTTTTTTTTCAACGTTTATTTAATTTTGGGACAGAGAGAGACAGAGCATGAATGGGGGAGGGGCAGAGAGAGAGGGAGACACAGAATCGGAAACAGGCTCCAGGCTCTGAGCCATCAGCCCAGAGCCCGACGCGGGGCTCGGACTCACGGACCGCGAGATCGTGACCTGGCTGAAGTCGGACGTTTAACCGACTGCGCCACCCAGGCGCCCCTCATGGTGTTCTCTTCTTAACCCTTTTCATTTATTTAATGTTCACTCATTTATTCAACAAACATTTACTAAGCACCTACTAAGTGCCACCCACCCTTCCAGGGCCTAGGATACTATGGAGGGCAAGGCATGGAGCTTACATTCTAATGGAGGAAAATATATGATTATGTAATGTAGTGTCAGGTAGTGACCAGGGATTTGAAGATAAATATAGTAAGGTAGGTGGCTATTTTAAGTATGATAATTAGGGAAGGTTTCCCAAAGGGGAGGACCTTTAAGTAGATGCTTTAATAAAGTAAAGGAGGGAATCAAGGACTTCTGGAAAAGGGTTCAGGCAAAAGAACACTAGGAGAAAAGACCAGTAGTTGGAGGCTTCTTGGTGCAGTTGAGGAACAACAAGAAAGAGAATTTGGTTTGTGAGATGAATGTGTGGAGAGTGTCAGGTAATAAGATTGGAAAGGTGGCCAAGGACCATATTCTGTAAAACTTGCTTGGCCTTTCTTTACATGAAAGGAAGTTGATGGAAGGTTCTGAGCAAGAGAATGAAATGAAATGGCTTACTATTTTCACAATTCTTTGGCTGATATGTAAAAAATGGAATGTAGAAAGGCAAGAGTGGAAACAGAGAGGCCAGCTGGCTACCACTACACAGTTACAGGTGGTGATAAGGGATGAGGAGAGGGACAAAGGAATAGGAAGTATGTGCGTATAATCCCTCATTGGTGTTCTATTTGGAGTAGGACTCGTGTACACTTAGCTATACAGATTAAGCTTTTATATATCTATTCACTGTACTTGCTTTCTAATTGGATGGTACTATTTTAACTGGGAAAAGAGAGATAATAAAATAAATCCCCATCAACAGAGAAATGGTTGATTAAACTCTGACAAACACTTACTATGAACTATTAAGCAACGTTTAAAAAGAATGAGCTAAATTAATATTTGGAGGGATTAAGATTTATATATCTCCATTGTACTTTCCTTCTAATTGGGTAGTACTGTTTTAAGTGGAAAAAAAAAAACCCAGGAAATAAAATGTATCCCCATCAACAGAAAAATGGTTGATTAAATTCTGGCAAACACTTACTATGAACTATTAAGCAACCATTAAAAGGAATGAACTAAATTGATATTTGGAGGGATTTCCATGATAAACTCTTAAGTGAGCAAAGAAGCATATATATATGTGCCGCCTGATCCTTGAAAATCAAATTCCCAACACCTATATTAGCATGTATATCAAATTATGTATATATAAACATATTAAAATGAGCATGCAGAAGAGTATAAAAATATACATGCAGGTTGTTAACAGACTGTTAACAGTGGTTACTTGGTTGAGAAGAGATAGGCTTTAAGTGCTTAAGGAACATCTATGAGATTTGAAGGTAGAAACCCTGAAGTAAGGATACATCCCAGTACAAACCAGATGAAATAAGCCTACTGCGGGATACAAAGTGAAGGATCTAGAATTGTACCTGAATGAGTCCCTTAGTTGTGATAATTAAGGGTTACCACCAGTTCCTTAGGGAAGAGGAACTGGGACTGGATTGCAAAACCCAATGTACACTTTTTATGTGGAGTTTTATACAATTTATTCATGGCAAAGTGTATAAAATTCTCATTTAAAAAACACTGTAGACATAAATTGATCTAAGAAGAGATCTAATTCATAGTCCTTTGGATCTTTAGCACATACATGACGTAGATGTACTTCTGAGAATGTTAAGGAATGAAATGAGTCGGTGACTTCAAAATGGTGTGTATGTGTGTTCAGCCGTCTTGAGTGGCTAAGCAGAAAAAAAAGATGTACAGGTTGCTAAAGACAGACTGCATCCACTTGGTCTGGAATCTAGTTAGGAGGGAGGTGTGACCATATTAAGCAGAGTTTTCTGAAGCCAACATCATACACCTTATCTCCGGGGAACTTTTCTCCTCTATATTTTGACCATCAACCAACACGTTTCCAATGAAACCTGTGTTTAAGCAAGAACATTTGGTCTCTGTGGTGACATTTGGTAATTAAAACAATTCCTTTATTTAAACCCCCATCACTGTAATGATGACTACACTTTAGAGGAATTCTGGGAAGAGGAGTGATTTCTTCACCTCCTGAACTCTAGTGTGTGAACATCATGGAGAGACTTCTCATTCTGGCTAGTATGGCTTGGCCTACATAGTTCCCCAAGTTGAACTTTTGGCAGGTTAGTTCACTAGTGACCAAATGGTCCTTGTAACAAGCTCTGCTGATCATTGGGCTGTATTTCTTCATCTGCTTTGACTTTTAAAGTGATTATATGTGAGTAGTATCTCATGGGAGATTGAGGAGAAGGAAGAGGTTTTTTTACCTTTTGGAAAGGCCATTCATTCAGTTTTGAAAAAGTTGCCAGAAAACCCCATTGTTTACAAATTTTTCCACTGTGTTCTGTTTATTTGCCAAGAAAAATCTTGCACCATACCAACTTGTTTTAGTAAAACAAATGGCTCCTTTCACAATACAGCTCAGCATATTTGTATATTTACATGAGTTTTCCAGCATGCTTTGGGAGGAAAGATTCAGCTACATTTGCACATGTTTTGTTTTCCCTTGTGTGTAAGCTTTGACCTCCCAAACTAGCCCCCAGTGAACCCACAGGCCATGGATTAGTTGTAGGCATTTTGCTAAGCCCTCAGTTGGATAGAATTTTGCTGGATTCCTTGAAACAAATAGGATGTTTTCAGGGAGGTTGAACTAGTTTTAATATCTGGGTAAATTATGGGTGTAAAATCATTGTGGACAGTGCCCCTGACACCCCACCTTCCTGGGAAGACTTGAATCTTATGGACACTTTGTTGGCCATTATTTAATTGTGTAGCCTATCAAATAGCAACTTGCAACAGGCTCATAGACATGGTACCAGGCTATTCAGCTTGTCTGGACTGGAGGCAGATCTTGTGCTATCCATTTGGCCTTCTATGCTTCACGGATTATATCCCCTAATAATTTCATGGTTGGTCGATAAATAGTCGAAGCAAAAATTTTTCAGGCGTTTCAAATAATTTATAATTCATATGGTATGTTTCTCCAAGGGGGTGAAAGAAATGCTCAAAGGCTCACACTTTTTAAACCTAAGCACTTTCTAGTTGGGTGATCTTGAACTAATTCCTTCTCTTCTCTCACTTTTGGTTTCCTCCTCTGTAAAATATGGGTTTATAAAACAAATTTCATAAACCTATTTTGAGGACTAAGTGAAATAACACAGTTAAACATCTAGTATGGTGCCAGGCACATAAGCAGGTCTTTTGTAAATAGGGACTGCTACTCTTATTATTGGTGTTATGATGATGGTTAGGATGATGTAGGTTATTTCTACTTCTGTGGATCCAGGGATAGGTGACTGAATCTAAATAACAGTGAAAGGCACATAGGTAGGTTGTTATTCTGGTTCTCTATACACCAAGGAAGCCTCTAGAAATGGAGGGGAGAGGTTCTGTAAGTGTGCTTCAACACTGCTTAACCTCCCAGTAAAAAGAGTGTTTTATTCATAGCAAGGAGAATTTGGCCATCTTCTGTGACATATTGGTTTGGGCTGGAACCAATCTTGAGGAAGTTTTGGAAATCTCAATTCCATACTGTGAAATGAAGCATTATGTTTCTTTTTTTAAAAAAAAATTTTCATGTTTATTTTATTTTTGAGAGAGACAGAGACAGAGACAGAGCATGAGTAGGGGAGGGGCAGAGAGAGGGAGAAACAGAATCTGAAGCAGGCTCCAGGCTCCAAGCTTCAGCACAGAGCCCGATGTAGGGCTTGAAGTCAAGAACCATGAGATCATGACCTGAGCTGAAGCTGGATGCTTAACGGACTGAGCCACCCAGGCGCCCCTGAAGCATTATGTTTCTAACGACACTACCCAGCATGTTGATGTTCACTGGAGCACAATCATGCCTCAGGACATCGGTGCCAAGGAAAAGGCTAATACAAACCAGCTATGCCTTAAGATGAAAACTTTAGCCTAAAATGTTGCCAGTGTTTTGGCCCGTATAGAAAGGTCCATGAAATCATTGAAGGATAAAGTAGCATAAAAGTTGTCAAGAGGAATTTTAAATCAGTTGAACTTGCCTTTAGGTCCGCTTCCTAAATGTCCAATTTAGTAATAGAGAAAGCAGCAATGGGGTAAGAGTCAGTGCAATTCTCAACTCTTTGCCACTCAGGGGAAAAAGTGAAAGAAGGCACTAATGATTTTGAAAAATCACCCTGCCGTGTCACAGCATGTCATGCATTGGGTTCTTGGATAAACTACTTCCATGAATAGTGAGTCAGTTTCCTAGGTGCCAACCTCACAGGGCAGGGTAATAAATCATCCAAACTATAGGGGAGTATTGACTGTTCTTTTGGCAAAGGAAGTAATTTCCCCTCACTGATTTTAATCCAGTGATTTTCTTCCATAAATGTGCAAGAAAGTGCTCTCCAGCCAACAGAGAGCTGAGTCCAGATTATAAGTGTTATTTGATGGTGCTGCTCTTCTGTCTTTGTCACAATATACTAGGATATCAGCTTTCAGGATACAAATCCAGAATACTTCAATGCGGGGTAAATTTCCATGCCATGGTCGTTAATAAATAAATGAATATAAGACCCCAGTAAAGCCATTCTCTCAGGTTAGTGTGAGTATTTAGAAAATGGGGGACTAAAATTGCAACAGAGAGTCTTGGTCATAGCATGTGCATGTTGTTCCAGTGTGAAATAAGTCCACCTGTTAGTGACACTGACAGCTGCCCTACAGAGAAGTCTATAATCTTCATTTCAAGAACAACTGTCTGAGCTCTCCAATCTTATATCCCCATTCTACAAGCAGTGCTTTTGTTACTTGTGGATTTATTAATTTATAGTTAATAATAATGGTAAAAATCTGTGATACGCCCCTAGCAAGACAAAGGACACAACATGAATTTTATTTACTGACTTCCTTTCTCCCTCTCATTTTCCATCCCTTTAGTTTTTCTTTGATTTTTTTTTTCCATATGTGTTTTAAAGTTATTTTATCTGGCCCTATTATAAGTTTCTTTTGAAGCTGCTTTAAATCCTTTCTGGAGTAAGTCACACTACCAACAAACAAATAAAAAACAAATATTCATTTGTAATAATTGGACCACCCAGTTGAAACATGCTGGTAGCTTTTCTCCTTGAAAGGGTAATGGCATTGCTGTTACTTCGTCATACCCCCTTCCTTTCTTTGAAACCATTATCCTGTGGCTTTGAAAATTCCCATGGAGGAACAAATAGTTCATTTGCGTCTAGAATTGCCAGCAAGTTCAGAAGGAAATTGTATCAGAGGTAACTTGTGTCTAAGGAGCAAAAATGTAACTTTTTTCTTCTTCCGCCCTTCCTGAAGACCACTACAGGCTGAGGCCTTGGTCAGAACTTATAAGGCATTGCAGCGCTCTGACAATGGACTGCCGGACAAGTTCCTCATCCTTCCATGAATGATGCCACGGTTCATCATGTCAAACTGGGAGGTGGCCCTCGCCACAATGTGGAATGGGTTGCAAAATGATGAAAACAGTACACCAACTTGGCAGATTTCAGGAAATGGGAGAAATTACAATGTGGTCTCACTTTATTAACTATTTTAACATTCACTTAAATTCAAGAAGAGGAAAGGGAAAAACTGATTTATGTACCAGAGATTAGGGCTGTAGAAGGAAAATGGAAATTGCAGAGGCTTCTCTCTTAGTTCATCTGCCAGACACCTGTAGAATTGCATTTCAATTATGTGTCTGGGTCAGGTAAAAACTGGCTGGTTTCTGACAATGGTCTTTCAGATGGGACATCACGGAGGAGGCAAGACGCACAAGAGGCTAATGTTCATTTCCTATGAAAGGAACTGAGGATGTCAAAGTAAATTGGAAAGGATAGAATCTGGGCAGGCAGCTGGGGCTTGGCTCACACTTCAGGAAAACGTTGTGTCTAGTGTCTGGTGATTGCCCACAATTACAAAAAGCAGAGGAAGGGGGCCCCACTTGACAACAATTGAATTTCAGTAAGTTTTGCTATTGGACCAACATGAGGAGGTGGGTTTTCTTTTAAAAAGTTCTCAATAAAAGTCAGGTCTTCCCTGAATTCATTATTCTAAAGACATCTGCATTTGAAAAATACTTAAAATTCTTCGCATATCAATGGATTTAAATGTTATTCACTAGTAATTCTTTGGGTCTTTGAAGCTTTCAGCTAAAGTTTTGGTTTATGACTCAGTGTTACCTTATGTTATTGACTGTCTATTGCCATCTTTCATGTCAAGAAGCTCTTCATCTACTGAAACTATTTGTTAAGATATGCCATGCATTCCTCCCAAAAGAAAAATTACTTTAATGTGACTTGCTTCAGCCAAACTTTTTATTTATATTATTTATATTCATTTTACAACACATCATAAGGGGGGGGAATATAGGTAGTATTAATGATTAAATGAAATACCGAGAGATATCCACTTAATTTTATTTTTCTTCTATTTCTCTCTAAGTGAAACCTACTCTTTTCTTATGCATAATCATAAATATTATAACAATTTTTGGAACAGAAGTATAGACATTGGCTTTAGGAGGTCTCCTGGTGTAAGAAAATATTTTATTCTTTCTGGATTTAGGGGGTTATTTTTGATACGTTTAAAAGAACATTTATTTTTGTAAACATTTTTAGGAATATTTATTTATTTTTGAGAGAGAGCGAGCCAGAGTACAAGCAGGGGAGGATCAGAGAGAGAAAGAGACACAGAATTTGAAGCAGGCTCCAGGCTCTGATCTGTCAGCACAGAGCCTGATGCGGAGCTCAAACTCACAAACCATGAGATCATGGCCTGAGCTGAAGTCGGACACGCAACCGACTGAGCCACCGAGGCGTTCCTAAAAGAACATTTAAAAGAAGGGTCTTGGCAGGGTGTCTGCGTGGCTCAGTCGGTTATGCTTCCGACTTTGGCTCAGATCAAAATCTCAATGTTTAGTGACTTCGATCCTCGCGTCGGGCTCTGTGCTCACAGCTCGGAGCCTGGAGCCTGCTTCAGATTCTGTGTCTCCCTCTCTCTCTGCCCCTCCCCTGCTTGCACTCTGTGTCTGTCTGTCTGTCTGTCTGTCTCAAAAATAAATAAATAAATAAATAAATAACATTAAAAAAATAAAAGAAGAGTCTTGGGGCACCTGGGTGGTTCAGTCAGTTAAGCGTCTGACTTCAGCTCAGGTCATGATCTCAGGGTTCGAGCCCCACATCAGGCTCTGTTCTGACAGCTCAGGGCCTGGTGTGGTCTCCCTCTCTCTTTTCACCTCCCCCACTTGCACTCCCTCTCTGTCTCTGTCTCTGTCTCTGTCTCTCTCTCAAAAATAAATAAACACTAAAAAATATTTAAAAGAAGAGTCTTAAATAATTTTCTAATTTCTAAGCTAAGGCACACATTTATTTAGCAATTATTTTGGATAAAAATGAAGGTTTTTTCCCCCTTTCAGAGTACTCTCTTGAAATATCAGCAAAATCCAAACAGGAATCCTTTTCATCAGTAAGACAGGCGATTAATGATATATAGGACTTTCTGGTCATGTGTTCTACTGACTTACCTATGAGTTAGTGTTGCAAATTAACAATCTCAGTAGTTTCATTCTACATAACAGACGTTTAATTCTTAGTTTTGTTCTCTTAATGTTGAATATAGTCTGCTGTGCTGAAACCAACATCTATTCTTCTTATTACCCTGAGTCCCTCAATGGGGATGGAGAAAGGGTTTTAGGAATGAAAGCATTTTATAGAACAGATCTTTACCCCTTAGAATGATCCATATGTTTGCTAGTGCTCCCCTCAAAAGTGCACAGCAATGATGCTTGAAAAGGAGATTAAAAAAATACCTTGTTGCTCGCTGTGCTTTGTTTCTGTATCATCCACCTCAGAGCATTTCTTTTGGCCTGTTTGAATCTCAAGTTGTGGAAACATTGAAATTTCCATGAGTTCTGCAGAAGATGGAAGTACTTAAATAAACTTGTTGTAATTTGGAGGTATGATATTTATACCACTCTATGAATATTGCTTTTACTGTCTATTTAAACAATGTATTAAGGAGGAGTGAACTGACCTCCGGGGTGTCAGCTTGACACAAACCAGAGGCAGATGGAATGAGGGCCCCAGGCATTATGTCTTCTACTGGAATATTGTACCATTTGCAAAGAAGCTGCATGTTTCACTGTTCACGCAGTAGATGACCAGTGGTGAACCCTGAATGATTTAGACATGTTGTGTGGGGTATTGCTCAAACTTAATATAAAGACCTAAGTCTTACACACTCAGGAATTTCACTTTTGATGTTAAGATTGGAATGAAGAAAAGTGTGGAGGAATGTAGCAAGATTGAAAAACCATCTTGACCTATGAGGGTGAAATATATGATGGTTATGTAATGCCAATTCCCTAAAAGAATGAACATTTTTTTCTGGTGAAAGTGTCACTAAATCAATGCGGTGACAATTAAAACCTGACTCTAGTAAGTGCATACAAATGAGGCTGGGGGACCTTCCTTGAACCATTAAAAAAAAGACTCCAACTTTCGGGGCACCTGGGTGGTTCAGTCAGTTAAACGTCCAACTTGAGCTCAGGTCATGATCTTGCAGTTAGTGAGTTCCAGCCCCACGTCGGGCTCTGTGCTGACAGCTCAGAGCCTGGAGCCTGCTTCAGATTCTGTGTCTCCCTCTCTCTTTCTGCCCCTCCCCTGCTCGTGCTCTGTCTGTCTGTCTCTCTCTGTCTCAAAATAAATAAACATTAAAAAAATTAAAAAAACTCCAACTTTACAAACTAGTAGATTCATTTGCCAAAAAATACAGTTCTCAGTCAGTTCTTTCCTCAGATCACTTTAACTATAATTCTTATTTAAAATGATCAGCTGAGATCCTTTTTTTTTTTCTCCTTGATATGGGAATTGATGGAAGCTCTTTCTGGGCCTCTCATCATTTCTTCCTTAAGTTGAAGGATTGGCTGAAGACTTCCATGTTTTTGAAGTTAGCATTTGGACTTCGTGGGAAGTGGTCACTAATGTCAGGTCAGGAGATGGGGCCAGAAGAAGACAGAAGAAGTTTAATGACTAATGGGAGCTTCTGGGATAGATTGGAGGTTAGGACCTCAGAGATCAGGACAACCTGGGCATCGTAGAGTTTGAGAAGATGTTGGGGTGGACATATACAGGTTCAAACTGAATAGAGATTATAGGCAAATCCATGGTTAGAAGATGCAGAACTCAGTGTCCACAGCAGCCTCGTGGAGTGGAGCAAGTAGATTTACAATTCAGGAATCCCAGGTAAGATTTACTAAGGAGGTTTAGGTGAAGCAGCCAAGCATTAGCAAGAATGTTGATTTTAACTTGGGGCATTAGCCAGGCATAAAGAAAGAGGACCCAGGAGATGAGGGAAATTTTCTCAAACCCTGAACAGTTAGGTGGATTTATTCAATATCAGGTTAATCTCAGGACAAGGATAATCTTTCTTTTGTTATTTTTGGAAACTTTTTTTAAAAATTTATTTATTTATTTTGATGGGGGAGGGGCAGAGAGAGGGAGCGAGAGACTCCCAAGCAAGCTCTGCACTCTCAGCACAGAGCGGGGCTTGATCCCACAAACCATGAGATCATGACCTGAGCCTAAATCAAGAGTCAGATGCTTAATCAACTGAGCCACCCAGGCACCCCTCTTTCATTGTTTTAAAAAGGTTTTTTTTTTCTTGGAGTGAGCTTAACTAAATCCTCTGTTGGCACTGGTCTGTTTTAGTAATTCCTTTTTTTTTTTTTCTATACAAAGGAAAGGAGAACTAAAGGGTTTGGTTGCTGTAATTTGTCCATGGAAAACTTGCAGCCTGATCAAGTTCAGGGGTTTTGGGAGAAGAATGGATTTGTTACCTAGGACAAAGAGTCATCTTCTGGTATTGATCCCTAATTTTGCCTAGGAGAAGAGATGCTCCTATATTATCCTGGAGCTGAACTCCTTTTTCTTACATGATCCTCTCTTGGTAGGATATGACCATGCTTGAAAAGATAGAACTCAAACAAGGAGGCATGGAAGATGGGTTGAATCTGGAAGGACTTTGGCAAGCCTTGTGTGCTGGTTGAATAATGATGAAAGATCTGTAATGTAGGTATAGAGTTTGACAGGTCTATGGTTTTTGAGTGACAGTTATACATTTTACCCCACAGAAAAATCATGTTCTACTCAACAGTAATGTTTGGCTTGGTCTGCAGAAACTTTTTTATTTTTTTCAACTTATGGGTCAACATAGAATAGATCTTTGCACTGTTTTGTATATAATTAATGATGGAGGGATCAAATAAGGGGCTGGGTATTATAGCATAAGTTTGGGGGAGAAAACTGGCTCAAGAATAAGGAATGATGGAGATAGAGTTGTGTGGAATGAAGTTGTGGAAAGAAGGGTAGGGGTTGTTCTGATGGTGACAATCCTAGGAAGTGTCTTAGGTACTAATAACCACTTTTCACTTTTTTCATGTTTATTTTGTTCACTGTAGGCTTTGCAATGATAAATAGTAAGTTCTAGAAGGATAAGGAGAAGCTATAGACTAAGGGTAAGGTGAAGGTCTTGACTGGAAAGGATCTCTATTAGAAGGCAGTATGTTTAACCAAAAATAAGTTTAGAACCATCTGATTTTTGGAAAAATGTGCTTGAAAAGCATGGGTAGTGATGATGTTCTCAAAGAACTATGAGAAAAGATTGACAATTTAGAATAAAAGTTTTCACAGGGAACTGATACTACTTCGCTCTTAGGTGGGAGCAAACGCATGGCCTAGAGGCCTGGGGCTTTCTGTTCTGGAATCTTTTGCTTTCTCACATAGGATATTTAGCTGAACTATTGAAGGGTTAAAATTCCACAGCCATATTATTTACCTTAAAGATCTTGGCTGAAAACTTGGGGCCTTAGAAGCTCCTTCTATGTACTATTCTATTTCTATTTCTATTATTTCTATTTCTATTTCTATTTCTATTTCTATTTCTATTTCTATTTCTATTTCTATTTCTATTTCTATT
>NW_024412377.1:34977908-35020034 GCF_014898765.1 Herpailurus yagouaroundi
CTATTTCTATTTCTATTTCTATTTCTATTTCTATTTCTATTTCTATTCTATCCTATTCTATTTCCTTCTATGTACTTTCTCTGTATGTGATATTTTACGTGGGCCAGAAGCTGTATTAAGCATCTTAAAAGGTGTCTTCTTTATATCTTTCTTCAGGTGGTTCGTTTCCCACTAATGTAAATTTCTTTTTTCTTGGTTGTGAATTTTATGACTATTACAGTTTTTTTTTTGGTGTGTATAACATAATTTGAATGATGATCTCTTGGTCCAGGCAAGAAAAAAATTAGTATATTTAAGGTTTCTTGTTATACAGTTGCCTTGGTTGGAAGCAGAGATAACAATGGGTTACATAAGGCCTAATTCAAGTATATGAAGCAATAGGCATCTCATTCAGGGTCTCACTCAGCAATGCTTTGTCAGTGTGTCCTATTTAAGACTTTTTGAATCTTTTCTGGAAGCTTGTCTCTGATTTTAAACTTCTTTAAACTGGCCCAATATGGATAGTGTCTGGTGCACCCAGGGCTCAATGTTGGTAGAACAAAGACATGGGAGAGTCCCATGTGACAAGGGAAAAAATCTAATATAAAAGCCTGTCTCATAATGTGTTAGATTCAAGTGTACAGGAGAAGGGTATAATTTAAGAAAAGAGACCTTTGCCAAGAAACTAAAACAAAAGTACAAGACAGTGAAACTTAATACCAACTAAAACGTCAAGATATAATGCAAATATTATCTAGCTCTTATAAAGTTTGACCAGAGAAATGTAGGACCCAATATGGAACAAAAACAATTGGCTTTAAGGTTATTAAGTGTTCCCCCCCAAGGAAGTTCTGTGTATGTGCCTAACTAAATGGGACTCTAAACCACTCCTGCATTAAACATGATAATATAAAGAAGTAATTGGAAGAACAGGTCTAGTTATGTTCAAGGTGGGTGACCCTGCCTGACTTTCCTAAACAAAGTACAGGAAGGAATCTGGATCAAGTCTAAAAGGATAAAAGAGGTGATCTTATAGAAATATATAAACCCAAACCTGCGTAATTGGGAAATTGTGAGATCCTGGAGATCGGTTGCTTCTTCTGCTTCTCCAGTTTTCGTAGGCAACCAGTCATTAACTGCGTATACATGCCTCACCTGTTCTTCTCATTGACATCACTGCCTGAAAGAAACTATAGTAGGAAAAGGCAAGAGTCCATTCTCCCAGAATCTCCTTTTGAGTGGCTAAGATTGGAGTAGTTCTCAAAGTCTAGCGGGTTGGGCCTAAAAGCCTGGAGGTTTGCAATGACATTTGAAAAGTGAATGTGCTTTCAGAATTTTAATGTTGTGTTCCATATTGTACCTGATTTGCTTCATTATGGTGCCACTGTTTGCATCAATATGAATGACATTTCCAGGTGTGATCTTTCAAAGATTCTGGGATCTAGTTTCAATTATTTGATACCTTTGGGTTTTGTTAACTTATAATTACATAATTGCAGGTTTTATATTTCTTTATGGGATTGCAGTGTTCCATGGACTTCAATCTGGGGCTTCTAATTCATAAACTTTCTTAGTCACTTTTATGCTCAGACCAAGGAGTGATGATGGATTAGAGGATGGGGAGTCACATATTATTGGCTGAATTCCCACATTGCACATCTGGGAAAAGTCCCCCTAGAGGAAAGCACTCCACCCACAGAGTACATATGGAAACTGAGAATCCATCTTGGAATAGGTCACTCAGATCATTAAAGGGGGCCAGGAAATTTTTTGGTCCCAAAACCCAATTTCAAATTTTTAGGAGGATACTCTCCCAAGTCATTTGGGTGGCTCTTCATTTTCCATGACTTCTTCTCCATAGCTATTTTCCCATTCTTAGCCCCTTTACTATTAGTCACTTCTTCCCAAATCAGGAAAGAAATTAAAAATCCTTTTGTTTCTAATCCTTCCACTCTTCTTAGTTCTTAATTATATCACTAGCTACTTTTATTTATTTTTTTACTGTTTATTTATTTATTTTGAGGGAAGGGAGGAGCAGAGAGAGAGGGAGAGAGAGAATCTTAAGCAGGCTTTGCTCTATCAGTGCAGAGCCCGATGTTGGGCTCAATACCATGACCTGTGAGATCTTGACCTGAGCCAAAACCAAGAATCAGATGCTTAGCAGGTGCCCCTAACTAGCTACTTTTATATCCTTAATACCCAGCAGAGTTTCTGGAATTGTATATTATTTGGTTGTCTCCCAGAAATTGATAACGCAGGACTCGGTTTCCAGTTGGTTATTATTTCCTTGAATAGCAATTACTGCCTTTGATTGGCAGTCTTAAAAAGGGAGTATGACGGATTGAGCATCCAAACCCTAACAAAGTTCATAATCTACCGATTTTTCTCAGAAATATATTCACTTATACTTTAAAAACCCCTTGTCAGAAATTGTAAAACTGAATCAGCAGACATTCATGAGTATCCATACTAGTGATATTTACCATTTATTGAAGTACCCTTTTGTATCAGGAAACTGTTTGCTATATATTCTTTCTACTCCTTGTAACAATCATGCAAGGTGAAAAAATTGAGGCTTGGAGAGTCAACAGCTAGTAAGTGTTATGGCTGGTGTTCAAATCCAGGGCATCCTAAATTCATCACAGAATGCCATACTGACTTACGAAACTGTTCTACACAGAAGAGATACAGAACTTTGGATTGACACACTATGTGTTAGCTGTTTGGGGCTGCTTCTGTTCATTTTATGGCAACTATACTCATTCATATTTCATTTTATCCTAGCAGTCTAAAAGAGTTGACGAATTTCCCAAATGCCCTAGCTTTTAATTAGAAGGGAGAGGTGGCAGTATTTTCTGTATTGCTAGGCACTTTGTTAAGAGATAGATTATCCTGTACTCACAACTTACTGTAAGCCAGGTACTTTTCTTCCATTTTAACAAGCGAGGTAACTAAAACTCTGAAAGGTTAAAGCTTGCTAAAAGTCAAATCACTGTTAGTGGTGAGGACGGACAGGATTTGTACCAAAGTGTGTCTTTAAACCTCATACTCTACCCTTTCCAGAATGTGATAGGTCATGTATTAAAAAGATCCTTTAGAACTTATTTTTAATTAGAATGATTTGAGATTACACATACCATGCCCCTTTATCTCCTAAAACTTTCTTGTATATATCTGAGAGAAAGAGATCATTTCTTTTTCTTTTCTTTCTTTTTAAAGTTTGTCTGTTTATTTATTAATTAATTAATTTATTTTTAATTCTTTTCTTTTTTAACATTTATTCATTTTTGAGAAAGAGACACAGAGCGTGAGCGAGGGAGGGGCAGAGAGAGAGGGAGACACAGAATCTGAAGCAGGCTCCAGGCTCTGAGCTGTCAGCGCAGAGCCCAGTATGGAGCTCAAACCCATAAACCCTAGAATCAAGAGCTGAGCTGAAGTGGGAGGCTTAACTTACTGAGCCAGGAATCCCTTATTTTATTTTATTTTATTTTATTTTATTTTATTTTATTTTGTTTTGTTTTGTTTTGTTTTGTTTTTGTTTTTAATTTTTTTTTTAATTTTTACTTTTTAACGTTTATTTATTTTTGAGACACAGAGAGACAGAGCATGAATGGGGGAAGGTCAGAGAGAGAGGGAGACACAGAATCTGAACCAGGCTCCAGGCTCTGAGCTGTCAGCCCAGAGCCCGATGCGGGGCTCGAACTCATGGACCGCGAGATCATGACCTGAGCTGAAGTCGGAAGCCCAAATGACTGAGCCACCCAGGCGCCCCTTTAATTTTTTTTCTAATGTTTATTTAGTTTTGAGAGAGAGAGAGAGAGAGAGAGCGCGAGTGCAAGTGTGAGCAGGGGAGGGGCAGAGAAAGAGGGAGAGAGAAAATCTGAAGTAGGCTCCAGGCTCTGAGCCATTAGCACAGAGTTTGACACCAGGCACAAACTTACAAACCTTGAGATCATGACGTGAGCTGAAGTTGGATGCTTAACCTATTGAGCCACCCAGGTGACCCTAAGTTTATTTATTTATTTTGAGAGAAAGAGTATGCACATTCTCTCTTGAGAGAAAGAGAGAGGGTCTGGGGGAGGGGCAGAGAGAGAGAGGGAGAGAGAATTCCAAGCAGGCTCCACATTGTCAGCACAGAACCCAATGTGGAGCTGTAACTCAAGAACCAAAATCATGAACTGAAATCAAGAGTCTGATACCTAACAGACTGAGCCACCCAGGTGGCCCTGAAGGAAAGGGATATTTTCTTATATAACCATGATACAGATATCAAATTTAGAAATTTAACTTTGAGATGATATTTTAATTTGCAGTTCATATTCCAACTTTTCCCGCTGCCTAATAATGTCCTTTTTAACATTTTTCCTTTTCAAAAGAGGATTTAGTCTAAGAGCACATATTTCATTTAACTATTATGATCCGTGTGTCTCCTTTAATCTGTAACAATTCTTCAGCATTTCCTTGTTTTTCTTGGAACATTGACATTCTTGAAGAGAATGGGCCAAGTACTTTATATGATGTTTGTTGATTTGGGTTTGTCTGTGTATTTCCTCATTACCAGATTCAGGTTTTGCATGGTCAGCCACAAGACCTCATAAGGATGCCGTATCTTTGTCAAGCTATCATATCAGGAAGTATATGTTTGTTTGCTTTTCATTGGTGATGTTAAATTTTGATAACCTGGTCAAGGTGTTCTCTGTTTTCTCCACTATATAGCTACTATTCTCTTTCTTGCAACTAGCAAGCAATCAATGAGGAGACATTTTTAAGACCATGCAAATTATCTTCCTCATCAAAATTTAGCAACCATTGATGATTCTTATTTGTACCAATTTTACTATGATCATTGTCAAATACTGATTTTCAAACTCCTCTCCTTTCACACTTATCTGTTGGACTTTTGCTGTAATTAAAAACACTTCTGGGGCGCCTGGGTGGCGCAGTCGGTTGGGCGTCCGACTTCAGCCAGGTCACGATCTCGCGGTCCGTGAGTTCGAGCCCCGCGTCGGGCTCTGGGCTGATGGCTCAGAGCCTGGAGCCTGTTTCCGATTCTGTGTCTCCCTCTCTCTCTGCCCCTCCCCCGTTCATGCTCTGTCTCTCTCTGTCCCAAAAATAAATAAACGTTGAAAAAAAAATAAAAACACTTCTCCCCTATGTATTTATCTATTTATTGTCAGTATTGACTCATGTATTTCTGTTTTATTCAGTATCTCATAATTTATTTTTTATCTTTTTATTTTATTTTAGAAAAGGAGAGAGCTCACGAGTGGGGGAGAGGGAAAGAGGGAGAGAGTGCAACAGAATCTTAAGCAGGCTCCATGCTTAGTGAGGAGCCCGAAGCAGGGCTTGATCCCATAACTCTGGGCTCATGACTTGAGCTGAAATCAAGAGTTAGTTGCTCAACCAACTGAGCCACCAAGGCACCCTAATATCTCATAATTTATTATTTCGTGTCACTTCTTTTCATGCTCATGGATATGGCAAGTTGGAGCCCTGTCATATGGCTTCTGTGTTCTTTTGATATGCTGTCATCATTATTTTGAACACTTGTTTTTTGGCTTAAAAATCTATTTCATGCTCATATTGTACTTTCCCTGATACCCTGAAATGGCTATTTCTCCCAGGAGCTCATTTTCCTTTAAGTGAAGAATGGTATTTGGGAAACAAGATGGGCACTGCTATGCTGCTCACTGCTATGAGGGTTTAGTGCTTCTATGCCCTGTTCCCTCACAGCCTAGCCAACAAAATGTATTGTTAAGCGTTTGAATATTTATCAGTCTGATGAGAGAAAAATAATACCTCAGGGTGGTTTTAAATTTGCACTTCTATTATTAGGAGTGAACTTGCCTTTTCATATATTTAAGGAACTTTATGAATTATCTTTTTTGCTGAATGTTCCGTTTGTCTATTGCCCATTTTTCTTTTTTTAAAAAAAATTTTTTTTTTCAACGTTTATTTATTTTTGGGACAGAGAGAGACAGAGCATGAACGGGGGAGGGGCAGAGAGAGAGGGAGACACAGAATCGGAAACAGGCTCCAGGCTCTGAGCCATCAGCCCAGTATTGCCCATTTTTCTAAGGAACAACTAGCTTTTTCTCTGTAATCTGTATTTTATTTGTCATTTTTTAGTCTTTGATCATGATATGCATATTATAATTCTGACACCCAATTCCAATATGCCTGCATGCATCTGTGTGTGTGCAGTTTCCCTAACCATCGAGCCATTCTCTGACACCAGCTGGGTGTCCTATAATTCAACTCAGTTCTGGCACCATCTACTCAGAGATAGCATTACATCCCACAGGTCAAAGCTTCAGGCCACCCACACCTCCTTCAGATGTCAATCTCAAGTCCAGGTTACCAGCTGGGCTCCTGAGCCACCAACTATAGATTGGCAGTGACGACTCCCTTTTTGGGTTCGATTAGTTTGCTAGAGCAGCTCACAGAACTCAGAGAAATAATTACTTACTAGATTACTGGCTTATTATGAAAGGAAATAACTCAGGAACAGTCAGATAGAAGAGAGGCATTAAGGCAAGGAACGGAGAAAGGGGCTGTGAAGCTCCCATGTTCTCTTCAGGAGAACCACCCTACCCAGACCTGCAGGTGTTCACCAACCTGGAAGCTTTCTGAATGTTGTTTTTGAGGCTTTTATGGAGGTTTCATTATCTAGTCATGATTGATTAAATCCTTGGCCATTGGTGACTGAATTCAAACTCTAGGCCCTCTTCCCTCCCCAAAGGTTAGAGGGGTGGGGTTGGAAGGTCTAACCCTCTAATCACGTGACTGCTTCCCCTGGCAACCAGCCTCCATCCTTAAATGAAGTCCCCAAGTAACCTCATTAACAAAACAGAAGACAACTTTGTGGCTCTCACCTCTTGGGGATTTCCAAGGAATTTAGGAGCTTTGTGCCAGAAATGGGGACAAAGACTATATATATATCTATATCTATAATCTATCTATTTCACAATATGGATTTTGAATCATAGGTTATAGAGGAATTCATTCATGTTTTCTTCAAGTACTTGTATGCCTTTATTTTTACATTTATATTCCAGATTCTAGATCGATTTGGAGTTTCTTCTCCCATATATTGTTGGAATGGATCTAAGTCCATCTTCATTCCAAGTGGCTATGCAGTTGGACCAATATCATTTATTAAAAAGGCCACTTTGTCCTCGTTATATGAGATATTCCCTTTACCATATACTAGATTTCCATAGTAGTTGGGTCTTTCATTCGTCTGTGTCTATTTATGTGCCAGTAACACATTGTTTTACTTACAGGTAGATCATGTTCTAACTTCATTTTTTACAGATGAGTAAACAGAGACTTAGAAGGTCAAGTATCTTTTCCCAAACCAGACGATGGCACAGTCAGGGCTGGAAACTGGTTTTCCTTCTCTATTCTGTATTGCTCTCATCTTTCTCTTCCATTGCCTTTGGTGAGAGTGGAAAGTCTAGTTACACGGAAAAGCCTGTGTTGTCTAGAGAGGAACCATGGGATTATGTTCTTCTTAAAACAGATTTATAGAAAGAGTCAAGAGGCAAATGTCTTTTGGGAGATTGTAAAGGAATACTCTGCCGCTGGACTGTTCTATAGAAAGTTAGACCTGAAAAGACATAGGATGAGCAGTAGAGAAATCAATACGAAGAAACTGAGGAGCAGGGGGGTTAAGTGATATGTCCAAGGTCACACGGTATACTAGTGACAGAGCTGTGGTTTAACACAGATGCCCTCAAATCCCTTCCAGCTCCTTGGCAATGATTAATTGAACACTTTTTTGAACAACCACTTCTTTTAAGCTGCTGTACATTTGTGTGTACATTAAATTTGACCTTGTTATATAACGTCTGGCACAAAAAGTTATTGGTAGCCTGCCTATACCCCACTTAAGTTCCTGCTGAAGTTTTTACCTAAAGAATGAAAAAAATTGTTGGATGGGCTTGAAGAGACAATTCTTCTTATAAATAGTGCTAAAACTCCTTTTTATATTGGACCTGTTCAACTAAAATCTAAACAACAAAGACATTTGATTTACTGCAGGCATTAGGTTGGAGTGTTAAGTGGTTGTTTTAATTTTAGAGTTTTTATAAAAGAGCTGCTCTCACCATATAGTTGCTTACAATTTAAAAACAGAGACAGATGATTTATTATAAACAGTGTTTTTGAAAACTAAACTTTTTTTTGAAGAACTAAAAATATGTATTTCAAAATTTTTCAACTCCAGGAGATGTGGGACCTGTTTTCTTTTCCCCCTATGGGAATGGTATGTGGCTGTTGAGTTTTAAATGGTCAGAGAGTCTTCCTTGGTGGCATCAAACAGTAAGAGAGAGGAGATGGGCATATTGTGGGTTCTCATTTGAGCTGAAGACAGGGCTCCAGACAAACGGGGTAGGTAACAAACAGGGTACGTTTGATTTGGCTCGTCCACTCTCATCTACATTGCCTTCTCTAAATTCCCATCCCCTCCCACCTGGCCCACCACCCTCTCTCAATTCAGCCAACAGAAGGAGCATGACCGATCTGAATGGCAGAAGAGGTGAAGTCACTACTAAAGGGTTACTCTAAGTCTCACCATAAAATTCTGCAATGCCCAGGAGTGCCAACGCCCAGTTTACAAAGGTGTCCCCTTCACCTTTCAAGAGGAAAATCCATGAAAATTGGGTTTTGAAATGCTTAGGTTGTTTAGCTGTCATAGGCGCAGAGTGTTTCAAAATTGTTTTGTGTAGGGGGTAGGGGCGCCTGGGTGGCTCAGTCGGTTAAGCGTCCGGCTTCAGCTCAGGTCACGATCTCGCGGTCCGTGAGTTCGAACCCTGCGTCGGGCTCTGGGCTGATGGCTCAGAGCCTGGAGCCTGCTTCCGATTCTGTGTCTCCCTCTCTCTCTGACCCTCCCCCGTTCATACTCTGTCTCTCTCTGTCTCAAAAATAAATAAAGGTTAAAAAAAAATTAAAAAAAAATTGTTTTGTGTAAATCTGTTCTTGAAAGATGGAAGAGATTTTTTTTCTTGGGAAACTGTTTTTGACTATTTAGAAAACACTAAATGTTTTTGTATCTCTGTGTGTGAGGGTCTCTATTGTTTAATGGCTTTACTAAATGAAAAATAAAAATAATTCTGATAAAGGTCTATATATTGGAGAGAGCCCAACACAATGCCTTTTATATACTAAATATCCAGTTATTATTATATTCCAGTTTCCAGATGGGCTCCTGTTGTTCCTCATTGCATCTTGGAAAGAGATTGCATCATCTCTAACATGGACACACACACACACACACACACACACACACACACACAAACAGCTAAAAGCAAATGGTGGTGTTCTAGCACCAGGTAAAGATCTGAAGAGACTCCAAGTACTGGAAAGATTATTCTCTTCATCTCTCCACCCCCAAGTATATTATTCAAAGTAAATCAATGCTAAGCCACCTGAGATTTAGAAGAATGCTGAAATTAAGATGGTTTCTTTCTTGATTCCTGATAAATCTCTGAAAGCTCAACTTCTCTTTTTTTCTGTTAACCATTCCTCTTCTCACTCTCATGTTTCCTCTATCCTTACCTTGAGGGTGCTCCAAGCAAGTGTTTAGTTGTGTAGACAAACCTTCTACACATTTCCTTGGAATATGTAGTAAAACACTTCAGCCAGAAAAGGATTGTTTTCCAGGTTTTGTTACACCAAAGCTAACAAAAGTCTTGTTTAGGTCAACAATTATTGAGTAAACAGAGCAATACGGTATTTTGCATATATTTTGGGTATTGTTCTAAGTGATTTACATGTTTTATTCACTCAATTATCACAAAACCCCATGAGGGTTTTATTTTTATCTCCATATTACAGAAGAAGGAACAGCGACAGAGAAATTAAGAAACTTGCTCCAGGTTACCATCCTAGTAAGAGGCAAATTGGAATTTTGCAAAAAATTAGGAATTTACTGCATCTAGGCATTGTGGCTTCAGGTTATTATGCTCTACCGCTGCTCCTCTCCAAAAGAATTAATAATGGCCAGCATTTTCATAGTGCTAGACACTCCTATATGCACTTTATGTATATCAGCACTTTTAGTCTTCACAAGAACTCTATGAGGTGTGCTCATTTTCTGTTTACTTCTTCAGACACTCTCCATTCTTCCATACTTGCTCTGTGCCTTGAGAGACTGACCTCTGTTACTGAATATTTTGCTTTATGGTTTCTGCTTATGTTTGGCCAATGGAAGTTTCCAGCATGAGATCAGAAGGTGGAAGCAAAGTGAGATCATGGTACTTATTTCCTAAGTCCCCTTCCTTTTGGGTCACTAGGAGTGGTTGTATCGCTTACTCAAAGGCCATATAGCTCCTGTTTATTTAGTCTTCTTTAGTAGTCACTCTCTCTGGGTTCTGGTAATTGCTCCCTCCTCTTCTCTATTAGGCTTAGGGGTAGTGAAGTCTCTCTGCTGTTGGTAGCTTAAGGGTGCCTGGACCCCCAGCCCACAACTTTGTAAACAGTCCCTTCATTAAACTCTCTCACACTGAGAGTGCTATTGTTTTCTTGCTAATACCCATACTAAGCAAGGTATATTCTGTTATTATCAGTATTCATATTTAATTTATAAGGCACGGAGAAATTAAGTAAAGGGCCCAAGGTAATTGGTAGAATGGTGATTAAAATCTAGGCTGTTAGCCACTACATTATTCTGCCTCTTGGTTTAAATATATGTTGGGCTTTCTTGCAATATCAATGAACATATCAAAGGATAATTGAGGGGTAGTTTACTGTAGCTAATGATAGTGATATAAAGATTTACAGCATAAAAGTGCTGTGGGGGTAAATGTGAGTTCGTTCATGCATGTATTAAATATTTATCCAAGTTTTATTATTTTTGTCTTTTTTTAATATTTAAATTTGTTAGTTAACATACAGGGTAGTCTTGGCTTGAGGAGTAGAACCAGGTGATTCATCTCTTACATATGACACCCGGTGGTCAACCCAACAAATGCCTTTCTTGATGACATCACCCATTTAACCCATCTCCCCAACCCAACACTCCTCCAGCAGCCCTCAGTTTGTTCTCTGTATTTAAGAGTCTCTTATGATTTGCCTCCCTTTCCATTTCTATCTTATTTTTTCTTCCCTTCCCCTGTGTTCATCTATTGTGTTTCTCAAATTCCACATATGAGTGAAATCATATGATATCTGTTTTTCTGACTGATTTCGCTTAGCATAATACACTCTAGTTCCATCCACACTGTTGCAAGTGGCAAGATTTCATTCTTTCTGATCACCAAGTAATATTCCATATATATAATGGAACATTACCACATCGTGGTAATATATGGTATATATACATATACCATATACATAGTGGTATATTATCACATCTTCTTTATCCATTCGTCAGCTGATTGACATTTGGGCTCATTCTGTAATTTGGCTATTGTTGGTAGCACTGCCATAAACATTGGGGTACATGTGCCCCTTTGAATCAGCATTTTTGTATCCTTTGGATAAATACCTAGTAGTGGAATTGCTGGGTTGTAGGGTAGTTCTATTTTTCATTTTTTGAGGAACCTCCATACTGTTTTACAGAGTGGCTGCACCAGTTTGCATTCTTACCAACAGTGCAAAAAGGCTCCCCTTTGTCCACATCCTTGCCAACATCTGTTGTTGCCTGAGTTGTTAATTTTAGTCATTCTGACATGTGTGAGGTGGTATCTCACTGTGGTTTTGATTTCTATTTCCCTGATGACGAGTGATGTTGAGCATCTTTTCATGTGTCTGTTAGTCATCTGGATGTCTTCTTTGGAAAAGTGTCTATTCATGTCTTCTGCCCATTTCTTCACTGAATTATTTGTTTTTTCGATGTTGAGTTTGGTAAGTTTTTGATAGATTTTGGATAATAACCCTTTATCTGATATGTCATTTGCATGAATATTTATCCAAGTTTTAGATTTTGGGGATAAATCATGAACAAAACAGATTCTTGGTTTCAAGAAATTGTGATGGTTTGTGGATGGTTCAGAGACTTACCTATTTTTTCTCCAATATTTTGGATTTGATTACCAAAGAAGGATATAGCAAAAAAAGCCCTGGTATTTGATACACCTGTAATTATTATCCAATATACATAACTTAAAAAAACTTCCTTTTGAGTCAGTAATGTTAATTGGCGATCAGTAATGTGTTTTATTTTTCTAGGCAGTAGAAGTTCTCCTTTTAGTTATTATGTGCATTCAAAATAAGCACAATATGATCAAGGTATAGAGTCTTACAAAATCAGATGACACTTTTTTTTATTCTAGTACTGGAAATAGGATACCAATTAATATACATGTGAATTCTTTTCTCTAACCAATTGAAATATTCCTTTTGGGCAATCATTCCACTATAAGCTTTTGGAAAGGAGAACCTTGAACTGGACATAATAGTCCTGCATTCTGATGCCAACTTTGCCTCTAACTGGCTATGAGATCTGGTTCAGAGAGGCTAATTGTTGTGGACTGAAGTTTTCTCATTTGTGTAATAATGAAGCCGGGCTAGGTTCTTTTAATAGTAAGGCTCTTGGACTCTTTGATTAACCTCTATTGTTCTTTATCTCTAACCATTATTAGGAGACACAAAAGTGAAGGAATGCATCTAAAGTAAACATTGTATTTAAAAATACCACAGGGGCGCCTGGGTGGCGCAGTCGGTTAAGCGTCCGACTTCAGCCAGGTCACGATCTCGCGGTCCGTGAGTTCAAGCCCCGCATCGGGCTCTGGGCTGATGGCTCAGAGCCTGGAGCCTGTTTCGATTCTGTGTCTCCCTCTCTCTCTGCCCCTCCCCTGTTCATGCTCTGTCTCTCTCTGTCCCAAAAATAAATAAACGTTGAAAAAAAAAATTAAAAAAAAAAAAAACAAACCACAGAGTTGGACTGATATGCAGGCCTCTTGATATCTGTTCTCTGATTGAAGTGCCCGGAAAGAAATGAGGGCTCGTTAGGGTGACATTCGCTGCCATAACAAACTCAAAATGTACAGTCACTCAAAAATAATATAAATTTATTTATTTCCCAATGGCCCCCTTTACTCAGAGCCTCGGATTGATCAAAGCTCTGGCATTTTTGATACGTGTCTCTCAAGATCATTATGATCTGACAGCCAGAGGCAAAGAGAACATACAGGAACACATTTAAGTTTATGTAGGTTAGGTCTGGAAGGGGCACATATCACTTCCATTCATATTCCATTTGCTAGAACTCAACACATGGCCCCACCTTAATGCGGGGAAAGCTGTAAAATATAGTACAGTTGTATGCCCAGGATAGAGAAGCACATGGATTTTAGTGAATCATTAGCTTCTGTGCCTTAGAATGGAAGTGACATATGCAAGAGTGATCTTTTCTCAGAGAAATTACCTCATTCCTTCCAGGTTGTTTGGTGGCCTCATTTTGTCATATTTTAATAATTCTTTTCTATGAATTCTCTTTCTATTAGGTCTATAATTTCTGTTTACAGTTGTTGCTTCTTATGATGCTTCTTTTTTTTTAAAGATTTTATTTTTTTAAGTAATCTCTATACCCAAAGTGGGGCTTGAACTTATGACCCCGAGATCAAGTGTTGCACATTCTACCTACTAAGCCAGCCAGGGTGCCCTCCTGATGCTTCTTATATCAGTTCCTTCAATAGAAATAAGAAAGAGAGACTATGACATTGAGCAGGAATGAACAAAAGTATTTTTTCCTGGGGTGCCTGGGTTGCTCAGTTGGTTAAACATCCGACTTTGGCTCAGGTCATGATATCACGGTCCATGAGTTCAAGCCCTGCATTGGCTCTGGGCTGGAGCCTGCTTTGGATTCTGTGTCTCCCTCTCTCTCTGCCCCTCCCCCATTCATGCTCTGTCTCTCTCTGTCTCAAAAATAAATTAACATTACAAAAATTTTTTTAAAGTATTTTTTCCTGAACATGATAATGAGGGAAATGGTGGAGGAAGAACTAACGGAAAAAACAGTTTTAAAAAAAGATGCAGCAAAGAAATGTTTTTAAAAAGACAGATGTAGGTGGAGCAGGGGCACTTATAATGGCGCTCTGAATTATCATTCTTTCAAGGGAATTGAGACAAGAGTCACAAGATTAAGACTGCGGTAGGATGTGCTGCCTTCAGGAGTGTCCCTGGCAAAGACAACCTGAAAATTATGGCTTTTGTGGTTTTCTTCTTGTTTCTTGCTAAGAAATATATGGAGCCACAACCATATCAGTGGAGCCTCTTTTTCCTCAGTCTTCCCCTCTCCCAGGGCTTGTTGCATGCTCCCTGCCAGCAGCCACAAAACACTGAGAATG
The DNA here is from genome assembly GCF_014898765.1 of Herpailurus yagouaroundi. NCBI lineage: Eukaryota > Metazoa > Chordata > Mammalia > Carnivora > Felidae > Herpailurus > Herpailurus yagouaroundi. The sequence continues at coordinate 34,992,182 of NW_024412377.1, forward strand.
TCCTGAGATGGCATGTTTTCCATCTCAAATCGTGATTCATGAATCCCCTTTGTTGCAAACTAACCTGTGGAAAGGGGGAAGGAAAGGAAAGAAGGAGCAGTCAGGAATAGCACATTTTTGAGGCTTGGGTTCTGAGGTATTCCAAGAACTTCCCTGAAATTTGATTTATCATCGCAGCATCTTCGAAAATGTAAGCAAGAGCCCAACAAATTAAAATAAGAAAAAGGTGACTGCCCAAGTGAACCTCAGAGGTAACTGACATAGAGGAAGGTGACTTGGAAATACAGTATAATTTTGTTGTGACTTATTACAGATATCCATTTATGTAATAGGTGTCAAATTATGTCTTTGGGGGAAATAAGAATCATAGGCTATAAGGGCTGGTTCTGATATTGTTAGCCTATGGCATGGTGGTAGTCCAGACCCTTTCTGTATTTGGTAAGACTTGTCAACTTATTTATTCACTCAGAAATATGAGAAGCAGAATGGTGCAAATTACAGAAGAGAAAGGGTACTTCGTTCCTAAAGGGGAGGCCTAGGTTTTAGCACTGGCTCGCCATGATCTTATGTGACATTAGGCAAATTATCTAACGTCTTTAGACCAAGGCTTCCTCATTAGTAAAATATGTTGTTTTAAATTATCTTTAAGGATTCATTAAATGTGGGCATTCTGTAGCTGTTGGTTATTGCCTTCCTTTTCCCAGAGAAGTTTAAGGTAGCTAATTCTAGAAACGTGTATTTTTAGTTCTGTATGCCAGGGTACCACAGGTCTTTAATAATATATTATTGAATAATATACTCTACTAGTTCCAACAAATATAGATTTGGCTTAAGAGTCTTCCGTCAGTATTCAACGAGTTTTTCTTTGTAGAGGTGTCTGGCCAAAATTAATTCATTCAAAAAATGATTTGTGCCTACTATGGGACTCTGTAAGTGATTAAGGTGTGGCTTCTGCTTATTAAAGACTCCTAGAAGAGTAGGAGATCTAGGGCATTTATTTGAATAACTATAATATATGACGGAGTGTTAAATGCTCCTAACTGCCTGCTTCTCATACGACAGGAATTCACCTAAGGAAATTTCTGCCTCCATTCTCTTTTCTTTCCAGACCTGATTCTCTCTCCATAGGTGCATGTGAGAGGTGGGGTAGTGAGAGAGGGCTCAGAGATGCTTGTGAGAATAAGGCCCTGACCAAGGCAGCATAGGCATATAATATTGAGTTATGTAGATAACAGACTTCAATATCATAAAAGGTAAATCTAAATCCTAGTTTCTTTATTTAATAAATTATCTAAAGGTGGACATTTTTGGTAACCACAGTGTGTAAGAATGATTTCTCACTTGAAAACAAATCTGTTCTCGTTTGCAGGAGAAATACGAAGATAGCAATGTTTTTCTTTTCCTGTGTGGCCCAATGGAAACACCATGTGGTTTTGGAAACAGAAACTCCAAGATTTTGAATCTGGACACTGTTTCTTACTTGCCAGTCATACAATTTCCCTTTATGTGAAAGTAGAGGTAATAGTACTTGTCTCATAGAATCGCACAGTTTAATAAATGACAGTCACTAAATGTTTGTTTTATTTTTTGATAGTCAAGGCAACAAACAATAATATTGTTATTTACTTACTTGATGTATACATATAGTCATCTGTTTTCCATTGAGAAAGCTACTGTCATTACCATTTTGACTAAAACTTAGACAGTTATTCTTTATTTTTAAGATAATAGTTAAACCTTCAAAACATTAGGTAGACAGGATCTATTGGTATGAAGAGTGAGACATCTGATTCATTTTACTTCTGGTGTTTTACCAACAAATGGCCAAAGAGGGGGTTTGCTTGTGACTCATCTTCTCTCAGATGCAATGTCTAACTTGCTGACAGGTCAACTTTTGTCTTTGTTTTACACAGATGCCTTCTGATAGTGATATCTACGTAAGACAAGGGCACATGGTCTTTAAACATTGATGTCATGGGAGAAAGAATGTTTAATCAACCAAAGCCTCTCTCCCCCACATCTCCATTCCTCCCTGTTCTCTCCCTTAACAACTCTCACACCAGATTGTGCATTTTCCTGCACGTGACTTTAAAAAGGTATCCACGCTCTTGTTTTATTGACATCTAAGGAAGAATTCCACTGGGTAAGAGAGAGCCATCTGGATCATGAGAACATGGCCTATACCACACTCACTCCGTCAGTTTATCATAATTAGTGTGATAGGTACCAAGGGAGGTTATAGCAGCTCTTTCCGTGGAGATGTTTAACTGTTTGTTATCACTGGGGACCATCTGACTTGGGTACAAAAGATGGGGCTATATGACATCTGGAAGCTTTTTTCAATGCTGTTAACTCTATTTCCCAGATGTTGGTGTTGTGGTTTGTAGATACTGTAATACAGTATTCAAAGGACAAGGAATTCAAATTCTCTTTGTGGACATTTCTAGGTCTCCTTCATTCTCACGTACCTTTTGTTGAAACATGAAAAAGAGACAAGTAGGGTGGGGAGCAAACGCCTGAGGGGCTAGTGAGAGTAGATAAGGGGGACACATAAACTTATGTAAGGCATTGAAATGAGTCTCCATGGAACCTCATGTTTTCAAGCAGTTTGGATTAATTGCTCCCAAAGAATTAATTTCTTCTCAAGGGAGAGAACCCTACATCATAGCAATGAATGTGAGTCTTTGCACAAAACAGAGATACATGGTTTTTGTTCAGTGGGTTTGAAAAGAATTCTATTTATGAATTTCCTTTGTAGTTCACATCATGGTATTTCAGGGGCCTTGTCCGTCTTAACATAGTACAAAATTAGCAATGCATAATATAACTGGGCACAACAACATTAGACTCCATAAACAAAGCCAGATTGAAGAGAACAGTTTGTTCAGGACTCTGTGTAGGGTCAGGAGTTGGGGGGGTGTGATGTGGAGAAGTCTAACCAAATTTCATGCCAACGATTTTAACATGTGTGAGACCGAGGAAATAGTCAACTGAATGTTATATCCCTCAAGCTTATTTTTTAGGATGTGAAGTGTGAATGTATATTCCTTGGAAATTTGTCTCCTTAAAATGTAGTAAGAACAGAAAGAATTTCTAGAAAACTCATAGAACATACCATTAGGAAAAATGATTAATTGCTGTGTCAATTACCTCAATTAAATTTTTGGCAAGTTCCCAAGGCTCTGCCAAAATAAAGCCTCTAGATATTAGTTTCTTCATCTGTGACATGAGAGGTTAGATTAGATGATTTCTAAGGTCTATTTTTGTTATAACATCATATGGTTGTCTAATAATAAATTCAACATTCAATATGTATTGAAGGGTATGATAATCCCAGAATTAGCCTGGGTACTGTAGATATGGAGATAAAGAAGGCAATAACCTTGCCCAAGAGGCTTGTAGACCTGTCTCCTCTGCCTATGTTCTAAAGAGCTTATTTAGAATTATCTTGTTTTTTCATTCACATTCCAAGATCCATGGAATATGTTGTTGTTGGTGTCTCTGAATTCTTACCATTGATCATGAATTACTGCAACAGAAAATGAAAGCATTAGTAGGATATTGATTAGTGACAGAATGTGCTGATGGAACGCTAACTATGGAGCTTAAGTGTTCTTGGCCTTTGGATGCTAAATAAAGTAAGCCAAGTTGGGACATTACCTGCATCTTTTTTTTTTTTTAACATTTATTTATTTTTTTAGAGACAGAGAGAGACAGAGCATGAGTCAGAGAGGGGCAGAGAGAGAGGGGGGGGGGGAGGGAGACACAGAATCTGAAGCAAGCTCCAGGCTCTGACCTATTAACACAGAGCCTGATGCAGGGCTCGAACCCACAAATCATGAGATCGTGACCTGAGCCAAAGTTGGATGCTTAACTGATTGAGCTACCCAGGCACCCCAACATTACCTGTGTCTTAATGAATCTGCTGTTTTTGTCTTTTTGTCTTTTTGTCATTGATTCTGTATCATTCCACTGATACTTAAAAGCCTATGGAAAAGTTAATTTATAACTTGCTGAAAGTATTTTGGAAACAGGCAGAAAATGTTATCTCACTGTTCCAAATGGTTCCATGTTCAATTCTGAGCCTGAGGAGGTCAGTGGTGGTGTTGGAGACGATGGTGGGAAGAAGACGGAGCAATTATGTCAGTTGAGAGGAATGAGCATAAGGAGGGAACAGATTATGAAGATGGACAAGGAAGATTAAGACCAGTCTCAGGGGGGCCCATGCTTGGAGTGGGTGGGATGGAGGTGGGTGTGGGTTAGTAGGCAGTGACAAATTTACTGCGTTTCTACATTTCAGTGCATTGAAAGTGGGGAAATTCCTTGGTAAGTGAGAAGAGATAAACTTCAGGAAAAAAAGGACTATCACCATGAATACAGCAGCAAGGCTTTAGAGAATACATTGTAGAATGAAAATATACAGTTCCAAATAAATTAATGCATAGTAAGTAATACATGGGTTATTAAGGAAATTTGAATGATTGAAATGTGTTTCAGGGACGGTGACATTGTTTTAGGACTAAAGGTTTTTGTTACAGCCAAGCTGTATGGGGCCATAATCCTGATTCGAATTCTTATGTTCTCTTGAAATGATTTTTATTGTCAGGTTTACTATGTTTTATATCTTACTATGTAGTATATTTTATGTTGTGTGATGACATGTTCTTTGTCCAAGGATATATTTAAGTGCTGGGCATCGTGAGCTGAGGTTAAGTATCTGAAGAATAATGACTGAATTTTCCAAATACTTGGTTATAGAATTTTCTCATGGTTTGAAGTGTAGCTCAGAAATTTGGCTGAAGTTTTAAAAATTGTTAATTACTTGCTAAACTTTACATTTCATCCATAAACAGATTAATAACTCATGACCAAAAAGTTTTAATTTACATTAGCATAGTCATTTACCAAGAAAATTTGCCAAAAGTGTGCCACTTTCTGGTTATAATATAGGAGCATCCACCTTTGGGCAAACTTTATAGTTAAAACTTGAATACATGAAATAAATTGGGGTGTGATCATTCCTGATTAGAGTAGGATCTTTCATTTTTATGAGAATCATAGAATTATTTTTCTATGTAATTTGTTATATATACAAAGGTTTGCAAACCTAAAATTAAAATTAGTCACAGCTATTGCAGATTATATTGATTAAAAACCATGAAGCATAGTAGTATTGTTTGGCATGATGTAGGATCAAAATAGCTTTTTATTTGGTCTTGAACTATATAGAAAATTGCCATTACTTAACTTATTAACAATTTTTAAAAAATTTTTTTTAACGTTTACTTATTTTTGAGACAGAGAGAGACAGAGCATGAACGGGGGAGGGGCAGAGAGAGAGGGAGACACAGAATCGGAAGCAGGCTCCAGGCTCTGAGCTGTCAGCCCAGAGCCCGACGCGGGGCTCAAACTCACGGACTGCGATATCGTGACCTGAGTTGAAGTCGGACGCTTAACCGACTGAGCCACCCAGGCGCCCCTTAACTTATTAACAATTTTTAATGTACATATATTCAACATGTGGTGGTTTTAAAATATGTCCACAGATTCTTTCTCACTCTTCCTACTGAGAGGTGGAATCCTCTTAGAACTGGGTGGGCTTTTGTTCTTGCTTCAAGGGATAGAGTATGAGATTGCTGGAATACGAATTCTGAAAACCTTCAGCAGCCAGTTAAGTGGGCTGACTGCCTTGAGGCCACCATGCTGTGAAGAAGCCCAAAGTAACCCATGTGGGAAAACCACATGGAGAGACCCTGAGTTTCCATGAAGAGACAGAGATGCTGGCCAACCCCCAGGTCTCTGGCCTCTTGACATTTGGGCTCTAGTCACCATCTCACTGCACCCACCTAAGAGACTCTAAGCCAGAACTGCCTGGCTAAGCTCTTCCCGAATTCTTGCCTCAAAGAAATGGTGAGAGATAACAAAATGTCGCCTTATGCCACTAAATTTGGGGTAATTTGTTATGCATCAGTAGTGACTGAAAAATGAGGACTTGAAAAGAAATATGAAAGTCACAAGATTAAAAACCATTTTGGGCAGTGATTGGTAACATTAGGGGGGGAGGTGTCATATACTCCTTTGAGATTTTGCTGAAAGCAATGAGCCTTTATCCTCCACCCCCCCCCCCAAATTTTTTTTTGTTTATGTAATTTTGAAGGAGAAAGAGAGACAGAACATGAGCAGGGGATGAGCAGAGAGAGAGGGAGACCCAGAATTGGAAACGGGCTCCAGGCTCTGAGCTGTCTGTCAGTACAGAGCCGGGTGCGGGGCTCAACTCACGAGCTGTGAGATTATGACCTGAGCTGAAGCCAGACACTCAACCAATGGGGCCACCCAGATGCCCCTAAACCAGAAAAATTTTATATATAATTTCAGTTTATTCATAATTGGCATGAAGCACAGCCTTGCTCAAGATGTCCGTTTTAGAAGCAGTTGGACAATAATTTCTTCAGGTATGTGATACAAGATAATTATTGCAGTTGTGTGCAAAATGTAACTCTCTTTCTTTTGACTAAAAACGAAAGAAGATAGTTATACAAATTTTTCATTGTCTACTAAATGAAAGCATAGATATGTGTCCAGGAAGACTGGCTTTTCCATGGCACAAAATTCCTGGGGAAATTTATAGTTTGGAATTGTATTTGACCTGACTAGCCATTAGAAAGGTTATCAATTGCTGGTTTTCAGGAGTCATTGTCAAATGGCTACTTTTCACATAGGTTGATTGGCTTAATCCTTGGCTAAGTAGATATGGCCTTAGGAAAATGCACAGTTCCCAGCTGATGGAAACTTCATGAAGTTTAAAAAGTGCTTATTATATTATCTTGTCAACTGAAGAGGAAGGAAAACCTTAAAATTTACATTTTTTGTTTGCTTCAGGCTTCTGAAAACCAACTTTGGTATTTAACCAAGTAGTTGTTTTATTTTTTATCATGTGACAAGTAGTTCAGTGATTGGTAGTTATTGGCAGCAGGTTAGCAGGTGAAGGGCGTTAGGGCCAAGGTCTCTGTGAGTCCTCTGGTTTCCCTTTCATAGTTGCAAACTGGCTGTTGCAGCTCAGCCATCAATCGCATGTTCCAGAAAGGAAGAAGGAGGGAACGTGGGAAAGAAAGGGTATCTATATCAGAGAAATAAAGTTCTCAAAGTTCCCTCAAATCAGTTTTCCCAGAAACATTTACCGACTTCCATTGGTCAGAACTGTCACAATGTTACTTCTAGCTGTGAGAGTTGCTGAGGTTTGCATTCTCTTTCTTTTTTTTTTAAACTTGGGAACTTTGCTATCTTTCTGCCTTCCACTCCCCAAATAGGGATTATTTGGAAAAGAGAAAGGGAAGTGTGGATATTGGGAAGGGGGAGCTAGTTGTACACACCAGCTATTTCGCTAGTAAAGTTTTTAATAATGTTTTTTAATGTCATACTCTGAAATAGTTTTCAGAGCTATGCAATGTCTGTTGATTTCACTGGCCGTATGTTTTCTGTTACTTGCGATGGTATTCCTTTGCATATGTCTTTAAATAAGATAATTTGGCATTGGAGTCAGATGCTGGGGGATGCAAAAGTGCAAATATGCATTTATTCAGGCTCTTTGGGAAAAAACACCCCACAAAGTTATAACATCTTTTTATGTGAAGAGTTATTTAGAGATTGAAATCTATGACAAAGAAAACTTATGCCTCTTTATTTATTGTTGTATTATCCTCTGTTATAGATGACTTTAACTAGTGGTTCTAACACTGGCAATATATAAAAGATATTCAGATATATTTCCTGGCAGGGCAAATCATTCTTAATAAACGATGACTGTCACATGAGTCCCACCATGTTGCCCATCAACGAGTCTGGCTACCAGTGTATAATTTCTGTGGGAGCTGAAAATATGAAGTAGACATGTTGCAAAAGTTCATTTTCAACTAGCTGTTAATATCCAGTAAACAGTGTGTTCCGTATTATCAGCGCTTTTAACTGAAATTGATGATTTTATAGCTGAATAATGAAATTTCCTATTGTTTTCAAGACTGCTAGTCAGAACAATTAGCAAATTGCTAAGAACAAAAAGAATGAGTATGTTTTGAGGTGATATGCTACTGTACTTCCCAATGGCTGCTACAAAATTTTTCTTTGTAAAATGAGAAAAGTCAGGATTTGAACTTACTGCAAATTACGTAGTCAGGTTGAAAATTCTCTTTCTGTGAAAATAAAGGAAATGAGTTATTCTAATTTTCTGGCAGAAAATTCTCAACATGGCCAGTTTTAAAGAATAATGAATCTTCCTAAGTTCTGAGAGAATAAAGATTTGAATAAAATGTGTGCCATTTATGTGTGTAGGGGGAGAGTGGAGCCGAAAGCTACAAAGAGGACAGATATTACCCAACAAAGCATCTGAAAAATGGGGTTTTGAGTTTCTTTTTATAGTGAAGCTCTGCGTGACTAAAGGTAAAAGGGGTTTTGAAAAGAAATTAATAAAATATTCGTTAAAACCACATTTTAGACTTAAAGATGAAAAATAAATATATTCTCAGAGACAACTAAGTCACGTTTTATATACTATCTAAAGAAATTGAATTTTGCCTGCAGCTTGAAAAATAAATATTTATTTGTCTCAGTGGAGTGCTTTGCAAATTTGTTTTACAGGTGAGTCTGTGTTTCTAAATCCTTCAGCATTCTTCTGTATCCACACAAATGGGCAGAGAAATACATGCAAATGGAACATTATTTCCCCCATAAATTGTTTTAAAAGGTATTTTAAATTTAATTTGGAAATTATGGAAAGGTTAGGAAAATATATAACAGTAGGTAGAAGGAAGGAAAATTAACCAGAGACAGCCAGTGTTAATATTTTAAAATAATGTTCTTGAAGCGGCATTTCAGGCATCTTTTTTTGAATGCTTTCTTTGATATACCAGATAACCAACATAATGTATTAGAAATAAGGATGAATCTTATTCATAAGGAAAAATAACAGAGGAAACTTTTTTTATGATAGGAAGTAGCTATGAGAATTTAACTTGATGTAAAAATGTAGGTAATTGAAATATAAGTTTGGCATTTCCATTTTTTCAAAGTAATTGTGCTGGATGTGAGTGTTTCTAGGGATATCCAACTTGTGAGGCCGGTATGAGGTAGCTGAAATTTTATTATTCCATAAAATATACCTGCCTGGTTCTCTCACTGCTGTGGTTCTATTAGTTCTGATTATTTAATCTGATAAACTAATTTCAAACAAATTATTAACTTTTAATTTTTTTAAGTTTATTTCTTTTGATTAAAAAAATTTTAATGTTTATTTATTTTTGAGAGACAGAGCATGCGTAGGGTAGGGGCAGAGAGAGATGGAGAGAGAACTCCAAGCAGGCTCTGTGCTGACTCAGTGGGGGCTGGAACTCAGGAACTGTGGGATCATGACCTTAGCCGAAATCCAGAGCCTAAGGCTTAACCAACTGAGCCACCCAGGCACCCCACAAATTAACTTTTAACGGCTTCATATGACTCTTTCTCTTTTCCTTCTTATTAGAATATTGCTAAATGCAACTTAGGACCAGTGAACCAATTAAAAAAAGTTTTTTTTTAATGTTTATTTACTTTTGAGAGAGAGAGAGAAAGACAGAGCACAAACAGGGGAGGGGCAGAGAGAGAGAGAGAGAAAGAGAGAGGGAGATAAAGAATCTGAAACAGGTTCCAGGCTCTGAGTTGTCAGCACTAAGAATGACTCGGGGCTTGAACTCAGGAACAGGGAGATCATGACCTGAGCTGAAGTCGGATGCCCAACTAACTGAGCCACCCAAGCTCCAATTTTTTCACCTCAGTGAACTAATTTTTTTCATATGAAGCTTGTAAGAGGGAAGTTGGATTTTGTCATTTTTTAAACATTTTTAATGGTTATTTATTTTTGACAGAGAGAGAGACACAGCATGAGCAGGGGACAGGCAGAGAGAGAGGGAGACACAGAATCCAAAGCAGGATCCAGTCTCTGAGCTGTCAGCACAGAGCCCGACGCGGGGCTAGAACTTGCAGACCACGAGATCATGACCTGAGCCGAAGTCAGACGCTCAACCGACTGAGCCACCCAGGTGCCCCAGGATTTTGTCATTTAAGTCAGTATTATATATGTGATGCCTAGCTCTATTTATGTATGAAATATAATCATCATTCCTAAGAATACAATTATATTAGACTTAGACATCTTGTAATATATCATCAATAAAATATTCATGTCACTATACAGGAGGAAGATCTTAAAATGCAAATTTATAAATAGGCTCCTATATCAAATGACTTAGTCATAATCATAATCTTAACAATTTTTTTTGAGATTAAATTAGCAAGATGCTTCTTTTAGTCATAGTTTCCAATGTCTTAAAACAGAACCATAAAGATATGATAGCTGGTTATGTTTTTTTTTTCAGTATGTTTAAGGATTCAAAGGTTAAACTATTACTTCAGAATATACTTAAATGTTACTACAATAATATACAGATAATTAGAATAGTACAGCCTGAGTAAAACAAACATCACAGAGGGGATAGCATGTGAAAGAGGCTAATGTTATAAATAAATATTTTTCTAGGTAGGAAATAAGTCTATTGGTTTGGACACTAAGGCATTAGGGTCACATCTTAGTGATCTATTCCTATTGGCTGACCTATTCTCTCCCTTCCAGACCTTGTGGATTTATTTTTCTTCTTACAGATTTGCTGTGAGAAAAATTAACAATTCTTAACACTGGTCTCAAATAACAAGGTTATTACTTTGACTAATGTAAATTCTGTACACTACCGAGCTTTCCAGCAATCTCCAATCTTTTCCTACATCAACTATTTGGCCAATGTCATATGTTGCCATAGTAAAGAAACCACACACAATCAAATGTGACTCCAGAAATACCGAAGGTTAATAGGTTTCTACTGAAGGTTTATGGGAAGAGTAGAAATGAGATGCATTATAAAGCGAGATTGCCTAAAAATGTTCTGAACATCTTCCCTGAGAATATTGTCATCAATCCTATTGATATCAGGTAGTATTCTATAAACTAACAAAGAAGTGTGTGTGTGTGTGTGTGTGTGTGTGTGTGTGTGTGTGTGTGTTGGGGGGTGGATTTTGGATAAATAATCAATGGTATCTGTGACATCTTTGAGGGTCCAGTATCCAGCCCTGGAGTAAAGTCATGAAAAGGAGCTAGTGGCTTTTCTCCTTAGAGCCTAATCCAGGTGACTCCCTCAGTTTATTGCTTGGGTTTAGATTTGATTTACATTTGACTCTTGGTTCCACCATTATCTAGCTGTGGGATGCTAGCCATTTTACTTAATCTTCCTGTGTTTCAGTGTTCTCATTTGTAAAATGGAATTACTGATAATCTCATTTCGATAGATTATTGTGAGGATTAAATTAGGTTGTTTATTTAGCACATCACTTGACATATCCTCAACATGCTGAATTTTCAAGTTAAGCTTAAAAAAAAGGTAGCTTTTAACATCATTATTGTCTATTATTATTGTTTACTGGAAGCGGTAGAAATATTTCACTGCTATATCTAAAAAAGAAAAAAAAAGCCCTGATTTTTAGTGTTTGCCAATTTCTGTGGTGTAAACACACCCACTATAGCTGATTCAGGCTACGAATATGATGTCAACAAGATGACCAAATTCTGGAAATTTTAATTATTGGCTTTCATGAGTAGGGTCTCAGCTGGCTCTAGCATATCCCTGAATGAAAGACTGTCATTCAAACGGCATCTGGTCATGTATTTACTCATAAGCTTAAGTTGCATTAAGGTTGTTCTTTTAGTTGTTAGCAAATGAAGACGAAGTTAATAATCTGTTTGGGTTTCAAGCAGATCTGATAATTCTGTCATTGGGCATCGTCATTGCCTCATTGATTAATGTTATAAATGGGCATATATATTTAAAGTGTCATATTTAAAGAACTGAATGGACCTGGAGAAAAATGATCATTTTTACTTTTTCTTCTTCTTTTTAAAATGTCTTCTGAAATGTCTTCTTAAACATCTTTGTTCTGAGAACCAGCATCATTTCCTTGGTTACAAATGCTTGATGAAATGCCTTCCTAGTTATTTAGAATGGCAGATGTCAAGCTTTTGTTCATGTTTATCCTTTTTAATTTAATTTAATGTTTTAAATTTAAATTCAAGTTAGTTAACATATGGTGTAGTCTTGGCTTCAGGAATAGAACCCAGTGGTTCATCTGTTACATATGACACCCAGTGCTCATCCTAACAAGTGCCCTGCTCAATGCCTATCACCCCTCTAGCCCATCCATCTACCCACCTCCCCTCCAGCAACCCTCAGTTTGTTCTCTGTATTTAAGAGTCTCTTACGTTTTCCCTCCCTCTCGGTTTTTATCTTATTTTTCCTTCCCTTCCCCTATGTTCATCTATTGTGTTTCTCAAATTCCACATATGAGTGAAAACATATGATATCTTTCTCGGACTGACTTATTTCGCTTAGCATAATCCCTCTAGTTCCATCCATGTTGTCGCAAATGGCAAGATTTCATTCTTTGTCATCACCAAGTAGTATTCCATTGTGTGTGTGTGTGTATCACATCTGTATCCGTTCATCAGTTGATGGACATTTGGGCTCTTTCCATAATTTGGCTATTGTTGATAGTGCTGCTATAAACATTGGAGTGCATGTGCCCCTTTGAATCAGCATTTTTGTATCCTTTGGATAAATAACCAGTAGTGCAATTCCTGGGTAGAAGTGTAGTTCTATTTTTAATTTTTTGAGCACCCTCCATACATTTTCCATAGAGGCCACACCAGTTTGCATTCCCACCAGCAGTGCAAAAGGGTTTCCCTTTCTCCGCGTCCTCCCCAACACATGTTTATATTTTATATATGTTCACATGTACATCTATGTTTATGTATATATGTTTATTTGAATGATATTGTAAACAGAATGATTTTATCTGGAGTTCTCTTGTTCATTTATTTGTTTAATTTTGTTCTTCTCTACTAGAATTTAACCTCAATTGAGAGAAGTGATTACATTATTGCCTTGTTTACCTTTTATTGTCAGTACCTAGAAGAGTACCTTGTGCATTAGTGCTCAGTAAATATTTGATAAATGAATACATGAATAAACAAATTATATATCTAGATATACTGAAGAAAATAATTCTTCTATTTGGCCTTTGGGACTTGGCTTTAATTTTCCTTATGCTTTATGCTTTTTAATAATTTCATTCAAGAGAGAAGATAAGAATCATCTAAATATGCAGATAGAAATTACGGTTTACTACTTAATTCTTACTGGCTATCTGCCAGAAACTCTTTGAGAAATTTAGGTGAGTATAAAGGACCAATTTCTTATTCCCAAATGTGTAATTGTTTCTTCAAAAGAAGTATGGGCAGAAAGGCCAAGTTCTATTGCAAATTGAATGCTGTATTGGTAATCAACTAGGTAGATAGTATTCCCTAAAAACCAAAATCGGCATGATTTATAGGGTAAGGTGAACAGTGAATCAAAAATACAGTTTTCTTATTACAAAACCAGATTCAAGATAGGATGCTTTAAATTGTTTTGAAATCCCTAGAGTTTATGGACTGATGTTTGGAGTTACAATGACATCATTTTATATCTATTTAAGACTGTCTAGCAAGCTCAATTACTGAGATTGCTAGCTCCATATTTTCCATTTAATTAGTCTGAAGTGGTCAAGGTCTGAAATTCATTTAGGGACTTTGGGCAATTTGATTTGATATCGAATCTCTTAATATATGACTCTTGAGTGCATTAAATGGTCATCAGGGATTGAATGGGTAAAGCAGCTTATCAATATTATAGATTCTCTCTGAGATTGAAACTTAGTCCCAGAAGAGTTTATGTTCTAATGTGCAGCTAACTGAAAACACAAATCCATAGTATTTGGCGTTTTGGTGATGGCAAAATTAGCTTTGAACTTTCTAACTGTCTTAAGAGGAGACATGGAAAATGGAGTTAGGACCTGATGCCTTAAAGGCTAATGAGAATTAAAACCAACTTTTATGCTACAATATGAGCTAAATGTAGCTAAAAAGCAGAGTTAGATCAGAGAAAACAAATGTTTCAAAATAGCACACGTTTTCTTTTCTTTTTTTTTTTTTTTAGCACACGTTTTCAAAGTGAAAAAATCTGAAGGAATAGCAAGAAATACTGATATTAAATCTGTAAAATAGATCATTTACCATTTGTTTTCTAATAAAGATGTATTCATTCTCAGAGCAAAAATATAACTCTTTCAGCGATTAAAACAAGATTTGTAGGAAGTGTATTAAAAGATGAAACTTTTTGGAATCAATGAATTTGGAATTGTTAGTAATGAACTGTTACCCCTATTGAAAAGAAAAAATCTTCAAAATGTTCTCAACCCACTTGTGTTGGTTTGGAACTCAAAATGAATTGTTTTAGATCATAGTGCATTCTTTAAACTGTATCAGATGGGTCTTTATACATTTTTTTAAGTGTTTATTTTATTTTTGAGAGAGCATGAGCGGGGGAAGGGACAAAGAGAGAGGGAGACACAGAAACTGAAGCAGGCTTCAGGCTCTGAACTGTCAGTACAAAGCCCGATAGGGGACTCGAACCCATGAACCATGAGATCATGACCTGAGCCAAAGTCAAACACTTAACCGACAGCCACCCAGGCACCCCAGGTCTTTAATAATGTTTTTTTTGGCTTCAAGGAAAAAGAATATATATATTCATACTATACATAAACATATAACACTATAATATAACAAAATCTTACCTATAAAATTAGCCTACTATCCATACAGCTTTTTATTTTATATATAAATATATATATATATTCTCTAACTAGTGGAGATTATGTATATAGTATATATATAGTATATATGTATATTAGTATATATATATTAGTATACTATATATACTAGTGGAGATTATATATATACATGTATATTAGTATATATATATATTAGTATACTATATATTAGTATATATATTAGTATACTATATATTAGTAGTTTATTCAAAAAATTGAATATTTTTACTTTCAGAGATTTTCTTATTAAATGTATACACTTGGTCGTACAAGAGTTCAATCTATGTTAAAGATAACTCTCTTTGAAGATCTCCTGTTTAATGTTTATATTTAAAAATTTTGTAAGGCACACGTAAGAATTTGTTAAGGTAGATCTCATCATATATATATATGTATATATATATACACACACACACATATATATACATATATACATATATATATATATATATACACACACATTTACCACAATAAAAAAAGATATTCTCCTTGAGAGGTTCTTTTTTTCTTTTTTTTTTAATTTTTTTTTCAACGTTTATTTATTTTTGGGACAGAGAGAGACAGAGCATGAACGGGGGAGGGGCAGAGAGAGAGGGAGACACAGAATCGGAAACAGGCTCCAGGCTCTGAGCCATCAGCCCAGAGCCCAACACGGGGCTCGAACTCACGGACTGCGAGATCGTGACCTGGCTGAAGTCGGACGCTTAACCGACTGCGCCACCCAGGCGCCCCTTGAGAGGTTATTTCTCAATCGGCCTATCCATCTGTCCACTCACTCTCCATTCACCTCTTATCTATTTATAAATATTAAACTAGCAGTTCATTGATATGTAGGAGACTGCAAGTAATAAAGTCCCATATCAAAAAACTGTTTTATTGTTTTTATGACTATGTCCAAATATTTTTTTAGGACACTCAATATCTGTTGTATAGGTTGTTTTAATCACTATTAATGTATTAAGGAGCTTTCTGCATAATCACCACTTGAGTGGTCTGACATTTCATGTATATAATTTAAAATGTTAATAGCAAATTAGAATCTCAAGTTTCATATCCATCCAAAATCAGGTATTTTAAAAAATTTTCTTAAATTATTTGGAAGCTCCTGATTTTTTAAATTAAAATTATTTTTTTCTAATAGTGATTTTTCCCATGGCATTTATCCAAAATTAAAGAGAAGTTTCAGAAGAAAGTAGAAGGATTATCTTGTGCTCAAAACCTTATGAAAGCAAGTAGTGCATTCTTTCCCTTCCTCCTAGCCCAAGTTCACCATCTCTTCAAGTTTCTCTTACCCTGAACCCTGGTGCCAACCTCTGTTGATCCTCTTCATTTGCTGCTCCCCCCCTTAAAGCTCCCCCCCCCCCCCCAACTCAAGTCTAGACTAGAACCTTTCTTTTGGCTTCCCCTGCTGCCCAGATGAGGCTGATTAGAAGTTTTATGAGATTTTGGGGGCGGGGGAGGGGGAGAAAAAAAGAAAAATTAAAATAGTCAAACTTATACAGTTCAACTTTTTGAGTCTACTATACTTAACTCATCCCCAAGGCTCATAGACCCTATCTTTTTCCATACCTTAGTTCTTAAAGTAACAACTTTTCAGCTCCTCCAAAGGTACTATCACATAAGAATAACCTGTTTGCCATCTTGTACTCTTGTGGATGAGATCAAAAGGCAGTTCTAAGCTTTCTCATGGTTCCATTTCCTGTTTGTAGTGATGTACTAATTCCAGGGTCAGGTATTGGTGAGATTCTAATGATCCTTAGAATGAAATCATCTGTCTTTAGTGGGATCTTGTCCTGTGTATACTAAGAATGTGTAAGTCTCCTCTAAGTATAACAAAATCTTAACCACAAAATTAGCCTACTATCCATACAGCTTCAATTACGTGGTTTCTTCAGAAGAATTCACTCTATTTCAGAACTGTGTAACAGGATTTTTGTGATGCACTTATGTATATGTGTAGGGATGTGGTGGGGGCACAACAACCAACACTGTATGATTTCACTCACATATGGATCTAAAAAAAGTTGAACTCACAGAAACAGAGAACATAATGTTGGTTACCAGGGCCTGAGGTGTGGGGGAAATGAGGAGATGTTGGTCAAAGGGCATAAACTTTCAGCTTATAAGATGAAGAAGTTCTGAGGATCTAATATACACCATGGTGCTATAGTCAATAACATTGTTTTGTATACTTGAAATCTGCCAAGAGAGTGGATCTCAAGTGTTATCACCAAAAAGAAAAAAAAAAAAGGAAAAAAAAAGAAAAAATAACTCTGTGATGTGATGGGTATATTAACTCAATTTTGGGAATCACTTCACAGTCTATATATATATATATATATATATATATATATATATATATATATCAAACCAGCACATTGCGCACCTTAACATATATACAATTTTATTTCTCAATTATACCTCAATAAACCTGGAAGGAAAGGATTTTCTCTATTAGTTTTATTTCCCTACTCATTCTGTTTTTGGGTCTTGTGCTTCAAACTATAGAAGATAAGTTTTTGGATTGCCTACTGCTTGGAATCATCCACATTCCTTCTCCCTCCTACTCATTTGGCTGTTGCAGATGTGCATAATCTTTTTTTCCATTTTTTTTTAAAGTAATGATCTTCTTAATTGGTTTAAATAAATGAGTCCTGTGCCACCAGTTCTCAAAATTAAAAAATATAGTTTAAACTCATTAATTCAGATCTAACTTATTCAGAATTTGTGGTGATGTGGTTTAAGACTGGCTTAAGTTGACTTTGAACAGTCTTTGAGAGAATGGTTGCTGAGTAAATTATTAGCCCTATTGCATCACAAGGAGAGTCATATTTCCAGAAAAAGACATGGAATTTAAGAAACTGTCTCAAAGTCATGCAATAATTAATGATGGAGACAGGACAACAGCTCAGGACTCCTAATTCCCATCTACAGGCAACTTATGAGAAGAAACTGTTTTCGGACATTTCAGCCGTTTTAGAAATTCCATTTGTGTACACAACTTGATGAAAGCCTACAATTTTTCAGAATCATCTACACTTTACTGTGTGTACATGTTCCTGCTGCTCGTATATAACAAGATGTGACTATTTCACCCAATTTGGAGGTACAAATTTCTAACTAAATGAAGTTTGGGAGTAATTGAGAAAGTGAGAAGACCTTTAAAGAACTGTAGTATCATTGTTAAGCAACTCAAAATTAAATTTAGTCATAGGGTAAACTGATATGAGGGAATGTGGCTAATGCTGTCTGAGGAAACGGAAAAACAAGGAAAGGGTATATGAAAAGAATAAATAAGGGGTTATGGACATGTTCTCCCATTTGGACGTAACTGGCCCACAGGATGTTAAAAGAAATCAGTTTAACTCCACATTTGTGTACACGGTAGGGAACTGGTTGGTTACCCAATATGGACTTTAAAGGAACAAACAAGAAAGGAAATGATTTATGTCTGTCTTTTGAGTAACACAGAGGAAATGATTGGCGATGTAGACATAAGGGACTGCTTAACCGAGTGATAGCCATCATAATTCAGTTAGATTGTAACTGAGAATCAAGTGAGACCCAGAAAAGTAAAATTTAGGATGATGATTGCCAAATTAAAGCAGAGAAAATGCTAAAAAGAAAGGTGATACTCAGATACAAAGTCAGGGCAGAAGCTCAGGAGGACAAAATTGAAGTTTAAAAGAAACGGTCCCCCAAAATATTCATTGGTTTGGTTTTGCAAATTTTAGAGTGACTAAACACATAATATGGGGAAATGAAAAGTGTGTGACTAATAAACTAGACAATTCAGATGATGGCCAGGAACAATTATAGAATGAAGCTAAAAATAGTGTAAAATGATAATAACAGTTACATTGGCAAAAGTAAATATCGTATCACAAGAAGCTAACATAAAGCAAAACGTTTTCCAAGATTCTAACATATAAAATCTCAGATGGGGCTGCAGCTAGCCCTAGGAAAATGGCAAGGAAAATCCATGCATGGAAGGTGTGGGTACATTGCTAAAAAGAGGAAAAGAATTTTAAAATTGAGCTGACAGCAAATACAGCGTGACCTGCTCCCTTAGCTTTGGCGGTACAAGTAATTATTCTACCTAGGGTAAGATAAAGACCGAGATTTATTTGAGCTTTGGGGAGATCCCATGTAGAGCGTCACACTGAGACTGCCTTGTTACTGAGCTGGAGGAATTTGCAACCCCTTGCCTAAGGAGGTGGTTCTTCCGTTTGGCAGAACTGATGCCATGGAGAAAATATTGGCCCTGGAGTCAATAGGTGTGGGTTTGAATCCAGGTCTGCTACTTAGAACCTGCATGAATTTAGACAAATCATGTTAGTTATGGGATTCAGTTTCCTCAAAGTTATTGGTTAGATGTGACCATTTCTCATTTCCTTTTAAGCTGAAGGATATGGGAAGAGAAAAATATAAAAATAAAACCAAAACTGCACTTTCTTTCGTTTCTGTATCTGTGTAACAAAAATCTGGGGCTTAGAAAAGGGAAGCCTCCTAATTTCTTTCTTTTTCCTCCTGATCTCTGGTCCTAGTAAGGATTACAAGACCAAATACCAGGTGGGGAATTTCATAACAATTGGAAGGAATATTCTTTGAGATTCTGAAAGTCTTTGTAATTCTGTTGAATCCTTGCTTAGAGATGGGGCCGAGAAGCTTAGATACCCACTGTGCTTTTTCAATGCACAATAATTATCCTCACTCCTTCTTTCAGCAGAGATCGTTTTATTATTTTTTTTTTAATTTTTTTTTCAACGTTTTTATTTATTTTTGGGACAGAGAGAGACGGAGCATGAACGGGGGGAGGGGCAGAGAGAGAGGGAGACACAGAATCGGAAACAGGCTCCAGGCTCCGAGCCATCAGCCCAGAGCCCGACGCGGGGCTCGAACTCACGGACCGCGAGATCGTGACCTGGCTGAAGTCGGACGCTTAACCGACTGCGCCACCCAGGCGCCCCAGCAGAGCTCGTTTTAGAGCCTACCATATGCTAGTATGTACTAGGGTGTATACGTACAAAACTAGGAAGGCTTACTCTTTCTCCTTAAAGACTCACTGTAATGAATCCAAATTTCATGTATTGCATCAGTGGAAATGAATATGGATTCGTTGCACAGTAACTTGGATGTTTTTGTGAAGAACATTAAAAAACAGGTTACTTGGGGCGCCTGGGTGGCGCAGTCGGTTAAGCGTCCGACTTCAGCCAGGTCACGATCTCGCGGTCCGTGAGTTCGAGCCCCGCGTCAGGCTCTGGGCTGATGGCTCGGAGCCTGGAGCCTGTTTCCGATTCTGTGTCTTCCTCTCTCTCTGACCCTCCCCCCGTTCATGCTCTGTCTCTCTCTGTCCCAAAAATAAATAAACGTTGAAAAAAAAAATTAAAAAAAAAAACAAAAAACAGGTTACTTGACATCAGTGTACTTGTTTTTCAAAAGGTACTTTATGAACTTAATATGGCTTTTCATCAGGTTTAAGACATCGTCAGTTAGACACATCACCACTGTAACAACTCCTTAATGGGCGAAAGAAGAAATCGCCACATTTATCTACACATTGATTTTCAGACACATCCCAGTTTCTGAACTCTTAAAATATGAAAGAAATGTGATTTATAATTCAAGTCGTAAAATAGTTAGCTCTTGTTTACTTGGTTTTGGAGATAAGTAGTGCCTCAGAGAGTGAAAAAATAGCAAATTCTCCTAAGCCAGAAATATTAAATAAGGTATTCCTGCACTTAACAATAGTACAGAAAGGCATTTGACAATCAGGACATCTGCTGCCTTCCACACAAATCACAAGACTATTTGTGAAGATCTCATTTGCGAGGGAATTCCAAGACAATGCAGCTTCCCCGTGTCAACCTGTGTTATCTCAGATACACATTCTCCACTGAGTAGGCCTAAAGGTTGGAGAGCAGGTCAAGCTGAATTGCCACTTTTGAGATTTCATGTAGAGTCAAAAGTGGAGGTGTTGCAGGGAAAGGATGGAACAAATGCTGTTTAATTTTCATGTTTTATCTATACAACATGGGTAATTACAAGTCAAAGGCGCAAATAATCGAAGTGAAGACGGTGGCCAGTTGCAAGCAGCTGCGGCTGTAAACAGCGCAGGGAAGTAGATCTCCAAGCTGTTTCTTTGAAAATAATCAAATTTCTCAATGTACAGGGTGATTGGATGTATTTGTTTTGTTTTGTGGGCATGTGTGTGTGTTTACATAAATCACATTTCTTGTGCCTTCAAGAATATAGCACACACACATATTTACCTATCATGGGACTAAAATGCATGCTCACACAATTTCAAAAACATCACAATGTTTTGAAAAACTAGGTTGCAAGTGATATGTACAGTAAGCTTTGGGCCAAGTAGATGTAGAAATGGATCTCGGGTGCCAAATCTGATTTGGACAGCAAATTGTCTACAGAAATCGCTGCCAAAAATAGTAGTAGTGGGTCAGAATTTCTTCCTGTGTAAACTTATAGAAACATTTTCTGTATCAGGTATATTGTGTGTCATCTGACTAAAGTCATCTTGAAATAAGCCAATAAACTATTTGTTTTAAAATATGCACATACTTAACATATTTTAATTCAATAAAAAGCCCGTGGGCTAGAAATAGACCATATCTGATTCTGTAGGATTTTTCCTGTATAAATAATTTATCCATTTGTTCAATCATTTGCTCAGCTAAAATTTATGGGACGTGGCAGGAAATAGATGAGTAAAAAATTTTAAAGTAATATGATGGGTGCTCCTATTGCTGTAAGCACAGAGTACAACAGGGCTTTCCTGACTCAGCCCAGGGGAAGAGGGACAAGGCAAGCCACAGAGGGGTGGGAACCACATAGCTTGACCTGGGGATGCATGATCAACGCCTTGCTTCTTTCACTGATAAAGAATGAATATCAGGGCCCCTGGGTGGCTCGGTCCGTTAAGTGTCTGACTTTGGCTCAGGTCATGATCTCATGGCTGGTGAGTTCGAGCCCAGCATCGGGCTCCGTGCTGACAGCTCGGAGCCTGGAGCCTGCTTCGGATTCTGTGTCTCCCTCTCTCTCTGCCCCTCCCCTGCTCATGCTCTGCCTCTCTCTCTCAAAAAATAAATAAACATTAAGCAAAAAAGAGTTCCAAAACAGAACAAAACAAAACGTCCGCTGAACTGAGCAGTGTGCTTTAGGGACATTCTGGTGCAAGCTCCTTATCTCCTTGTGGACAAGAAACAATTTACAGAACTGTCACCAGACTGGGGACCACAGTTTGAAGACAATTTGAGTAGGGTTATATTGGAAAGGGTAAGACTGTCTTCAGGGATTTAAGTTGGAGATCATTAAATAGACTAAACCAAATGATGAGGTAGTGCCAGTAGAAGTGGAGAGAATGGGACAAATTCCAGGAATATTTAGGAGGAAATATGTGTAGGATTTGGGGAGTAATTGGAAATGGGGTTGAGGGTAAGTGAAATAGTGGTTGAGCATTTCGAAATTTCTGGCATAGGCAACTGGTATTCATCAACACAGGTGTACACAAAAATAAGCCTGGTGACCAGATGATGGGGTCAGTTCTGAACATGAGCGTGATACAGACAATTGTGGGGCAGCTGAGAAGGTACTTGCAAATACGCATCAGAATATCCAGAGAAGAAGTCTTGACTGATGGATTTAAAAGTTCATAAAATTAATAGCAGTTGAAGTCTTGATTATAGAGGAGGTTACCCACGGAGGGTAAATAAAGTAGGAAGGGAAGAGAAGAGAAGCAGGGATTCTATCTGGGGGTCAATACTGATGCGTAGTTTAAAGAAGAATCAATCTTCAAGGGCTGAAGGAGCAATGGAAAGGGTTAGAGAAAATTTGGAACGATGTTACCGGAGCCAGTGTTAAAAGATTTGTAAAAAAGGAGAGAGTCAACATGGTTAAACTCTTCAGGGCTCTTTACAAATTCATTTTGGTGATACCACATCTAGCTGCAAATGGGGTGCAACCCACATTTCTGTCTGGCCATATTTTTGGAGCCCCCAAACTGATGATTGCTGAGTCAAGTTCTTAGGACACAAACGAGATAAACAAGAAGGCAACAGCTGTCCCTGGGGCAGAAAGGTTTGTTAACTAATGTTTTTTTTCCTGCCAATCTGAATTTGGAAAAGAGGGGACAGTGTGAAATTTTACCTTCCTCTCTTGACCAGGCACCGTAGAGAGAGAGCTTTGAGAGCTGATTCTGGTAAGAAATTCTTACTCACTCTTAGCTGGCTTCTGCCAATTTTCCTACAATGCCGTCTGCGCTCTCTAGAGTGAGTGGACAGTCCCAGCAGGTCTCATCCTGGTCACCAGAAGCTGTAGAGGAGAAAAAATAATTTTCCCGCCAGCCTTTATAGTGAGTGTGGGGCTCTTTTTCTCTGGGGCACCTTGAAAAGGGATATACTTATTTAAGATGGTTCCAAGTTCTCCACAATGACCACTATAATTCAAGATTATCTTTGGTAAGGTTAACTTACTTGTTCTGCCTTAAAACAAAAGTTTATTCACCTGGGTGGCCTCACACTGGACCCAGTTCCGCTTAAGGAAAACCCAGTCCGGTTTTTAGGTCAGACCCGGTCCAATCCGGGGACTTAGTCCGAGCCCGGACCCAGTTCGGCTTTTAAGTCAGACCCAGCTGGTTCAGGCTGGTTCCAGACTGGTGGGAGAAAGAAATTGTTCTAAAGTCTGAAGGCCCTTCATGCAAAAGCTGTGGAACCAGAGTCCAGGATTCAAGAGGTGCTTACCCCCACCTCCGGAGGCAGTGAGAACGCGGCGAGTTCAAGGGGCTCCACAGGTACCTACGTTTGGTTGCTCGGTGCTCCTGGGGGCCCACGGGGGTTCCTTCCGTTCCTTCTGACATCAGAACTGTTAAAAGATAAACTGAGGCGTATTAAAAACGTTAAAAGTTGATTTGAGCGAAAATCAACCCGCATCAGCCAGCACCAGACCAGAAGGGGTTTGAAGCGCTCCCATTCCAGTAACTTCTTTTTTAAAAAAGTTTAAATTTTTTAAATTTTTTTTTTGAGAGAGAGAGCGAGCGTGAGCAGGGGAGGGCCAGAGAGAGAAGGAGACAGAATCGGAAGCAGGCTCCAGGCTTTGAGCGGTCAGCACAGAGCCCGCTCTCGGGGCTCCAACTCACAAACCCTGAAATCCTGACTTGCGCTAAAGTCCGCTGCTTAACCGACTGAGCCACCCAGGCTCCCGCCACTCCGGTGTCTATGCGGCAAAGATATGTGGTGACCCTCAGAGTAGATTTAGTGAAGTGCAAAGCAAAATCCAGATCAGCAATTTCCTTCGTTAATTTACAGTTTCTTACTGTTCAGTAACTTCGTTCCTAGTTTACCCTCAAGGACTTCAGTTCCTTCATAAACGTTAATCTATAGATTTTCCTAAAAGAATAATGGTTTGAACAAAAGACCAGCATTCTGGAATGTCTTCAGCCCCTGATTCACCAGTTAACCAGTTAAACTTGGGATAACCCTCTGAGCCTTCAGTTTTCTTATAGGGTTTTCAGGGAGATTGATCCAGATAACGAATTTGAAATTATTTTGTAAGATAAATCGAACAGAACAAATGTTGGTAGGTACGGTTTTTGTAAGTTATTATTTCCATGCGGTGTATGGTAATTTCACTGGAGTTGAGGGTTAGGCTGAGTTGTTGTTTGTGTGCTTGGTTCTGTCACTAGTGGTATAAATTTGGGTAGTTACTTACCCTCTTTTGCTCTCAGTTTACTCACTGATGAAATGGGAGTAATAGTACTTACCTCACAAGCAGGTACAGAGGAGGAGTGTGCCTGGTGATGCATCGAGCGCACATTGGTCAATCAGATCCCAGCATTAGCTTGTCGGGTTCTGGGCTCACCGCTTGTAGCTGGTTGTTGCAGTTTAAGAAAAGGACTGAGAAGAGTTTGCACACCTCGAAGCGGGCCTGACTTGTCCAGGCAGCTAGCAGTTAAGGGTCAAATACTCATCTTTCCAGTCTTGTTCTGGGCATTTTCCCCTAGTGGTTGCTTGGGTTCCAGCTATAAACAACCATTATATGTTCCTTAATTGTGCCCCTGTGCTTCTGTATGTGTTATGTGCCCTCTGCAAAATGACTTTTCCTCTTTATTGCCTGAAAGACTCCTCTCGTTTTTTTTTAAAGATTAAATTTAAGAGCTACTTCCCCAAGGTAGAATTATGTGTGCTTCCTCATTGCCTCTACCATGTTGAATCGAATCTTTGGTGCTATTATCTTCTATATACAGATGGTAACAGATATCTATTGTATTAATGATTGTTTCTTATATTTTAAAATGACCTCGAGATGTAAAAATACCTCAACAAAGTACAAAGGAGAAATACTGTCAGTTTTGATTTGCCTATATAAAATATGTCTGAATTCTGTAATTAAGAAATGGTATCAATTTATGCTTCATAAGGACCTTGCCAGCCTTGACTTTCTTACCTTTGGAATATTAGGCACTTTCCATTTATTTAAGGGGACAAAGGGTCAGCCTTACCCGTTAGGGGTGAGCTTATTTCAGAATGGAGGAAATACCATTTATATTGAGAGCTGCATGGTTTGTTGAATACTTGGCTGGAATCCTATAAAAGGAGAATTCATTGAGTGTCGGTTAAGCCCTGTAAGTCTCTGTCATTGTTATCATTGTGTTTTCTGCCAAATAAGAAGATAACATTTGTGTGGAAACAGAAGGATAAGGGATTCTTCAGCAGGGGGCATCTGGAAATAAATAAGTGGACCCTGTTATGTGATTACAGTTGCAATGATCTGTGCTCTGCAAGAAAATCCTGATTGTGGCATGCGGCAGGGAGGACCCTATTGCAAAACTCTATCCTGCATGACTGTAGTTCAGAGTGGACAGTGTGAAGTGCAGGGAGAACACGGAACTCGGTATTAGAATTTGAATTCTGGGAGTTTGAATTCTCATTCAGCCTTCACGAAATAGATGACTTTACATTTATTTATTTATGTATTTATGTATTTATGTATTTATTTATTTATTTTAAAATGAGGTCAGTGGTAGTCGCTTCGCTGGTTTAAAGGGACTAAATTGCGATTAAATGAAGATTAAATACGATTACTTTATGCAAATAAAGTGATATGCAAGTGGAATAATTTTAATAGAGATCTCTTGAAAATGCAGTCATTTTAAACAAAATAAATTAATTTCTTGTTGTGAAATGTTGGGTTCTATGCCAGTTGGTGATAGTGGAGAAAGCTGTGTTGGGGCAGACAATGCTTTCTCTTTACATTAAATCATATAATATGAGCAGCATGTCATGGAGTCAATAAAGAGCAATAATGAGGGATAGAAGATTTATTTGATTTTTTTCATTAAGACTGCTCATTTTTTCTCCATTCTGTGATTATTTTGCTTCCAAAACTTTTGACATTTACATATAAAGATTAACCAATAATAAGAAAGCACACAAATGTTTTTACATCTTTTTTTTTTTTTTTGAGTTTACCTCATTCTTTTATAGCTTCTCTCATTGATTCTGTTCTTTTTCCTTTGTAGAAAGATAAAAAAAAAAAAGGCTGACTTTTTAGGAGTGGTAATTTATAGATATAGCAATGGCATGAATTGGTTTTCTGATGGATCTTATTCTGCCTTTTGCTTAATCTCTCAGCTAATGATTTCGTATTGAGATAATAGAAATACCGATAGAAAGATAAGCAGAGCAAACAGGTAACAGAAGTCACAGTCAAGGATACTTCCCACTTGGCTTGAGCAGATACAGGGAACACCTTGCATTTCGTGGTGAGTTTGGCTGTGTGGCAGGACCGCAGCCTGTGCCCTGCAGCAGCTACCGCAGTGCACGTGTAAGCAATCTCTGGAGGGCACATGGCGCCATGGGGTAGGATAGATTTATGGGGCTCTGGTATGTGAGTTAAATTAGACTTTTTTCTCTTCTTTTCTTTTTTTTTTCCTTCTCTTTTCCTCCCTCCTTTCCTCCCTCCCTCCCCCCGTCTTCCCCCTTCTCTCTTCTTCCTTTCCTTTTCCTTCCTTCCTTCCTTCCTTCCTTCCTTCCTTCCTTCCTTCCTTCCTTCCTTCCTTCCTTCCCATTTTCCCTTTTTCTTCTTTTCTCTCTCTCCCTTTCTCCCTCTCTTTCTCTTTCATCTCTCTGTCTCTCTCCCTCCCTCCTTTTTTCTTTTCTTTTCTTTTCTTTTTTTTTCTTTTCTTTCTGTGTTTCATGTCTGAAATGAGTATGTAGTTGGAATCTCAGGTTTAGTAAACTGTAAGTGTGCAGAGGAAGGGGGAGAAGGAGGTGGGTGCAACATGAGCTGACCACAGCTGGAGGCGGATGGGTTCCTGAAGGACCTTGAGGGCTTTAAAAGAGGGTTAGAATGTGAGCTGGGGGGGGGGGGGGGGGCCCCAGAATGGGATGGTGGTGTGTTTGACAAGATGTTTTGTTGACAAAGCTCAACTATAAGCTGGGCATATGGTTGCCCTGGGTAGGCCTGAAAAAAAATTGCAGTAGATGAAATTTTTTTTTTTTTTGCTTCTCTGTATGTCTTTTTTCTGGAATCTAGATTTCCTTTTTTCTCCTTTCTTAACCTTCTGGGAACAGCCCTATTGGTTAGGAGGAAATTATGTGACAATTTTTTGTGTTACTCTTTTAAGGAATACTCACATTGTGACTATATTAATTAGTTGAATGTATTGATTAGATGTCGGTTTAGTTGCTTGTAATGGAGGTTGGAAACAGCAAGGTTTTAAACAAGATGCAATTTTCCTTCTCTGTCTCCTAAAAGTCTGGGGAGGTTTGGTGATCTCTCCATAGAGGTCTCCATAGAGAGGCCAGGGGCCTGGTTTTTCCTATGTTGTTATTCCACTTTGAGTATTGCTCTTATCTGCTCGGCACTTTGTCCTGCCAGCGTGAAGAAGAAAGGAGGAAAAGGGAAAATGAGGGAATTCCCATTTCCTTTAAGGGCATGACCAGGAAGCTGCCTTTGCATCCCATTAGTTCAGACTTGTTTCCACGACGCAAAGGAGACCAGCATTTTTCCTTCCTTCCTTCCTTCCTTCCTTCCTTCCTTCCTTCCTTCCTTC
>NW_024412377.1:35020044-35025077 GCF_014898765.1 Herpailurus yagouaroundi
TTCCTTCCTTCCTTCCTTCCTTCCTTCCTTCCTTCCTTCCTTCCTTCCTTCCCTCCTTCCCTTTTTTCCTGAGTGCCTATCTTAGCTCAGGCTGCCATTTACTGGGGGTTTAAATAACAGATTTTTACTTCTGTTAAACAGAAGTTTTTACTTTCTGTTAAACAGAAATTTACTTCTTATAGTTCTAGAGGGTGGAAAGTCCAGGATAAGGTGCTGGCAGATTCTACTCCTGATGAGAGCTTTCTTCCTGGCTTGCACACAGCCACCTTCTCCTATGTCCTTACATAATGGGGAAAGAGAAGGAGAAAAGTTCTGGTCTCTCTTCTTCTTCTTAGAAAGACACTAATCCCATCATGGGAGCTGTACCCTCATGAATTCATCTAAACCTCATTACTTCCCTAAGATCCCACTTCCAAATACCATCACATTGTGGGATAGGACTTCAATATAAATTTTGGGGGTATATAAGCATTCAGACCATAATGGTACCTACTCCTGGATAAAAATTGGGGATTCTATTTCAATAGGAAGGGAGAATAGATATTGAGATATTAATTATCAGTGTCTCTGGCATTACTAGAGAAGCTAATGCTTAATGTAGTGGGTTAGGATTTTCATGGAATTTTATTGGAAGGTAATTTCTAGGGTGGAATAATATTCTAGGGTTTATTTCTTCATTCAACAAATATTTACTGAGTATAACAGGGACCATGCTAGAAAGTATTGGGGATACATTGATGAGAAAAAATGTACATGTTTCTCACTCTCATGAAACTTACATTCATAGAGGGGGTGAGAGAAATCTATAAAATAACCACAAATATAAATGTGTATTTCAAAAGGTGATAAGTGTTATAAAGGAAAAAATACTGAGTCCTATGAGATTGTATAACAGGGCAATTTGGAAAGACTTCCTTGAGTAAAATTTGAGCTGAGTTTTGAAGAGTAAGAAAGACAGAGGGGAGAACCTTTTCAGCAGAGGAGACTGTGTGTACAGGCCCTGAGGTGGAAAGGCACATGGCTTATTTGAGGAACTTAAGGTGGAACATGACAACTGAAAGGAAGAGGGCTATGTGGTGAGTCTGTAGGCACAGCAAAGGCTGTATTAGGCAGAGGTGTGGAGGCTATCTTGAGGATGTTGATCTTTAAGAGCAATGTGCTATTATTGAAATGTTTTTAGCCATGGTTGATGTGATCACATTTACATTTGGAAAAGCTCACACTGGTGGCCTGGGGGAAGGTAGGTTCTAGTCAATGGAGAAAGACCAATTAGGAGGTTGTTGGAGGGATCCAGGTGAGAAATGATGGCAGCTTAGAATTAAGCAGTAGCAGTGTAGGGGCGCCTGGGTGGCGCAGTCGGTTAAGCGTCCGACTTCAGCCAGGTCACGATCTCGCGGTCCGGGAGTTCGAGCCCCGCGTCGGGCTCTGGGCTGATGGCTCAGAGCCTGGAGCCTGTTTCCGATTCTGTGTCTCCCTCTCTCTCTGCTTCTCCCCCGTTCATGCTCTGTCTGTCTCTGTCCCAAAAATAAATAAACGTTGAAAAAAATTAAAAAAAAAAAAAGAATTAAGCAGTAGCAGTGTGATGGAGTGAAGTGTATGTATGCAGGATATAATAAGGACATAAAAAAAAGTTAACACATCTAGTGATACATTGGGTGTAGAAGATGTTGGAGAATAGGAGTCAAAGAAGACTTTTTGGTTTCTGGTTTAAACAGTTGGATGCATGGTGGTTCAGTTGGTTAAGAGGCTGACTCTTGATCTTGGTTCAGGTCATGATCTCACAGTTTGTGGGTTCGAGCCCTGTGTCAGGTTCTGGTGCTGACAGCTTGGAGCCTCCTTTGTATTCTGTGTCTCCCTCTCTCTCTGCCCCTCCCTTGCGTGCTTTCTCTCTCTCAGAATTAAATAAGCATTAAAAAGTATATTGAACAGTTGGATGAATAATGGTGCCATCACTGCATGACATGGGGTCATTGGAAAAGGACTAGGTTTTAAGGAGAAGAGCATGAGTTTGGAAATGTTGAGATTGGGGCCTTTGACATATTCAGAGATGTTAAGAAGGCAGTTGTTTCTATAACTAGAAGTTCAGAGAGTGGTCTAGTTGGACAACATTAAAAAAAATAGAGGCAATTGAGACTATACCTTGTGTGGTCCAGAGAAAGAAGAATGTCCAGGGAAGAACCTGGGGAAACTAGAACTTTTACAGGATGATTAGGAAGTGGTTGAAACAACTGAACAATTGAAATAGAAAGTAAGCAGAGAGGTCAGGGGCAAACTAGGAACCTGGGGTATTATGGGAGGCAAAGAAAGAGTGTTTGAGAAGGAAGTGTCAAATGCTGATAAGAAGTCAAATAAAAGAAGAGTTGAACATAGATGAACCTGGATGACATTATGCTAAGTGAAATAAGCCAGACAGAGAAAGACAAATACTGTATGATCTCATTTACATGTGGAATCTAAATAAAAGTTATAGAATCAAAGAGTAGGAAGAGAGTTACCAGGTGCTGGGGCGTGTCAGGGGGAAGGGGGGAATGGGGAGATAGATGTTGGTCAAAGGGTACAAATTTGCAGTTATGGAGGATGAATAAGTGTAGAGGTCTTGTGTACATGCATGAAGACTGCACTTAATACTCTGTTGAACACTGGAAATAGGCTAAGAGAGTAGACTTCAGGTGTACTCATCACTCACACACACACACACACACACACACACACACACAATGGTAGATGGTAACTGAGTGAGGAGATATGTTAATTAGTGTGTAGTCATTTTACTACGTATATGTGTATCAAACCATCATCTTTACACCTTAAATATATAAAATTTTTATTAAAAAAAGAGCCAGATGTCCTTTCAGTTTAGCAAAAAGAATTGTTAGTGATATGAGAGAGAGTTATTTTTTCTTAAAAATATTTAATGTTTATTTTTGAGAGGGAGAGACACAGTGAGCAGGGGCAGGGGAGGGGCAGAGAGAGAGGGAGACATAGAACTCGAAGCTGATAGGTCAGAGCCTGGAGTCCCTTTGGATTCTGTGTCTCCCTCTCTGTCCCTCTCCCGTTCATACTCTGTCTCTCTGTCTCTCAAAAAGAAATAAACATTAAAAAAAAAGAGTCGGATGCTTAAGCAACTGAGCCACCCAGCTGCCCCCTATTTCTGTTTTTCTAAGGTGGAAATTTAGGTTGTTCTCAAGTTTTTGATACCATAAATGATGATGTCATAAACACTATTGTATGGATCTTTTGTACTTGGTACAGGAGTTTCTCTGGACCGTATGTCTAGAGTGGATTTATTGAATATAGAGTATACATAGACTTAATTTCATAACATATTGCTGAATTACTCAGTAGAGTGGCTGGCCAAGGACATTCCTTCCAGTTGTGCGTAGGGGTCCCCATTTCTTCATATGCTTTTGATATGTGGAAATGTAATGGTGAATATCATGGAAGTGAATGATTAGATCTATATGGCAAAATTTAAGGAAGAAAGGAATATATATGCAATTAACTTTCAAATATTTTATAATAAAATTATTAAATTCTGGCCCATTTTCCATGGCAGCCCATGTATCCTTTTCCTTGGACTACTGTTCCCCTTCATTTATTTTATGTGCTTTAAGAATCCAAGAACTAAATAAAATATTTATAGACAAATTTATGAAAAACATATCCTCTATCCTAAATAAAATGAGTAATTACAAGTTGAGAGTAGGCTATTAGTCTAATTCTAAGAGTTAAACTCTTAGTGGAAAGCTGCTGTGAGGGACTATTTCCCAGTTGTCCTTCTTTCAAGGTTTTGAGTTGGCTGAGAAAACTTCCTGAAATTTCTGGGAGCCCTTTGAAATGTTAATAAGATTCTGAATCACCCAGTTCCGTGGAAATTATGCAATCAAGAAAAAATGAATATGTAGTTTATATTCGTAGTTCTTATTCGTGTGTTTTATATTTATTTTGTAATAACACGAAATATTTAGTTTGTGTTTGTGTTGGAATTCATTATAACCCTATAACCCCATCCTCCTCCCTTCAGCATATTATTTTTTCTTTTTCTGGCTTTTTTGGTCTTGATTTTCATTTTTTATCCTTTTAATCCTGTTGACGGAGGAAATAATGATCTTTTAGGTTCTTTTAGCTTGTAAGAAACAGAGACATGCCTAGGTTACCTTATTTAATGGGGTTTATTGTAATGATACCCTGGGAAATAAGGAGGCAAGAAACAGTTTCAGCTGCCAAATATTCAGGCCTCAAGAAGACCGTAGTGTACTTTAGGGTATAGTTCTTAATGGCTCTGACACTCTGAGACTCAGAAATCCAGAAACTCATTACTCCATATTTCGTGTGTTGCCACTAGGCTGTTATTATTTGCTACTTCTACGTCTGCTGTCCCTGACACTTCTCTCCCCCCCCCCGTTGTTAATGCCAAGATCTGCCCCCCCCCCCCCCCCCCAGTTATACCAGGGTGTTATAATTAATCATCATCTATTTTAGAGTGCTTTCCCAACCCCCACACTGAGCTGAGTTCTCTTATGAGATTGCCTCTAAAAGACTGCCTTTGGGTCAGCTGCTCATTCCTAGTCCAGATTTTGTGAGCATGTATCTGGATATCTTACATGTGAGTATGTGGGCATGGCATGACTAGGCACCTTCCTTTAAGTGGTCAATACAACTAGAAAGGACCTTGCGTGACCAGATGATACAAATTACCTCTATTTTGTTAAGCATGTAGAATAAACTTATGTACTTCATCTGCAGGCATTTATATGTCTACATAATCCTTTAAAGGATTTCCTTCAAAGCTAATATGACCAACTCGTCCTGGATTTCCTGGGTGTTTCTGGGTTTGAGCACTGAAAGTCCCTTATCCTGGGAAATTCCTTATTCCCTGGCAAATTGGAAAGGCTGGTCACCTCAAAGCCTTATTCTTTCCCTTTTCTCTCTTTTTCCTCCCTTTCCTCCTTTCTTTCTTTCATCCTTCCCTTCCTCCCTCTCATCTCCTTCCTTCCTTCCTTCCTTCCTTCCTTCCTTCCTTCCTTCCTTCC
>NW_024412377.1:35025087-35043498 GCF_014898765.1 Herpailurus yagouaroundi
TCCTTCCTTCCTTCCTTCCTTCCTTCCTTCCTTCCTTCCTTCCTTCCTTCCTTCCACAAGTACTTATTGAATGCCATTATGTGAATCTCTATGCCGGGTGGTGGAGAAATATGGGTGGTAGAGAAGTAGTGGTGAATGGGACAGGTACATTTCACATTCTTTCTGAAATGACAGTCTTTGGTGGTAGATAGAACCATCAGACAGTAATTGTATGATGAGTGAATGGAAAGGCAAAGTGCAGGGTATACTGGGAGAGAGTAATGGGACCTGGGGGTCTCCGTTTGATTTAGTGGGTAGTGAGGAAACAGCTGAGAAAAAAAGACAAGCCCTCCTTCTCATGTTTGTGTGTGCACGTGCATGCGTGCGTGTGTGTGTGTGTGTGTGTGTGTGTGTGTGTGTGTGTGTTTAGTGGGGGAGATAATCAACAAGTAAACAAAGTGAATACTCTGAAGAAAATAAAACCAGGTAATGAGACAGTAACTTGACAAGAGACCAGGTAGTCGGGGAAATTCTTTTTGAGAAGGCGACATTGTGGCCAAAACTTGCATGGCAATAAGGAGGTAACTATCCATAGTAATGGGAATGGAAAGGAAGCTTGTGTCACTACAGTTAGAGTAATGAATGATAGGTGAGCCCAGAGAAACAGGTAGAATCCAGGTCATATAAGGTCTTGGGTTTGTAGGCCATGGTAAGAAACTTTATTTTAAGGGTGATGTAGTGTGTTTTATGTAACCAATTCAGGGACTAGTTTCCTTCTTGAGTAAGATGATTAAAGACAGAAGTAATATGAACTATAATATTTGAGCTACAGGGATTAAGATTGATAGTGTCATTCCAGGTCATAGAGAATTTAAGAACTGATAGCCTTTGGAGAAAGAAATTATTTCATACTCAAGATACTAGGTTTAAGAGGGGCAGTGAAGCATAAAAATTGTCTAATAATTTTTAATTTAAGGCTGATCTCCAAACTAGTATTTGGAAGCCACTGTGTATTTATACTAGTGTTTGAAGAGATGTGATCATGTTAATTTCCCAGAGCAATGAGTACAGAAAGAGAAAGTCAGAGAACCTAGGATTATATGTGGAGACAAATCCAGTTTGTATCAAATATTCGAACCTTGTTTTTGAAGCATTTAATAATGGCAAAATGTCTTGAGCTCAGCAAATAAATGCTCAATAACGGTAGTTCACTTAGTAAAACAGACTTTCAAAACCTGTATAGAAAAACTATGAACAACCTTTGCCTCAGGGAAGATGACCTGATTCTCAGACCTTTAAAGTAATGGCAATTGTCTATGGAAACTCACACTCTTATTTTAACCTGGGTAACTAGATGGTATTCCTTCAGAATGGGAAAGTTTTGGATGAGGTTTTAAAAGAAACATGCAGACTGAATTTTATGGGAACATTGTAGACAAAAAACATGAGTCTAGTCTGAGTCAATTTGTTGCTTTTTTTGAGCAGCCTATTTTTTTGTGAAAAGTTAAGTCTCCTTAGCGAGAAAAGTACTCAGAACAGTTGGCACAGTTTTCATTTTATATGCCCATGCATCAGAAAGACCCAGCTGACACTTAGCTCATCTTTCAGAATAAGATTGACAAGGGAGCAAATGAAGAAAAAATGGTAAAGGAAGAGAGGAAGGACCAGTGAAGAGCTGAGGATTAGGGACCCAAGAGGGCGTGGAACTAGTCTAAAGGGGTCTTTTTGTGTTACTGTGAGAGGCAGGGAGTGGAGTCATGGGCTAATCTTGACGCATATAAGCCAGGGCGTCACAGAGAGAGGAAGAGGGGAAACTCCCCATTTCCCATAGCCTGATAACAGGTGCTCTGAGTTCAGTGAGGTAGGTATGATTTCCACTCTACAGATGAGATATGACACGGTGACATGGCGCATACAAAATCTCACAGACAGGACATATGAGAACTAGAGCAAGAGCTACAGCAGTCATGTGTTCCTAATTTTCCTGCGGAGTCATGATTTCAGGGCTCTGCTCAGTGGTCCCCACCGCACATTTTTATTTGTGAAACCACTAGAAGCCGTGTCTCAACTCACTAGAAGCCGTGTATTTTGGGGCTTGCCTCAGGACTCTTTCTGCTGTATTTCCTATATTATGTCCAAGAAGGAGTCTATCAGATTCTGTAACTTTGACAGATATTATTTTGTAAGAAATTTACCCAATGGATATCTAACAGAGAAGTGAATGTCTCACAGTTGGGATGATTTACCCTTAAATTATGGGTAGCCACTGGGCAACCTATTTGAGATGGAAATTTCTGCAATAATGACTAAGCTGTGGTGTTCAAAAAGGCTTTTTCTTTCTTTCTTTCTTTCTTTTTTTTTTTTAACTACAGTCATAAATATCATGGAAAAACAAATCACTGGTTTTTGTATGGAAAAATAAGGGGAAGCATTTTATCTTCCCAACTAAAACATTGGAACATTTGGGCAGTGTCAATGAGAAAGATATTCAAAATAGGACTGAGATGTATATCCCAGAAAGAGAAAACTGTCTTGGCATGATACTAATCCACATACTCTTGAGGATGAGAATGCCCTCAGAATGAGAATGATTTACAATTTAGGAACTATTTTGTCTTAAAAAGATAAATTTTCTTTTTTTAAAGTTTATTTATTTTTGAGATAGAGAGCAGGGAAGGGGCAGAGACAGGTAGACAGAGAATCTCAAGCAGGCTCTGTGCTATCAGCCATGAACTGTGAGATCATGACCTGAACCAAAACCAAGAGTCGGACACTTAACTGACTAAGCCACCCAGGTGCCTCCACAAAAATAAAATTCTGAGGTACAGTCATTAATGATTTCGCTATGGGGAATTCAAAGTTCAATAATGACTCAAGCACACCATACAACACAGTTTGAAGCAAAGCATTGTGATTGGTGAGAAATTCAAATAAATACAGACCATATTTTGAATAGGAAAGAGTAGCTTGTTTTGAATGTAGGTAATGTGCAAAATGAAAATCATGAGCTATGAACTCTTTGTAAGTTTAATAATTTCTAACTAAAGAGTAGACTAGTCAGAATATACTCTGATCTTAAAAACAAGTTTTGTAGAGTGTCTTATCTAATTAACATTCCACTGGAAGCATAGGGTATCATGTAAGCTGGGGATAATTAGAAAAATAGGTCTTGTAGATGGTCTCTGATTTACAGTACTTTTTGCTGGATAACAGATGATTGGGTTTCTAGAAAACACTTACTGAATATTTTAATGTGGAGGGTTGAAAATAATCCCAGAGGTGCCCATACCCTCAAGAAGCTTCTAGTGAAGTAATAGAAGACATAAATATGAAGATCTGATCATTCTCTCTTTGATTCTTCTCTCCCTCTACTTCCTATCTTCTCTGTCATTTAGGCAAGCTGTGTTATTCCTATTTCCACAAAATACTAAACACACTTTAGCCTCCTTGTGTTTTCTCACACAGTTCTTACTTTTTAGAAAACAGCTTCTTCCCTTAATCTCTGCATATCCAAATCCTACCAATCCTTCTGGCCCAACATTTAGTTGCCTTTAGCTTCGGTGAAAGAAAGGACTTTAGAATTGAGAAAGTTGAGAAGCTGAGAAGTTAGACATTGGGGCATTGGAATCATCCTCAACCTGAATGTTGAAGTCACTGAGAGTGATGACTGATGGAGAGGTGGAAAGGAAGACTGAGCAAGGGGTAGGTATAATGAAAAGAGACCAGAGTATTTTAGAAACTGGTATTTGATGGAAAAGAGGGTGAGGAAAAGGAGGCATAAGTGAGGTTTCCTTTTAGAAGAGGAAAGATATTTGAGTGGGAATTGTAGGAAAGTCATTTGGGAACAGTGTTTGGGAGGAGAGGAGAACTTTCATAGTCCCAGAAATAGGGCATTCAAGACTAGGTAGGTAGCCATCAGCCCTGTGGTATCCCCCCACATGGTGGCCTGGTTGCATTTAAGAGCAGGAGGTGGAAAGACCAATCAAATAAAAGCCTGAGCCTATTGAAATGCTAGGACTTTGTTCTGATTGAACAGGACTTCCACAGAGCAGAGGGGCAGAGGGCAGATTGGGCAGATTAGGTGCTGGCATGAGAGGGACCATGTGGAGTAGGAAAAAAAGCATGACAGAAATTGGGAAGGGTGGAAGCTTGTGCTGAGGATGCTGAGAGTGAATAACTGCATCAGATTAGGAGAGAGCTGAGAGGGATATAGTGAGAAAAGGAAGAAGTGAGTGTGTAAGAAGTTGTGACTATTTTCATGTATGATTATTTATCGGATTTGATATAAGTGGGGTGTGGATTTCAATGCCAACTCTCTATCAGCTAATAGAGCTTCGGGACTGGGAAATTAACATTTTTAAGTCTATGTCTTAATTAGTAAAATGAGGAATCATGACACTTGGCAGACATCTCTCATGAGTTGTCTTGGGAGTTAAATTAAATAAGATCTTATTAAATATATAAATACATTTTTAGAGGAAGGAGTTTTATTTAAGTTGCTCAGTAAACTAAGCTGCTGTTTCAATTCAACAATGGTAGTCATTTCTTTCTTGAAGAAGTTGGAATTCATCATCCCTAGAGTTCCAAGTGGAATCCTATGCCTTCCAAGGAATGGCTTCCTCTACTGAGGAAATGGACATTTCCTTCTCACAGGTGAACCACACTTAATAAAGTGGGGTTCAACAAAGTTGCCACAAAGGAATTGAATCTCAGAATCCAATGAAAGATAGAAGGAGATTAAAATTAGTAAGAGTTGTAATTGCTTTTTGACTTTGGGGTTTTCTGGTAACTAAAAAAAAAAAAAAAAAGGAAACAAAAGCCTCTATGTCTTTTTTCTATCGATCATTAGATGTCTGCTTCATTCTCTCATGCTCAGGCTGGTCATTTTATTGAAAATTGTTGCCAATGCTGTGTGCTGTGTTTAGGAAAAGGGTGCGAGAGGGGAGTAATTATAAGTACTCTGGCCTTTCATCAAACCCAGGAATCTTAAGTGACAGCTGTTTGAGGGACTTGTCATTCAATTAGGCGGTTTGAAATGCTGCCAGTGGTTAAAAAACCTGTGGTTCATGAGTTTGCAGCCACTGGGGCCCGCACAGTCTCACAAGAGTACTTGCATTTCATTGGAAACCACTGCTTTGTTGGGCCAGAAGGATGCTGGGCAGACATCCTGACCACGATGTTTATTTCTGGAGGGCAGAAATCACAATGGAAATTGGACCTGAGTCTAGCAGAAAATGATTCCCCCTCTTCAAACATGTATAACAGGGCAGTTAGAAATGAAATGTCTGTCTATGTTTTTAGCCCACTGAAAAGATATGGAAGGGTTAGTACCAGAGGAGTATTAGCATATGTTCTGTATATTTCTGTCCTTCTCACCACGTGAAAACCTCATCTCTACTTCACCCGATAATGATTTTCTCTTTCGTAAATGGTATTCCTAGATGTATGTGGGATGAAAAGAAAGTAGAAGGCAAAGTACTTTTTAGAATTTGATCATTATTGGGCGAGTTACAGCAGATAGTGAACAATTTCAGGGCAATTCAGAAGCCCCCGTGAGACTGAGTACCGATAGGGTTCAGCGGAGGCTGAGTTAGGAATGACCTCCCACAAGTGGGGCTCCTGACGAAGTGCTCCTGGGAGAGGATAACGCCACCAAGCCCATGCCGAAAGAGGGGGAAGTAGCCCTGCCCTGAACCAGTTCTCTAAAATCAGTCTGGTCTGTCTCTTTGTTTCCTCTGTTTTTCTTTGGCCTCTGCCTGGCTTTTTTTTTCTTGTCATCACTGTACTGTGCTAGATATTGCAGACCAAATATTTGTTTATTAATCTATTATCCAAGGATACAGTATTGCTTTTGGCCCTCAAAAGTGATTAGGATTGTCTTGATGAGGGCTCCTTCACGGAATATATTCCCAATCTTAAGGTCTTTTAGAATGTTACACTAAAACATTTTAAAACTATAGAAAAATACAATAGAAACAAATAGTGCATGAAGAGGTTATTTCTTAGAACCTGTCCTATAGGCTAGTAGAAACGATGCAGAGTTTTCTTACCTCAACTTCATGCTGTTGCCATTTTAAAAAACGTGTAAGATGAATGTTGTGCGACTAAGGAACGATAAAGATGTTTAAGTACAAATAAGCAAAAAGAGGTTAACCTACCTTCATGCTTTGTGTCCTTTGTTGATGTCACCCAAATCACTTATTGCCAGAATCATCTTGTCTTTGTTAAAATTTGGTGGTCAAGCAGGAAGCCTTTCTTATTCATGTCTGTCCTCTTGCTCCACCAATTTAAGAAGCCTATTCTCTGAGAACAAAGGACATCTCCGTTCAAAAAGTTGCCCCCGTAACCCTAACCTGATACCTGTCTGCTGTTAAACCTTCTACAGTAGATCATTCCTCAGGCACACAAAGGCATCTCTTCTCCCAGCGCCACATTTATCAGCAGAAAAAAAGCAAACACCACCACTTTCGCAGGTACACAGTGTCTCCACACCTATTACAGCTGAGGGCAGTGGTGACCTTACCCTGGCCCAAACCACCCACGAGTAGCCTTTGATGTTACCGAGCCTCATGTTTGAATACAGTCTAAACACCCCACGTTTGAACTGCAAGAGTTCTGCTTCCAGCTATGTTAGAAATGATATCAAAGACGGTCCCATTTTAATGGTCTTTCTCTTTCAGAGAGAAGGCAGTTGGCAAGGCAAAGGGCACCGAAGCTGTGTTTCTTCTCTGTTTTTAGTTCTCCCGCCCGTCCACACTCCATCTCTCCTTCTCCACCCTATGCACATGCCACACGTCTGTCACGAGAGGGATTGACTGTTTTTGGGAACTGTAGAGTCCTCTGGGGGAAATGAACCCCTTTCTTTTTACAAATGAAAAAAAAATCCTTCACAAGAGATAATTTTACATGGACTTTCCCCAGAAGAGTGGGTGACATTCATAATTTGGGTAAGGCACCAGGTGGTTTTATAGCACAGCAGGAGAATAGTCACTAGAGGAGGATAATTAGCCAGTGGGCCCAGGAAGTCAGGAGTTCCAGGCTTAAGGCTGATTATCATTTGAGTAGGAAGAAAGTTTAACAATCGTATCGTACAGGAAGTTCATTTTACAGGTGAGGATATTCTTGGTGTGAAATAGAGTCAAGGCCTTTCATGGAAACAGATTCAGTGATCAGATTATTTCAAATATGGAATGGCGTTCAAAGGCTCTGAGAAGCTAGCTATCTTCTGTTATAATATACACGCGCTTAGGGGATTTAAATCTTATGTTCAGACCGTGAAAGGTCATTTTTGCTTATAGACTCCTAAGAATAAGACACACTATGTGATTATGTGTCTCATACACTTCTAAGTACTTGGTAGATTTAATTCATTTATTCCTCACTACAACGCTATGAGGTAGGTACGATTACTGTCTTCCCAATTTTCCAGATGGGACAACTGAGGCGTAGAGAAGTCAGGTAACCAGGTCGAGCTGACCCAGTGAGGAAGTGGCAGAAGTAGGATCCAAAGTCAGGCTTTAGGCTGCTGAGTCCACACTCTAAACCACCGCATTATACCAGGTCTCTGACAGTATCTGACTGAGAAAGTCAGAAATACAATTTCTTTTTTCCTTTCTCACAAGTTTGAAAATAGAAATTATTAGATTAGATTTATTATTACTTTTTAAAGAAAACCAGATTTCTGTATCTGGGTTGCTGTCACTGTGGCAGCACAATGATACATAAATGTCC
Source organism: Herpailurus yagouaroundi (assembly GCF_014898765.1). NCBI lineage: Eukaryota > Metazoa > Chordata > Mammalia > Carnivora > Felidae > Herpailurus > Herpailurus yagouaroundi. Next base: position 35,032,798 of record NW_024412377.1, read on the forward strand.
AGTTGATCAATTCCTGTGCTTTCTTGCCAAGTGACAGCATTCACAAGGAAGGAACCCCTTATGGAGCTTTGCCTGAATTGTTTCATTTGTATACCTCTTGGGAGGGAAAAATGTCTTTGGAAATTTCTTGACATTACTTTCTTTGAAATTGTTAAAGCCTTTTGTTTACCAAAGGCTTTACACTGTTAAAAGTAAAACTTCCTCAGTGTTCTGAATTTTGGCCCAGTTGGTTAATCCTTCAGGAGTGTTGAAAACAGGGCTTTAATTAGCAGTTTTATCAGTTAACCTAGTCACTCATCTCCAGTTCTTATCGGAGTCCTTGGTAGTGCAGGCACTTAGGGACATCAGAAAAAGGCCGACTTGTCAGTGTGACAGTTGAGAGGCCTTCTGTGGAGGGAAAAAGAAAGATCTCAGAAATGGACAGTATTACATGGAATCTGATACCGATCCAGAAGAAATGATCTCACCAAAGGAAGCTGGAAGAGGACTTGGTTTCTCTTGTATTTTTCTGTAATCCTCTACGGTATGTCAGTCACCTTTGTGAGTCAAGACAGAATCAGTGGTCTTGTGTGATGTGAAGATGGAGCGTCAACGAGGGAAAAGTTCTAAACCAGCTGCTTAGTCACTGAGCTGAACGTAACCCTGGAGTGGTTCTTGACTATGCAAAACCAAAGGACCGTTTGGAATATTAACACGGGGCTTGGAGAGGTCAGTTTCCTGGTGAAAGTGAGAAAAGTACCAGTCACAGGAAGTATATAGAAAGAGCAATCACATTTTGCCTTCTCTAATGCCATCCAATTAGAGAGGTGTGAATCTCTGAATTTAATTTGTTTATTGGTCTCATTTACTTGTTATATTCCTCATGTGCTAAACATCTTGTTTCTCCTGTATTTGAACTGCATTAAAACGTACCACTACCTGGAAATAAACCTCCACTTCCTCAGAAATGAAAAGCGCTTAAACTATAAAAAGAAGATCCGTAAATTCATTATCTCAGCATGGGTCTGCTATCATTGCAACAGCAGAGAGAGTCACAGGGGAAAAAAAAAATCCATAAGGGATACTTTGGAGCCAGGAGATACTTATGCTTGCCTAAGCAGTTCTGATGATTTGATAGTTGAAATGTTTACGCTTTTGTTCACTTAGATAACGTACTGAGGACATCTATTTTAAACAACAGATAATTGTAGTGGTGCACTGAGGAGGCTGACATAGTGGTAGTTGGTATCTGAGGATTATTAAAACAAACTTAGATGGTTGTTGCATAGGGTGACTCTTTTTGGCAAAGCAGTTACTTAGTGTTTCATGCTAAAAATGATAGTGTTTTAGATTTATCCTAACACCACAGAAAAACACATTTTTCTTCAGAAGCAGAAGGGTGGAACATTAGTTAGAGCTTAAGGAAAGCTTACTTTGATCTTCTGTTTCTTTCAGCCGTACCTGAAAAGTAAAATCGGCGTATGACCTTATTTCGTCTCTGGTTCTCTATTCTTTTTTTCTTCTATATCGTTCGACTTAATTTCAAAGTAGCTAAAAGTGCCAAAATCAAAGACCAGGTTAAATGTTCCCCGAAGGATATTGAATGTCATAGTCATTATTCTAATAATAAGAGGTTTGTGTAGCTGCTTTGATTTCCACAAGCTTCGTAGCCCCTTTTCTGAGGGAAAAAAAATACCTTTCGCCTTAAGTTTTCTCACAAGTAAGCAAGCGAAATATCATGCCAGTCTTCGAACTTGTAGCAAGCTGGAATCCTGCTGCCTTCACTTTTTGAGATAGAAATATTGGCAAATAAAATGGAAAACTCACCTCAGTCAACTTTATCAGGCTGTGATTTCTATAGATAAACCCTGTAGGAGATTTGAATTTTACGCTTTTCTAGTTCCAATAATGGGACACTTCATGGAGTTAAAGATTTCTCAAAATTACAGGATGACTATAACAATTACATATATATGTATACTAATCTCTGTAGATGATTGCAGTAATAACTTGAAGTAGTTATGAATAAGTGAGTTTTAAGCATCTCTCTCCCTGATCATTACTGGTAATTTGCCAGTTCACACCCTCTGGTACCCAGACACCTACGTTTTTCTGGGTCTGCGATCTCTTGTTCCATCATCTTTCTTTGTCCCTCCCACTCTCATATCCCTTCTTTCCTCCTTATCTGACTAACAGTCTATCATTATAAAAATTTTTTTTTCAACGTTTATTTTTGCGACAGAGAGAGACAGAGCATGAACGGGGGAGGGGCAGAGAGAGAGGGAGACACAGAATCGGAAACAGGCTCCAGGCTCTGAGCCATCAGCCCAGAGCCTGACGCGGGGCTCGAACTCACGGACCGCGAGATCGTGACCTGGCTGAAGTCGGACGCTTAACCGACTGCGCCACCCAGGCGCCCCTAACAGTCTATCATTATAATCACTTACTTACACCTTCAGCTCTTTGCCCCTTTCTGACTTCTCGTACTAACTACTTGTCTGCTCTGATCCTGTGCAGCTGAACATGGCTGGAAAAACACACATAAGCAAGCTGAGTGGCCTCGTTTTCAATCCGTGACCACTAACCTCAAGTGAGCCTCAGGATGACCACAATCTGTTTACATTTCTCTAATCCATTCATTCTCTCTGTCTCCTAGTGGAAGCAGTGGTTCTCAACCAGCGGTGATTTGTGCAACCCCTCCCACAGCCACAGGGCATTGGCCATGGCTGGAGATGTTTTTGGTTGTCACAGCTTGGAGGAGGGAGTGCTACTGGTGTCTAGTGGGTGGAGATCAGGGATTCTGCTAAATGTTCTATGATGCACAAATAGTGCTCCCTGTCCCCCCAAAGAATGATCTTGCCTTGAATGTCTATAGTGCTAATTGAGAATCCCTGTGTAAAGCATTTTATAACTTTTCTCTGTTTAAACGTCCGACAGTCTCTCTGTCCTGTGCTTTCAGCTAATGATTTTCCCTTTTCATCTTAGAAAATAAACAGTTTGAAGACACTTGTTTCACTTCAACTAGCATTCCTTCCTGTTACTATGGATGCCCATCTCTGGTCCTAGATAAGGCTGACCCCTCTTCATGTATTCTAGCTCCCATGCCCCCTCCTCTACTCAGAGACAGAGTGCCAGTAATTTTCTGTTTTCTCTTTTGAATTACCAATTCCCCCCCTTGATTATTCCCATCAACAAAGCAACATGCTGATAACATCTCCTGCCTTAAAAATGAAAACAAACTAAGCCCCCAAATCTCTCTTGTGGACAGCATGATCCATAAATTTTCTTCCACTTTCTCTTGAACTTGCTCAAAATGAACTTTCATCCCCCTACTCCAGAGAAATAGTTATCAAGGTCATCAGTCATGTGTTTACTGTTTTATCCAGTGGTCATTTACTCATCTTCAATTTTCTTGTGCCATCAGAGACTTTTTACATAGTCACTCCCTCTTTCTTGAAACCCTTCCTTCACCTGCCTTCAGGATAATACACTCTACTAGTTTCCTTCCTCATTTATGTATATCTCCTCTCAGCTTTCTTTTTTGGTCTCTCTGTGTGGCATAAGAAGAAAGATATTTGGCCTTTATCCCTGGGCTCCTGGTATAGGGTTCTTAAAATGCTAGGGATTCCCTGAGTAATAAAGAGTGATAGGAATATCTTTTGTTCTAATGAGGTGACTCTTGGTGGCCCCTTAGATAGCTTTAGGATGGGGGCTGGTCACCAAAAAGATCAAGTCTTGATTAAAAGGTTGGAACTTTCATCCCCATCCCCCAACCTCTGGGGAAAGGAGAGGGGCTGGAGATTGAATTAATCACGATAGGCCATAATCATGGCTATGTAATGAAACCTCTATAAAAGCCTCTAAATAATGGGATTCAAGGAGCTTCTGAATTGGCAAACATATCCATGTGCCAGGAGGTGGTGCATCCAACTCCATGGGGACAGAGGCCCCTATGCTCTGGACCCTTCTGGACCCAGCTGTATGTACCTCTTTATCTGGCTGTTCATTTATATCATTTATAATAAACAGTAATACTAAGTATGGCATTTTTCTGAGTTCTGTGAGTCATTCTGGAAAGTTATTAAATTGGGGCCCAGGGATTGTGGGAACTCCTGACTTTGTAGCTGAGTTGGACAGCTTTGTAACCTGTGTGGTAACTTGGGGACCTGATGTCTGAAGTGGTGTCCGAAGTGAGGGTAGTCTTGTGTAACGAGCCTTAAACATGTAGAGTCTGACTCAGGCTCGGGGTAGATAGTTTCAGAATTAAATTTTAGGACACCTTGTTGATGTTGGAAAGTTGGAGAATTGGTTGATATGAGGAAAAGCCACTCATTTGGTGTCAGGAGTGGGACTGGCTGGACTAGTCCTGGCTCATGGAAACTTGTGGTTTAGGAAGAGAAAGGATGATTAGACACAGGATAAGGAACCTTTGATTCTTGGGTGGCCACATAGTGACCTATGGTATGGATCAGCAACTGTGCTGCAACCATTTACTAAAGGTAAAGCTTACCAATGGAATTTAGAGATAGATCCAACTCCAAGGGAGTTGGTTCACTGGATGCATAGGGAAAAGCAAATCAATAAAGAAAAAACCAAAACATACAGTCCCTTGATTATTGTTATCTGTAATAGCTAATATGAAAGTAAGAGAGTGCTGGGTCGGATCTTGATGCTGGAACAAGCTCAGATTTTGGTTAGTTTGAGTTTTGACCAATAGCCTCAAAGGCAGCTCCCAAAGTGAAAAATTATATAGGACAACAAGAGTACCTTTAATACCTCTGGCACTAAGAAGGTAGTCTATGTAGGGGAGGGCAAAAGCAAGAAATTATTGAAACCAAGGGGGTATGGTATAAAAGAGTTGTCTCATTTTGTGGATTGATATCATCAGCTTCCTGAAGAATATTTACCAAAATGGATTGTGAGGGTGGCTAATTAAGAACAGTGGAGTTTCTTTTGGATTCAGTGCTCTGCACTGGAAGAGCATGTTTGGACTGATGCAGAACCCACAGCTCATTGCAGAAAAATCACAGATGGCTGTCGCTGATCCAGACATACATAAGTTTATTCTGAAGGGAACAGTCACTGTAAGGTCTGGTAACTCTGAGAACAGACACTGACTGACTTTCTCTATAAATGCCAAGTGGAACACCCCAGATAAACCAGCTTATATGTTTCATATGCAAGCCATATGGGATTGGCATCATGATAATCAGGAAATTAACTAACTGAATATGCCTGTTATCCAAGTCCCTTTTGGTCTCTTTTGCATGGGTATCCCATGTAACCTTACTGCTGCAAAATCAGCAACAGTCTAGGAAGTCTTATTGAATTTGTTGTCTCAGCTTCCCCTGCTGGGACTCACACATGCTAATAAAAACATTAGATTACTTAACAAGAGGCTGCAGAGGCTGAGGAGAGAGTCAAGGGACTTGTCTTAGCAGAATGGGAAATTTTAAATGGTTATTAAGAAATGGGGTATATAGAGCAAATATTGATAGGGGCAAAATAAAGAGGTAAAGAAAGGCAAGATTTAAGAAACTCATCCCTGCAGAGTGAAAATCTTTAGATGGTTATTATGAAATGGGATGAATTAAATAGGGTTGAAACAAAGGTGCTAATAATGGCACTATGCTTTGGGTGGATCAAAGGGATCCCTTGCTGATCCTCCAACATTAAAGTGCTGTAAACTAATCTCTTGTATATACCTTAGTGTGTAGAAATTTTAAAAGCCATAAGCCATCAACATAGGCAAATCAATAAATGTGATACACGCCATTAATAGAATGAAAGATAAAAATCATATGATTATCTCAATAGATGCAGAGAAAGCATTTGGCAAAATACAACATCCTTTCGTGATAAAAACCCTCAACAAAAATTGGGTATCAAAGGAACATGAGGGATGTTTGGAGTAGTTGTGTCTCTTTTACCTGAATGTCTTTTGGGGATGGACATTGTGTGTGACTGGAGAGCTGTTCCTGTAAAATGGAAGACATGTAAATCTACCTTTCAGACAATATTAATTGGACATGCTAAATGGGAGCCAACAAGATTCCCCGAGCCCACGCAGTGTAGAATAGTAGCTGGAGTGCTGGCATAGACAAATTGTCTGAATGGAGTGTAGACTGGGGCTTAAGGCAGAAGCTTATGAGTGCCTCCCAACATTGACAACTAGGACCAGAGAATTTTCATTTGTCTTAGTCTGTTTGGGCTGCTGTAACACAGTGCCATAGACTGAGTGGCTTGAAAAGCAACAGAATTTTTTTTTTTTTCATACTTCAGGAGGTTATGAGTCAGAGATCAGGGAGCCAGCACGGTCAGATTCTGGTGAGGATCCTCTTTCAGGTTGCAGATTGCCAATTTCTTGTTGTATCTGAACATGGCAGAGAGTAGAGAAAGGAAGCAAGCTTTCTCGTGACTCATATAAGGGCACCAATCCATTCATGAGATGACCTCATCTAATCATAATTACTTCCCAAAGGCTCCACCTCCTATATGTCATTACACTGAGAGGTAGGGTTTCACCATAGGAGTTTTGGGGGAAACAAATATTCAGTTCATTATACCAGTTGAAAGGCAATTACTAGCTTGTGGCCAGCTATTAATTGAAACTACTCTTATGACTGAGGGATATAAAATAATTTTGAAATCTGAAATACCCATGATGTTTTGGATGATGTTGAAAAAGCACTCTAATTGGGAGGACAGTGCTGAGAGAGTTCCATACTAAAATGGAAATGGTTTATACTAGATCATACTACCAAAAGAATGTGGAGAGGAGATACTCATAAGCAGGGAGCCTCTTTTCTCTAGGGCTGAATCTGGAATTGTCACTCAGTGCCCCATAAACAGCTCCAGACTGACCAACAAAGAGCTGTTTGGTTTGTGAATGGCAGTTCCAAGGTAAATGGATGGCATCCTATTTGGAATGCCACCACTCTGACTGAAAAAGGTAAAAACGAATCAGCTCAGTGGGCTGAATTGCATGCTCTTTTTCTAGTAGTGATAGAAGAATTGAACAATGACAAAAGCACCGATGGTTTTTGTTTTTGTTTTGTTCCGTTTTTTTATTGACTCATGGAAGATGGCTTGGCCATACGATTAGGCAAGAGGAAAGTGGGAACCTGACCTACTGCAGGGGTGCCCTTATGGGGCACAGCTCTGTGGAAATCACTATGGAAGTTTGAGGGATGCAGTGAAGTAAGACATGTCTATGCCCATCAGAAGAACTGCTTTCCAGGTTCAGAAGGTGATGGGAGCCACCGAGTAGACTTTTTGGTACACTCTCTTGAAGTGGCTGCCTGGATTCATGAATTGAGTAGACATAGTGTGGACTGCAGCAATGCCCAGAGAGGCTGAGCCTAGACATATTCGTCTTGTACCCTCTGAGACACAAAATACTAACAAGAACTGTCATGTCAACAAGAGAAACAGAGATTTCAGATGCCTGTGAGGAGGATTCCTGGAGGGATGCCCCACACAAAGCTGGCAGGTAGATTATATTGGACCAATGCACGTAGCCCAGGGGGCAGTAAATGGGTCCTGAAAGGTATGGACACTTGCTTATCAAAATCCATATGGGATTTGCATACTTGGTGAAAGGTGCAGATGCTCAAAATACTATTGAAGGTTTGGAACAGAAGATAACTGCACCAGTTTGGGCTGCTGAGTTACATTACTTTTGACTAAGCAACACACTTTATATTCCATGGTATCCAACAGTGGGTAAAGAGCTACCATATCAAATGGACATAATCATGTTTCATATCATCCTCAGAGTAGTGGTCTAATAAAGAATTGGAATGGGCAGTTGAAAAATTTTCTGTTCCAAATGGGAGGTGGGGAGATATGGGTATAAAGGGCTGGTTTACACGAACGTGTGCTTATATGCCCACGTGAGAGGGGTAAGGACTACTCCACCGGATAGATTCTGTCCATTTTTTACCTGTATCACTTCAACTTTTTTGCTTTTTCGTTTCTGATGCAGTGGTTCCAGTCTAGGGATGCAACTGTGGGTGACAGAAGCAGGGATGATTCCTAAGCAAGTAACTTGTAACTATACCTTTGAACCTTTGTACCAGAATTCCTAAAGGCCTGATTGGGGGAGGTGGGTTGCGTTTATGCCGTCTGGAAAACGTGGGGCTGATGGTTGAATAACTGCTGTGTTGCCTAGTTGTTGGGACAGCTCGCTAGTTCTGTACCTGGGTAACCCTACCCTGTGTGAATGGGAGTGAACTGGGAGGAAAGCATTTGCTTGTCTAGTATTGCTGCTAGCAATTTGGAATAGCATAGGGGCTAAACCTTCCAAAGGTAGAAATTTTAATCTTTTGGCTTCCATTTTTCAGGTTATATCTAATACAGAGGCTATCATTTGGGAAGGAATTTCTGAGAACTGCTTCCTGTGGCTGTTTCAAAATCTGTGGGGTATGATAGTCAGCCAGACACTGTGTCAGTATAACCTTGATGTGATCAAATGCTTAGAAAAGTCCCTGGTTATAATGGACAAAATATAATGGCAGCATGCCCACCGTGCCTGCGCATCACCCTTGTTTTCTGGATGGAAAGCTATTAAGCAAAATAGGGAAAAACAATAGATTCCTGATGGGATTAAAGCAGTGAACATCATGTGTAGATCCTAGATCTCCTGGGTAATGTCCCCACATTGAGATGGCAAAGGTCGTTAGAGACCTTATGTAGGTGTGAATACCATTCATGTAACTCTAGTATGAGGGACTGAACATTTGTGGGTGCAAAACATACATATTAACTGCACTCAAGACATTAGTTCCTAATGGCAACAACATACATGGTGAATTAAATAGCATTGGCCTGCAAGACAGAAAAGGGATTCTGTGGAAACAAGTGCCAGTCTAGGTATCCTGGGACAAAGTGAATTTGCTTTTAATGAGGAGCAGCATTTGGAGGAAAAGGACTTGTTAGCTAGAATAAGTAGATTAGAGGGAATTCTCTTTAGGGATAAGACAGAGAATGGAAATCAGCCTGGAAAGATGAAACTTTAGCAGAGTAGATCAGGCAGATTCAACAATGCTGGATAATGCTAGAACCCAGCATTGGGAAAGGGTCTGTACCCTGACCCAACAGAGCATCTTGACTATTTTATTTTATTTTATTTTATTATTTTTTTTTTTTAAATTTTTTTCAACGTTTATTTATTTTTGGGACAGAGAGAGACAGAGCATGAATGGGGGAGGGGCAGAGAGAGAGGGAGACACAGAATCGGAAACAGGCTCCAGGCTCTGAGCCATCAGCCCAGAGCCTGACGCGGGGCTCGAACTCACGGACCACGAGATCGTGACCTGGCTGAAGTCGGACGCTTAACTGACTGCGCCACCCAGGCGCCCCGACTATTTTATTTTAATACAGATAGAAGCTGAAGTGGCTGTGGGACAATGGCCCTTAATTCTAGCCATATTTATCGATACATTTTGTAATTTCTAGAAGTATGTTCTTCCTTACAGTAAAATTTTCAATGTGGCACAAAACATTTATTTATGGTAATATACTCAAATATCTTAAAAATTGTTTTTGAAGCTTATTTATTTTGAGATAGAGACAGCACGAATGGGTGAGGGGCAGAGAGAGAGAGGGAGAGAGAGAATCCCAAGCATGCTCTGCACATTCAACATGGAGCCCAATGCGGGGCTTGAACTCACGAAACCATGAAATCATGACCTGAGCCGAAACCAAGAGTCAGATGCTTAACCAACTGAGCTACCCAGGTGTCCTATAGACTCAAATATCTGAGGTCGTCTGTCAAAGGAAGTCAAAAGTGGATAAACCTATGTGCAGTAATTAATGTTTCAGTATTTTATCTTATTTACAAATGATCTAGCTATTCAACAAATGTCCTTCATTTAACTTGTCACAATATACCCTTAATGTTTCAAATTACCAAAAAGATTTTTGAAACTATCTTTAAGTACGCATACTATAAACCATAATTATTGTTAAAAAGTTCATTTATAAACTTTATCTTACATCTATTAAATTTTCTTGTTCTTAATTATGTTTTGATTAGTCATGAAATTTCATGAGACATTAACCAGCTAACCATCATTTTAAGTTATCTTTCTTGCTGACAGATTCTGTGACAGATAAACTTATTTGGCTTTTGTAAACATAGGTACAATAAAAGTATTATTTTTAAAGCTGATAACGATGTGCCTGTTTTAATTAAAGCAACAAACTTAAACTAGCTTGTTTACTGAAGATTATCCTAAGATTATCCTCGACTGCCTGAACTTGAGAAACATTTGGGTTAGTTTCTACATTTCCGAGAGTATACTTGATTTATATAAATGCTTGTTTGTCTTTGAGCCAATTCAATAGAGCTCTTTACAAATTAATTTTGGTAGCACCATCCAGAGGCAGAAAACAAATCCCGCATCTATAACATACATACATACACACGAACATACAGATAGATATAAGGAGGGATTTTGTAGCTTTTGTTTTAAAATTTTAGCTCTGAGACAAGTACAATAATGCAAAACTCACTAGTTTATAAAAGAAGAGTTGGATCCAAATTGTGTTTCCCGCAGATGTAATAAGTTACCTGTTTATATGGCTAAAGCTTTTACTAATATTTGTGGCAGAGACTTTTAAGATTTTCATGGTTTTCAAAGTAGCCGTTCTTTCTTTCTTTCTTTCTTTCTTTCTTTCTTTCTTTCTTTCTTTCTTTCTTTCTTTCTTTCTTTCTTT
>NW_024412377.1:35043508-35072164 GCF_014898765.1 Herpailurus yagouaroundi
TTCTTTCTTTCTTTCTTTCCTTCTTTCCTTCTTTCTTGTCCTTCTGGTAAGAATTACCTTAGCTCCTGGAGAGGACCAGGCAGTATACTTCTATCTCAAGGCACAGAGAAAGAATGCAAGTTCCACCAAGAGGGATTTTTAATCCCTAAATCCAGATCTTTTTACAGTATCTGTAAGCCTTCTGAGACGAATAGGGAGGTTTTGGGATTGGTAAAAAGGGGATGTGGACTTGGAATTGTTTGTAGAGCTTCATTTCTGTTCTTGTGAAAACTCGATTTGTAAGAGATGTACTGTTTTTAATTTTTCAAAGAATGAGTTGCAACCTGAATACTATCAAGAGGCTGCTCCTCCCATCCAACTCGATTATCCTCAGTTTACTTCTTTATATCAGGGAAAACATCTTCAACTGAGATGAAAATCAGGCAATAACTATGTTCTAGGTAGAGCGGTGTGTCTTTGGAAAGTTTTAGTAAATCCTTCCTCAAAGGCTTCAGGATGTTTTTCTTTCCCTCTGGATGCATAGTTCATTGTAGCTTGGGGGAGAAAGCCTCAAAAAAAGTTCCTATCAGGCTCTGAATATCAGTTTCCAGTTTGGTCAACTTCTGACCACCGAGCTACTACTTATCAGCCTGGATGAACAATAAATATTCCTGGCAGTATTGAATATACCCCTTGGATACAAGTGGCATTCCCAAAGAGGGTGCAAAAAATATTGCCCTCCCAAGATCCAGAGCCACTCTCAAAGATAAGTGAAAGAAAGGCTCAGATAATTCCCCTGAGAGCTGGCAACAGTCAGCAGGACCCTAGCTGCAAATGGGGTACAACCCACATTTCCGTCCAGCCATATCTAGCCACAAATGGCACGCAACCCATGTTTCTGTGTGGCAGTGTTTTTGTGGCCCCCAACCTGAAGGTTGCCAAGCGAAATTCTAAGGACACAGACAATACAAAGGAGAAGGAGACAGCTCCCTGGGAGAGAAAAGATGAACAACCGGTGGTTATTTGAAAGCAAATTATGAGTCACATTTCAAAGATCTAATTCTTGGCAAATACTTTTTGCTCGCCAACCTGAATTTGGAAAGGAAGGCACAATGTGAAATTTTACCTTCCTCTCTCAACCAGTCATCACAGACGGTGATCTGGGAGAGTTGAGTTTGGTAGAAATTCTCACCCTTTGCTGGCTTTCTGCCTGTCTTCTAGGATCCTGTCTCCAGGCTCTGGAGTGGATGGGGTGTTCCAGCAGGTCTCATCCTGGTCACCAGAAACCGTAAAGGAGGAAGAATAATTCTCACTTTTGCCTTGGCTGAGACACCTTTTGGTCTAGGGAAACTTTTTAATGTTTTTTTTTTTTTTTTTTCAACGTTTATTTGTTTTGGGACAGAGAGAGACAGAGCATGAACGGGGGAGGGGCAGAGAGAGAGGGAGACACAGAATCGGAAACAGGCTCCAGGCTCCGAGCCATCAGCCCAGAGCCTGACGCGGGGCTCGAACTCACGGACCGCGAGATCGTGACCTGGCTGAAGTCGGACGCTTAACCGACTGCGCCACCCAGGCGCCCCAAACTTTTAAGTGGATAAACTTATCCAGGTTAGAAGTTCTTCACTGTGGCCACCGTAATTCATGGTTATCTTTGGTAAGGTTAACCTGCTTGTTCAGACTTAAAAACAAAATTGTATACACTGGAGGCCTCACACTTGACCCAGTGCAGTTTAAGTGTGCCCAGTCCAGTTTTTAAGTTGGACCCAGTCCAAGTCTGCTGTTTCTGGACCCAGTTTGGAAAAAGAAATGCTTAAAGTCTGAAAGCTCATAATGCAAAGCTGCAGAGCTAGGATCTGAGAGGGACTTGGCCACCACCTCCAGAGGCAGCGAGAAAGCAAGCTCCAGAAGCTCCAGAGGTACCTATTTCTGCTGGCTCATTGCTCCTGGGGGTCATTTGGGGTCTCCTTGGGTTCCTTCTTCTGATACTAGAACTGGTAAGAGATAAGCTAAGGCATATTAAAAATTCCAAGAGTTTATTTGAGCAAAATTTGACTTGAATTGGGCAGCATGCAAACCACCAGATAAAAAAAAGAGCTCCAAGGCAGGTCATGATCTCACAGTTCCGTGGGTTCAAGCCCTGCATTGGGCTCTGTGCTGACAGCTCAGAGCCTGGAGCCTGCATCTGATTCTATCTCTCCCTCTCTCCTTGCCCCTCTCCACTTGTGATCTGTCTTTCTCTCAACAATTAAAAAAAAAAAAAAAGAACACAAAAAACCTATTAAAAAAAGGGCTCCAAGGAGCAGTACAAAATGAGACTTTTATAGGCAGAAGGGAGCAGGAACAGAGAAGTTATGCCAGGCAAAGAAGCAGGTTGGTCATTGCAGTTCCTTTCCTTTAGGGAATGGCAGGGTCTCTCAGGCAAATTAACTAGTACTGATCAGGTGATTCCTGATTGACTGGTTTAAGGTTCCATTTCTGAAAGAGGAAAAACTGTACTTACTCTCATTTTGAAGATGTGCGGCTTAGCATAGGTGATTCCATTTTGGGCTGGTTATCTTGTTTTTAATACTGGGAACTGGTGTCTGAAGTGAGGGCAGTCTTGTGGGATTGAGCTCTTGAACCCATGGAGTCTGATGCTAGCTCTGGGTAGTTAGTGTGAGAATTGAATTGAATTGTAGGACACATATTTGGTGTTGGAGACTAGGAGAGTGGGTTGGTGTAAGAAAAAAAAAATCACTCACTCGTCATCTGCCCAACTTTTGAACACTGACTGCTCTACGGTTCAGCCCTGGATCTCTTTTTTGCCCTGTCTATGCTGGCTTCTGATTGGAGATTACATCTATTTTCGTGACTTTCAAAATCATCTATAAATTCTTGAATCCTAGGTTTTTATTATTAGCCAGAATTTTGTCTTTAATTCTAGACTCTTTTACCCAGGTGCCTTCTTGACACGTCCTCTAGAATGTCTAGTACATATCCCAGACTTCACATGTATGAAACCAAACTCTTGTTTTTCCCTTCCCAAACTTCTCCTTTCACAGTTTTCCTCAGTAAAAAGCAATTCATCCTTCCAGCTTCTACGTCCAAAAGCTTACATGTCACCCTTGTCTCTCCCTTTTGGAGATCTCACATCCTGCATGTAATCTGTCAGCAAATCCCAGTAGCTCTGCCTTTAAAACATCAGAATTTGACAACTTCTCACTGTCCCCACTGCTGTTATCTTGTTCAGACCAACATTATTTTTCACTGAGAATATGGCAAAATGGTCAACAATGTCACCTTTCTTCTACTCCTGACACAATCTGGTCAATTTTCAGTTGCTACCATTTAACTCAGAGTAAAATCCAGAGCTATTAAAATGGTCTAGAAGGCTATAGATGATGTATCCTCCATTCTGACCTGCCAGTCTCCCGTCCATTCATGACGCACCATCCCTGGCCTTGCTACTTTTCTCATATGCCCGACTGGCTCCTGTCTTAAGCCCTTTATGTTTGCTCTTGCCTCTGCCTGGAATATTCTTCCAGATATTCCAATGTCTCTTCCTCATTTTATTCAAGTATTTGTAGAAATTTATCCTTCTCAGTGAAGCCTACTCTGGCCATCTTAAGTCTTTTTTTTTTTAAGTTTATTTATTTTGAGAGAGTGAGAGAATGTATGCATGTGTGTGTGTGCAAATGCACACACATACACACACATGTGTAGGAACATGTGATGTGGAGGGGCAGAGAGAAGGGGAGAGAGAGAATCCCAAGCAGGCTCCATGCTGTCAGCAAAGAGCCTAACTCAGGGCTAAAACTCACGAACTGTGAAATCATGACCTGAGCTGAAATAAAGGATCGGATGCTTAACTGAATGAGCCACCCAGGCGCCCCTGGTCATTTTATTTAAAATTGCAACTACAGTGAGTCCCAGAATTCTTTGTTACTCTTTCTTGCTGTGCTTTTCTCCATACCACTTATACTCAGATGTTATACCATATTCTTTACTTGAAAAAACAAACAAACCCTATTTTCCTCTTTGAGCATATAAGTTTCATAAAGTTCAGATTTTATTATTATTTTTTTGGTCTATTTTGTTCACTGGTAAATCCTTAGCACCTAAAACAGTTCCAGGAACACAGTAGACATAGGACAGATATAAGTAAGATGGATAAGTGAGTAAGAGAATTGTAACTGGATACCATACAAATTATTCAGTGATAACAAAGTCCAGCTGAAGAAAAAGCACTAAGTGACAGTATTAGAGAGATACATAGTGGGGGGAAAGGAACCAACAGCTGCTGACCATTTACTCTGTCCCAGGTACTATGCTAGTTTCTTTATATATGGTATCAAATGAAATATTAATAATTCCTGTGACATGAGTATTCATTCATTTTATAGAAATAGTAACCAAGAGGAGTAAAATGAATAGCTGAAGTTCACATAGTTAATAAATAGAAGAGACAGATTTCAAAGCTAATGCTGATTCCAGATATCATAAACTTTCTATGTTAATCATGATTCTCACAAAGAGGCAGGGAAATACCAAAAGACGTAGCTTCCTCTGATGGATGTCATTGAGTTTAGATCTTTTTCCCCCCAGAGTTTCTTAAAAATATTTGTATCTTAAAATAATCACGTATCACAGAATCTGGATAATATACACACAAAACGTAATGGTCAGATTTTAAATCAAGATTGTGTTGTAATTATATTACATTTTTTATTTTAGGAAATCTTGCTAGGAAAATTATCTCAAGGTTATACTGCTGTATAAAGTGAAATTATGCTGAAATATTAACTGATTTGTCAGCATTTTTTGAAGCTATAGAAAAACTTTTATCTTCTTGACTTAAATAATTTTCAAGGGTTGTATCACCTTATGAATTTTGAGAGTGCCTCTATTTTCTGTCCCATTGCAACCATGCGCTATATAGAATACAATCCAACAATACTCATTTTCTTTTGAATTTATTCCATTGAGACATTTCCTAAACTTACCCTCACAAGCTTCCAAAAGGAGATTATGTTTATCCTTTTTTAGTAAAGAAAGTGAAAAAATAGGTAGTGTTCGGTTAACTCAATTATATGGACATGTTCCCTTTGGAAGGGGAAAATTAGATAGGTCTCCCAATAGATTTATATTTTAGTTATGATTTACCATCATCAATTTATAGCAAAGAAATTAATCATTTTTTCATGAT
Organism: Herpailurus yagouaroundi; assembly: GCF_014898765.1. Lineage (NCBI taxonomy): Eukaryota > Metazoa > Chordata > Mammalia > Carnivora > Felidae > Herpailurus > Herpailurus yagouaroundi. The sequence continues at coordinate 35,048,673 of NW_024412377.1, forward strand.
AATAGAGGTCACAGAGCAGTCAGTGACTGGATGCTAGTGTCTGATGATTCACACCAGTCCTTTTATTTTGGACATTTATTAACTTTCACAGGGTATCTTTCTATGGGCTGTGAGAAAGGTTTATCTTATGGAACAAACTCAAAGAAAGATACTAACTTGTATGGGGTTGAAGAGCACAAAAATCAGTAGTCTATTACTCTGGAAGGCAGCTGTAGGTCAGCACACAACTAAGATAAAGGAATGATCTTTTTCATGATAAGGTCACAAAGTTCTATCAGTGCTGTATATTTAATTAATATTAAAAATGGAAATTATATAAAAAAGTGAAAAGTTGAAAGCATGATATAGCTACAGCTTGGAATATTGTAGGGTCATCAAACATTGTAATATTGCAGAATTCTATGAATATGGGGGAATTGTTCACAATGTATCAAGTAAAAAGACTACATCCACAACAATGTGGAAAATAGGGTATAGTTTTGGGAACTATATATCCATATCTGCACATAAAATGCTGAGAGTGTTACACTTGAGAGATGGTGTATTCCTAAGGTTATTGTAGTAACCTCATTAATTTCACTGAATCATTTGCTGTGTGTGGGTGGACCGGGTGGGGTACGGCTATTCCATATAGTCAATCAAGGATTCAGGCTGTTGTTTCCACCATCTTGGATTCAGGCTGATGTTTCCACCATCTTCAATCAGGGTTTCCAGTGTCTCCTGGACACTGATAATGAACTGGCAGATGGGAAAAAGAAGGAGAGTAGAGAATCTCTGGAGGTTGTATGGGCCAGGCTAAAAGTGAAGCAAATCACTTCTGCTACATTGGCCAGAACTCAGTTCTATGGCCTCATCTAATTATAGGAAGAGTAGAAAGTGTGGTCTGCTTGTGCATCCAGGAGAAGAAGGATTAGCTTTTGGTAAACACAGAGCAGTCTCTGTCTCATGTAAGATCCTGGGTAATATGTATACTCATTCTCATTCTTTACTCTGTTTTTAAGTGGTCACTGGATTTCTATGTCTGTGCTTAAGGCAGAAAGCAACATCTATCATCACTTGATTTTGTGCCAATTTTGCTACTATTGCCACCACCAGATCTTGAGACTGACAACAGGGTTCTATATGGAGGGACGTAGGGTGGATACTTACCTAGGATGAGCTTTTCAATGTTACATTGGCCCGCTCACACTCTGTTGTGTCAGCCATTATTTTGTTGTGAGTCAGTCTTGAAAACTTGCCATTAGTTTTGAGGATCATAAACCACAAGCCATTATAGAAAATGACCACAAAAATAAAGTAGCTAATTGCAGCCACACCAGTTTTATGTACGTGGCATTTAGTACATAGTAGGTGCTGGAGGAATGTGCATTGACTGACTGATAGTCTTCCCACATTTTTCCAAGTGGTGGTCTTTTTCTGTCCATAAACCAGGAGCCCCTGAAAGGCAAAGACAGTGCCTTCATTTTGTGAATCTCTTTTGGTATGTGTTTGTATAATTCATTTTTAGTCTCTTTCTGCCATATATTGGGGAATATACAAGATTATGTTGTTAAGGCCAAATGGAAAGATCTCTGGGTTTAGAGGTAGAAGCTAGGCTTAGGAAATAATCAGTTCTCTGACAAGTCCATGGGCACAGTGGCATTCACTAAATAATTTTTGGGTGATTTAGGCAAGTAATTTCTCCTCTCTGTCTAGTATTTCTTTTTCCATAAAGCAAGTATAATACTGATAATATTTGCTCTATTTCTGGTACCCCTGTGAAGATCAGAATGCTCTTAGTTTTCACTTACAAACTTAAAGGATGTATGTGACCTATCTAGACTTTAGAAATACAATCTTCTACAGTATTCAGTTAAATTCTGCTGGATAGTCTCCGTTTGTCTCTGTAGGTCCACTCTTCAGTCACTCAAGAGGCTGATCTCTGGATTTTTATCAGGTAGGCACCCTTGACCTATGGCTTACTCCTCAGAGAAGTACCAGTAAGGAGACTAATTAGATGGCTGGAGGAAAGGGAGTTTGGGATGTTTATTCCACAGTTTCTTCCCTGCAGGGCTGTGGGTTGGTAGAGTCTGTGTTCCTCTACCAAAGGCCGTGGCTCCTGTCTGGTAGGTCTCTCCTACTATAGTTACAGCTTTCTCCAAGTTCCTATAATGTCTCTTTTCCCTTACCCTTTCAAGTCTAGGGGTGGTAGTGGTCTCAGGGTTTTTAAAAAAAATTGAAGTATAGTTGACATGCAGTATTATATTAGTTTCAGGTGTACAGTATAGTGATTCGACATTTATATACATTGTGAAATGATCACCATGGTAAGTCTAGTTACCATCTATTAGCATACAAAGTCATTACTATATATATATTATATAGTATATGTATTATATATTATATAGTATATATGTATGCTGTATAGTATATATATTATATATATACACTCTCTTTATCTAATATATATACTATATGCTATATATACTATACTATATATACTATATATATACTATATATATATATATATCAATTTTTAAAATATTTATTTATTTGTTTTTGAGAGCATCGGTGGGGGAGGAGCAGAGAGAGAGAGGGAGACAGAGAATCTGAAGCAGGCTTCAGGCTCTGAGCTGTCAGCACAGAGCCTGACATGAGGTTCAAACTCACAAACTGTGAGATCATGACTTGAGCCAAAGTCGGACGCTTAACTGATTGAGCCACCCAGGCTTCCCCAAAGTCATTACAATATTATTGACTATATTCCCTTTGCTTTACTTTATATCCTTGTGACTTACCTATTTTATAACTGGAAGTTTGTACCTCTTAATCCCTTTTATCTATTTTGGCCATCCCCTGCCTCCCCTCCTGTCCGGCAGCCACCGGTTCTCTGTATTTATGAATCTGTTTCTATTTTTTGTTTTGTTTTGTTTTTTAGGTTCTACATATAACTAAAATCATACTATATTTGTTCTCTGTATGGCTTATTTCACTTGGCCTTAGGGTTTTTATCATCCCTGTTGTTGCCTTTCACCTTGCCCACCTTTGAAAGTGGCCCTTACCCTCAGACAATTCACTCCTTTTGAATGTGCCATAATCCTGTCGGGACTCTGACCTATACGTATTCCAAAGATATCTGTGCTGCATCACCATGCATAATATGCCACACTTAAGAAAATGATGTTGCTTAATCCATGAGCTGTAACAAGAGATTTCTTCAGAAATGGAAGTAATCTTCATATTCCCCTGTGTGCATTATGCAGTAGCAACACAGGCTAAGCCTGTCTGTAGGAAGCTGAACAAAATTCCTGACAATTAAGATCTTAAAATTTCATAGATGTTATTAACTTAGAAACAATGAAAGGGCATAAGAATATTGAGAAATGTCAGCAAATTATTTATAAGTTGTGCAAATATTGTGGCTGCCCAATTAATATAGGATATTACGCATGCATCCAGGTCAGCTCCTGAGCAGAAGGCTCTCTGATTCTCTGCTGCTTGGGTAACTTGTATCCCCCTCCTCAAAGAAGGTGTATTTTTCCTCTGAAGATTTCACCTTTGGTATCCTTTCTTTGAAATGTTTCTCTGGCATAATAGACGGGTTTAATGTATGATTAGATTGACTCTACATCTCAGTTTGAGATTGTTTCAGTTTAATTAAGTGCTAGTTTAATTTTAGTATCACCCCCTTATACTCTTAAAAGTGTTCCAATTTGAATGAGAAGTTATACTGACCCCTATGTATAATAACCTTTGCTGTTGTTTGTGGAGATATTGAGCTATATAAACTTTATAAACAACCTGTGTAAGTTTCAAATACACAGCCTCATTCTGTTACACCGTGTCATTTACACAAATTCTTGCATGGTGGTACCTGTGGTTCTTGGTTTGTTTCTGAAATTGGCTACCTGAGTATGGTAGACTTAATTCTCTGGTCATTTAGTTTTTCTTTCTTGGCTCCAGGGGTAGCATTCAACTCCAGGTTGAAATAGCTTTCTCTGTAGGCCTTTCAACCTTATATAAGTGCTGTATTCCTTTTCTAAAGCAGCACGCTTTTTTTTTCTTAACTATAAGCTATTCTTTGATAGTTGAACACTTAAAAAAAGCTGTATACTTTTTTCCTTTTGGCAGAAGTCATTCTGAATTTTTCTTTGCTTTTTCTGTTTCATTCTGTTATCCAGTTTAAAAAGTGTCATGACAAAGTATCACGATATCAGTTTTAAAAGTATCAGGCATATCTAGATATCTCTATGTACCATGTCAAATTTGTTATTCTTCAAGTTCTTCATATTTTTGAAAACATTCATAAATTTTAAGTCCATATAATTGTACCAGCCCTGGGAGGTGGGAGTTTGAGGAGAGAGACATTTTAACTGTGGTACCTCACTGAAGATTTCTGAAATATGAAATCACAGGCAGAATTTTATCTTCTGCAGTCATTACCACATAGTCAGAGATAGCTTATTAAAGCTCTGAGATAGGATGCATGGAGTTAAGAAACTTGGCAACCTAATGGAATTTTTCCTCTAGCAAATAGTATTTGTTACATAACCACCCACTCATGAAACACACATCATCAATAAAATGTTCCATGTTTTCAGAGATATTGTTGAATAAGCACTGAAATATCCATTGCTATCAATTACTCCAGTTTCTATATATTTTTAAAATAGCCTGATTAGTCAAAAATATTATTTTGTTATTTATTATCCATTTACTCATTTGGTCAAGAATTATTTATTGCAGTTACTCTGTGTCAGACATTGTGTTAAGCACTGGGGATAAAATGATGAATGAGAAAGATACAGTCATTGCTTGGGGGGGGTTGCTTACAGATGGGCAGAACACAAATAGGTACCTAAAGAACAGTGTGATGAGAGGCACACAGGTGTAAAAGGCAGACCTATCTGAGAATTAGTGATCAGACAAGGCTTCCTGAGAAAAGTCCAGTTTAAGCTGGGCCTGAGGAACAAGTGTGAGTTAGCTAGGATAGAAGTAAATGGGGCTGGGAGAAGGAGAAAGGTGGAATGTGTTCTAGAAAGAGAGGATAGCGTGTGTACAGGTCTGTTGGTCTGGGAGAATGGGACGCATTCAGGGAACCAAATGGTCTGGCTGGAATATGGAGTGTGAAGGGATGGGAGAAGGGAGAATGAGGCTGGTTGGCAGCAGAGGGCTGATAGGTTGTTAGCCAAGGGGAGGACATAGGATCTAATGGTTGAGGGCACATGTAAATCATCTTACATCAGATTCAAGGATCTGGTCCAGCATACTTTTCTGGGATATGTTTCTACCATTTATCAATATGTGCTCTAGGGTGCAGGCACTGTAGACTGTAGGCTGTTGCTCTTTCAGGGAGGCCCTCTTTCATCTATGTTCAAAGTCTGTGCTCTCCATTCAACTTTCCTTGATTCTCATGGTTGGGAAATGCCCTCTTTCTGTTGTGAACTTCCACAAGTCTGTGTACCTCCCTTAATGAGGCTTCACGCATAGTCTTCTTGTGTTTATGGCATATATTAGCTCTCTTTGCCAGATCATGCCTTAAGGACAAGAGCTTGTTTTCTTTATCCATTTATCTCTGGTAGCAATTGCCTAAGAATAAATACGACACTTGTTTGGTTCATATCCATCTCCAGTGAATCCATTACAGTTTGGAAACATTCAACCTCATGCAGTCCACATGTTGAACTCTGGGATCTTCTTCTTTTTCTCTAATCTGAGTGTACTTGCAGCATTGTTGGTGCGCAGGGAGCTAGCCTGAACATCACTACTCTGACCTCAGTGGAGTAAAGAACTCAACCAGCAACAACAGTACCTTGGGGTTGCAGGCTGCTCTTTTGCTATTATAATGGGGCGGAAGAAAAATTTATATAAAGTATAGACAGGGACTAGCAGAGAACCTACTAGACAAGATTAGTGGACTCCCAGATCTATTTGGGAGGAATTGGAAGGAGATTAGAGTTTTTGTGAAACAGGTGGGGGTTAAGCTAGAGAAATATTTTTGTAAATCTGCCTTCATGTTCCAATTTCCACCCCTGGTCTGGGTGCATGGCAAACATAAATCACCTACATTACGTTTCATTCATTTCCTCAAATGTATCTATGAACATCTTCTGGAGGGGGACCCTGATCCTGTGGGATAAAAGAGCTGCATGGTTAGGGAAGCACACACCTTCCCTGTGATTAGGAACTGGGGTACCGCAGCAGTATGACATTGCAGAACCTATCTCCAGTTCTTAACTGCCAGCTTACATTAGGGGCTCTCGGTGCAGCACACCAGCCTCTCCTGGGGCGATCTGGGTTCTGGGGTCCAAGCAGTGAAGTTGCAGATGTATGAGGTGGTAAACTTGGAGCCAGGTTAGCATCATCATCCCTGAAGGAAGCACCAGTCTTTTTCCTGACCTGATGGGGAGCTGGAGTCCTAATCTTGTTGTTGACCATTTTGAATTGTTTTAAGCCCCTGGCCATCGTCAGTTTCCAAGGAGCTTTGTGGGATGCCAGCCTTCTCTCTGGAAGGTTGTCTGCGGGAGATGGATCTTGGACAAGTTATCCTTATTCTTTTCTAAACATGTGAAGTTAAAGGTGCAGAAAATATCTGATTGTTTTTTGATAGATGATCTAATTATTTTATTCTGCCTGTACATTGCTTAGCACTATGACAGGCACAACTAAATTTTTAGCTTTTTTTAAAAGTATAAAACTTGTATTTTTATATTACAAAAGTAATAACACCGTGTAGAAAAATTTAAAAAAATCAGATCATGTAAAAGAACAATTAGAACAGAAGTAGTAGTTTTCCATAGCTTTTTTTTCTTTCTAGAGAAAAGTATATACCTACACATGCAAATGTATTTGCATACACATGTGTGTATATACATCTTAATTAAATTTTTGTTGGTAGTCTTGGACTTCATATAAGATAATGGTATGAGACATTTGAATATTGAGGGTTTCTATAGGAATTTCATTCACATAGATGTGCATATATATGGGCAACTTTGGAGAAGAGACAATTATGGTCACATTATTGAATTAAATTATTTATGGAATTAAATTAAAATTTTTTGTAATCCAAAATAAAGAAGGCCTACAGAAATTGTAGAACAATTTTGGTAACACTGAACTAAATATCAACACAATTGTACTCAGAGAATTCTATCACATGATAAACTTAATAACTAAGAAATGGTATCTAATGATCGAGAAAGCCCTTACTGTCTGAGAAGCAATCATGTGACAAGGGTCACCATGAGATAATGACACAGATCATTCTGGTAGGTTCCATGATGTAATGCCCATTTGTTTGTTTGTTTGTTGGCTAAGTCTCTTTCCAGGTGGGTCAACATAGCTGTGAAGAGTCTCAAACTGAAGTTTTGCTGTTTCATTTGGGGAGAAACCGCTTTGTTGGGCAGACCCATTGAGAGTTCACTATTAATGCTCCAAGGATTGTTGATTCTTTTCTTTGAGGCAAGAAATTTGGGGGCAATTTGTGTTGGAAACAATATATTGTTTGATAAAGTAAAATTAAAATGAATTTTAATTTTTTTCTTTTACATCATTGAGAGGGTTTTTTTTGTTTTTGTTTTTTTGTTTTTTTTTTTTTTTTAATGTAAGCCACAGAAAAAATATTGCCTCCCAACTGTCTAAAGGGAGAATAACATGGATGCAGAGAAGGAGTAATTTGTTGGGAAAAGATGAGGCAGTTCTTCCACAAAACATAGACATCGTTGAAGCAATGTTCTTGGATGGTAAAACTTCTTGGTGGCTGCCAAGCTTACATGGTATATCATTGATGTCTAACATTTATTATTACCTATTGAATGAGTTCTGAATAAAAGTATTGCCTTGGGAACTTGAAATCTACATTAAACCACTTCCAGATACTGAAGAAATGATGACTTTTAGGAGTGCCAAAATGATTCAAGATGAGATCTTACAAAGAGCTTGTAATGAGCAGTTTCAAAGTCGCCATCAAGATAAAAATTTACAAAGGATAAGTAAGATATTTTAGACAAAAAGTTCATTTTCTGAATAGTTAACATTTGGTATGTGAATACCTTGTTTGTATGGGATGTGATATGCAGAATTAAGGCAGTGCTCCTTGTAAGTTAAATTTAACATGTCAATGCTTTAAACTTTAGGCATTAAAAAAAATTGTTGTTTGAAATTTATTCATTTTTGAGAGGCAGCAAGAGACAGACTGTGAGCTAGGATGGGCAGAGAGAGAGGGAGACACAGAATCCGAAGCAGGATCCAGGCTTTGAGCTGTTAGCACAGAGCCCGATGTAGGGCTCACACTCATGAACCGTGAAATCATGACCTGAGCCGAAGTCCAGTGCTTAACTGACTGAGCCACCCAGGCGCCCCTGGGCATTTTTATTATTATACATCACATACCTAACTAGGGTTATCATTTGAAGGATGATTTAATTCTTTTTGATCACTTGGAGTCACAGATGTGAATAATAGATATTACTTTAGTATAAGAACAATACAGTGAGAAACTAAAGTAGGTTGAATTTTTATTTTTTAATTAAAAAACTTTTATTTTAATTCTAGTTAATATACAGCATTATAATAGTTTCAGGTGTACAACATAGTGATTCTACAATACCATACATCATCTGGTGCTCATTATGACCAGTGCACTCCTTAATCCCCCTCACCTATTTCACCCATCCCCCCACCTGCCTCTTCTCTGGTAACCCTCAGTTTGTTCTCTGTAATTAAGAGTGTTTCTTGATTTGTTTTTCTCTCTCTCTTTTTTTTCTCCTTGCTCACTGTTTTGTTTCTTAAGATCCACATATGCGTGAAATCATATTGTATTTGTCTTTCTTTAGCTGACTTATTTAACTTAGTATTATACTCTCTGGATCCATCCATATTGTTGCAGATGCGGAGCTTTCGTTCTTTTTTTATGGCTGAATAATACTTCATTACATCTATCTATCTATCTATCTATCTTTTTTTTTTAAATTTTTTTTTTCAACGTTTATTTATTTTTGGGACAGAGAGAGACAGAGCATGAACGGGGGAGGGGCAGAGAGAGAGGGAGACACAGAATCGGAAACAGGCTCCAGGCTCTGAGCCATCAGCCCAGAGCCTGACGCGGGGCTCGAACTCACGGACCGCGAGATCGTGACCTGGTTGAAGTCGGACGCTTAACCAACTGCGCCACCCAGGCGCCCCTCTATCTATCTATCTTTATCCATTCTTCAGTTGATGGGGCTGAGGTGCTTCCATAATTTGGCTATTGTAAATAATGCTCCTATAAACATTGAGGTGCATGTATCCCTTTGAAATAGTAGTTTTGTATTCTTTGGGCAAATACCCAATAGTGCAATTGCTGGATTGTAGGGTGGTCTTATTTTTACTTTTTGAGGAATCTCCACACTGTTTTCCACAGCAGCTGCACCAGTTTGCATTTCTACCAAGAGTACACAAGAATTCCTTTTTCTCCATGTCCTTACCAGCATCTGTTGTTTCTTGTGTTGTTGATTTCAGCCATTCTGACAGGTGTGAGGTGATATCTCATTGTAGTTTTGACATGCATTTCCCTGAGGATGAGTAATGTTAAGCATCTTCATGTGTCATCTGGATGTCTTCTTTGGAAAAATGTCTGTTCCTGTCTTCTGACCATTTTTAAATTGGATTATTTGTTTTTTGGGTGTTGAGTTTTATAATTTATTTTTATTTAAGAATTTCTTTAAAGCCTCCCAATGTGGGATTCAAACTCACAGCCCTGAGATCAAGAGTTGCATGCTTTACTGACTGAGTCAGGTGGGCACCCGGAGTTTTGTAAGTTCTTTATATATTTTGGATACTAACCCTTTATTGTATATGTCATTTGTAAATATCTTCTACTTGGTAGGTTGCCTTTTAGTTTTGTTGATTGTTTCCTTTATATGGCACCACAAAAGACCTCAAATAGCCAAAGCAATGTTTAAAAAGAAAAGCAAAGTTGGAGGTATTACAATTCTGGACTTCAAGTTATATTACAAAGCTGTTGTAATCAAAACAGTATGGTACTGGAACAAAAACAGACATGTAAATCAATGGAACAGAATAGAAAATCCAGAAAGAAACCCACAGCTATGTGGTCAATTAATCTTTGATAAAGTAGGAAAGAATATTCAATGGAAAAGGACAGTCTCTTCAATAAATGGTGTCAGGAAAACGGGATGGCAACATGCAGAAGAAAGAAACTGGAACACTTTCTTGCATCATACACAAAAATAAATTCAGAATGGATTAAAGACCTAAATGTGAGACCTGAAACCATAAACATCCTAGAAGAGAACACAGACCCTAACCTCCTTGACATTGGCCATAGCAACATCTTTCTAGATATGTCTTGTGAGGCAAGGGAAGCAAAAGCAAAAATAAATTATTTGGACTATAATATATTGTATTTTTAAAAAATCTCTTCTTGAAAAATAAGAATTTATAGCTCTTTTTTTTTCTTTTTCTTATCAGTGTGATTTCTCTCTTGTCACGATATAGGACAACTTCTAAACTGCAGGTTTTTGAGGTTTTTTTTTCCCCTGGAAGAACCTGAGAATAATTCTGCCTTTTTGAATAAAATGAATTGGTTTTTGGTATTTTTGCCTGTTTTTAGGCCTTCCAAGTTCGTCGGTGTGTTCTGGTCAATTAAAGAATTAGAAGCATGACACAAACATAAATGATTGTTCTATTATTTGTCTTTTCCAAGAAGAACTTCTCTATAATTGCATAGAAAATTTTGAAAAGGTTCAGTGCCCACCATCTAACTGTCAGGGTTTTTGGCCATTATCAGATAAATTCACAGAAAAATGAGGATATTATTTGAACTCGAAACTTATAATCTATTTCCAGTTTGTTGACACTGACAGCCAGAAAGATAGATTATTTGGAATTTTTGCTAAGCTGATGATATAAACAAACACAACTAAATACTCTTAAGTTTTAGGTTGTTTACATTGTACTCTGTAAATTTCTGTCCCTGTTGTCACTGCATAATGTTAGATATCACTGATACCTGCTTTATCTGTGGTGTCTGAATAACATAATGGTCAAATCTCTTATTTCTCTTGTTTTAAATTCAGCTAAACAGGGGGGCACCTGGGTGGCGCAGTCTGTTAAGCGTCCGACTTCAGCCAGGTCACAATCTCGCGGTCCGTGAGTTCGAGCCCCACGTCAGGCTCTGGGCTGATGGCTCAGAGCCTGGAGCCTGTTTCCGATTCTGTGTCTCCCTCTCTCTCTGCCCCTCCCCCGTTCATGCTCTGTCTCTCTCTGTCCCCAAAATAAATAAACGGTGAAAAAAAAAATTAAAAAAAAAAATTCACCTAAACAGGTTTGAATCCAAATGCTTTGTTTCTTATTTGTCTTTGAGCAAGTAGTTCTATTGAATTTTCTGCTTAGTAAAAATCTAATCTGATGAGTTTATTCTGGGTCCTTGTGTAAGAGGTGATTCTTAGGTGATAAAATTCACTGTTCATCTTTCCTGTGACATTCCCTAAACCTCTGCCATTAGGTCCTTTAAGTGTAAGTATCTTTATCAGCTCATTTTGATATCTTTACATCACATGTATTGTGCCTGTGAAGGTTAACATCTATTTCTGAACAGTTTTGTTAATGCGCATAGGGTGGCAGAAATGGATGGGAGGAGGACTAGATTTTGATAGGGATTTGAGGTGAGAAGTAGTTTGAGCATAAGTGGCTGCCCCGGAGAGCTGGCTATGATGGCACACCCACAGTGACACATAATCCATTCATGCCCTTCTGTGACTCCATCCCCTTTCTTTTCTGCCTCTTCTCAGCGGTGATAGTTATCCTGAATCTTGTGTTTCTCATTTCCTTTAAGAATTATACAGTTTAGCGTATTTGGTTTTGCATGATTTTGGGTTTTGTATAAATGGAGTTATACTTTTGTAACTTGCTTTTATCACTCAACATTATGTTTCTGAGGTTCATTGATGATGATGTGTGTAAACATAGTTTATTCATTTTTACTGCTAGATAGTATTGTAATATATGAGCATACGATGTCTCTGTAAACATATTTAGATTTATCTGTAAATATAAAATTGAGATGTTTCCTTCTTTATACAGTTGTAAATCATGCTGCTATGAGTATTCTTTTGCATATCTTGTGGTGCGTGTTAGTTTTGGTAGGGTGGTGTTTTTCACACTCTGGTTTGTGACCCATCACTGGAATATGAAATCAATGTAGTGGGTTGTGAATAGCATTTAAAAAAAATTCCTACAGTAGACCAGACTAGATTGGAAAATGTCAGAGTGCATTCTGCCTCTAAAGGCTGAGGATTGTTTCTTGGAACTTTTACTTCAGTATTTATATGAGTATGTTATATATATGCATGTGTTGAATTGTGACATAAAATATATATATTTATTTAAAAAAATTTTAATGTTTTATTTATTTTTGAGAGAGAGAGAAACAGAGTGTTAGCTGGGTGAGGGGCAGAAAGAGAGGGAGACACAGAATCTGAAGCAGGCTCTAGGCTCTGAGCTGTCAGCACAGAGCCCAATGCAGGGCTCGAACTCACGAACCATGAGATCATGACCTGAGCTGAAGTTGGACGCTTAACCAAATGAGCCACCCAGGCGCCCCGATTTATTTATTTTTTAAATGTTTATTTTTGAGAGAGAGAGAGAGAGAGAGAGAGAGAGAGCCTCCGTGTGTGTGCACAAGTTGGGGAGGGCAGAGAGAGAGAGGGGGAGAGAGGATCCAAAGCCCCATGTGGGGCTTGAACTCATGAACTGCAAGATCATGACCTGAGCCGAAATTAGACTCTCAACCGATTGAGCCACCCAGGTGCCCCTAAAATATATTTTTTATTGGGGTTCATAACCCTAAATTTTGAAAGCTACTGCTCTAGTATACATGGTAAGGAGTAGGATTAATGGGACACAGGTTCTCAACTTTATTTTATTTTATTTTATTTTTAGGTTCTCAACTTTAACAATTAACACCAAATTATTTTCCAAAGTGGTACTACCAATTTGTGCTCTCAGCAGTGTGCAAGAGTGCCAGCTGCATGTCACACTCACAAACCTTTAATATTCTGGATTTTAACATTTGTGATAATCTGTGGGTGAAATAGTATGTCATGGAGGTTTAAATATTCAGTTCTCTGATTATTGTTAAAGTTGAGCTTCTTTTTAACTTTCTCCATGTCCCTCATAAACAACACTTTTTGCTCCCTTTAAAAGGGATGCTTCCCAAAATAAGATTGCTTCTGAAGATTTCTTATTCATTTATAAGCTTATGCTTTTCACAGTGAAATTTCCTAAAGAATCTGGTTGGATTCTAGCTTGAAAATCCTGCCAGTGTTATGATAAAGGTTTTGGTAGATTTTATGGCAACTGGAAGTTAAATTTAAGTTAATCCTGAAGCAAGAATATGTGTAGATCAAAATGAAAGATTTTAAGTTGAAATTGCTCTTATGAGTTTAAGATCATGTTTTGACACATTTACTTTCTGAGATATGTTTCATGTAGCAAGGGGTTTCTATTGAATTAGTACTGCACTTTTGATAGAATCCTTTTCTTATCTGCAGTGGGAGTGAAGAAGTGGGTGCTGTTTTAATGTCCTATAAATATGGCACTGAGGACTATTTGTTGTTTTTCTGACTCTGCCCCCTCCCCACCCCCTCCACCGCCACCCAGCTTTATTGAGATATAGTTGACATATAACATTGTCTAAGCTTAAGGTGTGCCATGTGATGAGTTGATAACATGTAAATATTGTATAGTGGGACATGTTCACTGCCACAAAGTTAGTTAACACATCCTTCATCTCACAAAATTACCATTTTGTTGTTACTGGTATAGTGAAAACATTAAAGCTCTATTCTCATAGCAACTTACAGGTATACAGTACAGTGTTGTTAAGATAGTCACTATGGTGTACTTTAAATCCCTGGAACTTACTAATTTCATTAAGGGAAAGTGTGTCCCCTTTGACCAATATCTCATTTCTCTTACCACACAGGCCCTAGCAAGCACCATTCTACTCTTTGTTTCTAAGAGTTGTGTTTCTAGATTCTATATATAAGTGAATCATACAGTATTTGCCTTTCTTTTTATGACTTATTTCAGCTAGCATAATGTCCATAAAGTCCATATGTTGCTATAAATGACAAGATTTCCTTTTTTATGGCTGAATAATATTTTATTATATACACACATATGTATATATATCACATATTTTCCTTATCAATTCATCCATTAATGGACACTTAGGTTGCTTCCATATCTTGACTATAGTTAGTCTGTTCTAGGCAGCATATAGTTGGGTCTTTTTTTTTTTTTTTAATCCTTTCAGCTAGTCCATGCCTTTTAATTGAAGAATATGCTCCATTTACATTTAAAGTAATTATTGATAGGTGAGGATTTACTGTTACCATTTTATTAACTGTTTTCTGGCTGTTTTATAGTTTGTTTTTTTTTCTTTTTCTTTTGCTGTCCTACTTTATGAATTGATGATTTTCTGTAGTAGTGTAGTTAGATTCCCTTCTCTTTATCTTGTGTGTATTTACTATAAGTGTTGTTTTGTGGTACCTTGAGGCTTACTTGAAACACTGTGTTCATATAACAGTAGGTTTTAAGCTGATAGCAACTTAACTTTGATCACATACAAAAACTCTACCCTTTTGGGTAAAGGGGAGTAGGAGGTACAGATTTTCAATTATGGAATGAATAAGTCATAAGGATGAAAGATACAGCATAGGGAATACAGTCAGTGGTATTGTAATAACGTTGTATGGTGACAGATAGTGTCTACACTTGTGTTGAGCATAATATAACATATAGAGTTGTCAAATCACTATTTTGTACACCTGAAACTAATATAACATTCTATGTCAACTGTACTTCAAAACCCCCCCACCCCCAAAACTCTACCCTTTTACTCCTGCATTTTATGTTTTCTGATGTCACAATTTATATCGTTTTATACCATGTACTCATTGACAAATTATTGTAGCTATAGTTATTTTATTTTTTTTTATTTTATTATTTTTTTTTTTAATTTTTTTTTCAACGTTTTTATTTATTTTTGGGACAGAGAGAGACAGAGCATGAACGGGGGAGGGGCAGAGAGAGAGGGAGACACAGAATCGGAAACAGGCTCCAGGCTCCGAGCCATCAGCCCAGAGCCTGACGCGGGGCTCGAACTCACGGACCGCAAGATCGTGACCTGGCTGAAGTCGGACGCTTAACCGACTGCGCCACCCAGGCGCCCCGCTATAGTTATTTTAAAAAAATGTTTATTTATTTTTGAGAGAGAGAGAGTGCTTGTACGTGAGTCAGGGAGGGGCAGAGAGAGAGAGAGAGAGAGAGAGAGAGAGAGGATCCAAAGTGGGCTCCATGCTGACCTCAGAGAGCCCAATGCGGGGTTCGAACTCATGAACTGTGAGATCATGACTTGAGCTGAAGTCAGATGCTTAACTGACTGAGCCACCCAGGCACCCCTAGCTATAGTTATTTTTAATATAGTTGTCTGTTAATCTTCATTCTAGAGTTAAGGAGCCAACACACCACCATATCACATTATTAGAGTATTCTGAATTTGACTATATACTTAACTTTACCTGTGTGTTGTGTATTTTTATGTTTCCATGTTACTTACTAGTGTCCTTGTGTTTCATCTGGAAGGACTAACTCTTTTTAGTGTTTCTTGTAAGGCAGGTCTAGTGGTGATGAACTCCCTCAGCTTTTGTTTGTTTGGGATAGTAGTGATCTTGCCTTCATTTCTGAAAAGCAGCTTTACTGGGTAAAGTATTCTTGGCTGGCAGTTTTTTTCTTTCAGCACCTTGAATATATCCTTCTATACTCTCTTGGCCTGCAAGGGTTTCTGTTGAGAAATCCACTGATGGCCTTATGGGGGCTCTCTTATATGACTGAAATGTTTTTTCCTCTTGTTGCTTTTAAAGTCTCGCTTTGTTTTTTATTTTAGACAATTGAAAAATATTTTTTTTAACGTTTATTTGTGAGAGACAGAATACGAGCAGGAGAGGTGCAGAGAGAGAGGGAGACACAGAATCTGAAGCAGGCTCCAGGCTCTGAGCTGTCAGCACAGTGCCTGATGTGGGGCTCAAACCCAAGAACCATGAGATCATGACCTGAGCCAAAGTCGGATGCTTAACCAACTGAGCCGTCCAGGTGCCCCTGATTTTAGACAATTTTTAAATAATGTGTCTTAGAGAAGATCATTTTGGGTTGAAATTATGGGATGACTGTTAGCTTCCTAACTTGGATGTCTAAGTCCCTCCCCAGGTTTGGAAAGTTCTCAGTCATTATTTCTTTAAAATTTATTTATTTTGAGAAAGAGAGAGAGAGAGAGAGAGAGAGAGAGAGAGAGAGAGAGAGAGAATGAGAATGCACGTGTGAGTGGGAGAGGGACAGAGAGAGAGGGAGAGACAGAAAATCCCAAGCAGGCTCTGCGCTGTCAGCCTGGAGCCCGATGAGGAGGCTCGAACCCACGAATAACTAGATCATGACCTGAGCTGAAAGTAAGAGTTGGACACTTAACCGACTGAGCCATCCAAGTGCCCCTCAGCCATTTTTCTTGAAATAACTTTTTTGCTCCTTTCTCCCTGTATTCTTTTTCTGGGACTCCAATGATGTGTAGATTGTTTTTCTTGATGGTGTTGCATTAGGTCGTGTTTATCTGTGTTCTTTTGTAGTTCTCTGAGCATCTTTAGAACAATTATTTTGAAATCGTTGTTGGATAATTCATATATCTCCATTTCTTTGGGTTCATTTACTGGAAGTTTACTGTGTTTTTTCATTGGTGACATGTTTCTCCAACAGTTTGTGGTTCTTATGGCCTTGTGTAGATGCCTGTGTATTTGAAGAAGCAGTGACCTCTTTTAGACTTTATGGGCTGACTTCAGTAAGGAAAGACTTTCGCCTGTTGGGGGGCACAGTGAAGTGTGCTGTGATTATGGGTTTAATGGTACAGGACATCAAGTGCAAGGGCGTGTGGTGGTTCTAGTCTGGGGGGAGTATGATGTCTCATTGCTCAGACTGCTGAGGTCTATGGCATCAACAGCGGTGTGTTTCTTAGTGACTATTGGGGTCTGCAGTGGTTGCAAAGGCTGTTGAGGTCCTCAGCTACACCTCAATATTCGGGGGCTGGTGGCGGTCAGAGTGACGGTGTACATCTACCTGTGTGGCTACGGGTACCAGCTGCAGGCTCCTGTGGTGTGGCAAGGGCTGGCTGTAGATATACATGTAACGAGGGAGTTCAGGACCAGCCGCAAGGACCAAGGCCAGCTGCAGGCACACTGGCCACTGCAGAGGTCCCGGCTGTTGATATGTACTCTTGTGGCTGCAGGGTTTCACCTGGGCTACATGCACAGCCGTGGAGGCTGGTGGTGGGAGTTGGGCTGGTGCTCCGGGTGCACAGCTGGAGGGGCTCATTGCAAACAAGCCCGGCGGTGCAGGCCAGTGACAGGAGACAGGGCTAGAGCTAGGGCCACACGCAACTGTAAGGTCCCCGGCTGTGAGTGTGCACTTCTGTGGCTGTAGTCTCACCCTAGGCATACACTGTGGAGGCTGCTGAGGGAGATTAGGCCAAGGATGTGCAAGTACTCAGTGAGTGTGAAGGGGACCGTGGGGTAAAAATTGGTGAAATCTGCAGGGGGTCCACAGCAACCTTGCCGGCTATTGGTTTATTCAGTGGCAAAAGCTGCCAGGGTCCTCTTCAGAGCAGGACACTGGGAAACACAGCTGATTCTGCTGTGTGGTTAATACTGGTAGCCCCTGGTCTTCTTCATTGATCCTAACTGCCTCAATTCCTTTCAGCTTTGCTGGACTCTGGATGGGGGAAAACTGAAGTGGGTCCTTTGTGTGGTGTCCCGAAAGGCTGGGAAGGAAGCTGGTCACTTGCTCTGCTCTCCCTTTTCCCAGCCGGGGGAACTCTTTCTGGCCAGGGAATTTCCTCTTGGCCGTAAACGGGGCTGGCCTGAAGGATGGGATGAGGCAGGCAAAATGAAGCTGTTCTTCCTTCCCTTTTTGTGTGATTATTCTCCGGTTTTTTGTTCCACTGCACTGCTGAAGTTTGTTAAGTGGACTCCTGAACTCTCCCAGAGCTGTTCTTGTTCATAGATAGCTAATAATTGATCTTTGTTGAGGGATTGGGGTGGTGTCTCCTACTTGGCCATCTTTGTGAGATGGCTCCTTTCTGAGTCTTGAATATGTCAGATTAGAGACACCTTTATGTGGGTAGCTGAAGGGATGTCCTCATTATTTCTATGTGGCAGTCTCAGCACAGAGATGTGATCTGTCACACCTTACATCGTTGCTCACAGCATTCTAGCCTCTAAGAGTGGGTGGTCCTATGAGAAGTTCTAGTGAAATGTTCTTTAATCGTGCAGTTAATAGCTCATCAGCTCCAGAATAAAACCTACTTGGTTTTCATATTCCTGGTCTTTGATTATGCTTCATTGGACCTTAATTGTTAGAATTCCCTCATGGATACTCCATCTCTTAGAAGGATGAGAGAGAGAGAAAGAGACAGATAATCCTTCTTATATGAAGATAAAAATGACTTTTAAGTCTGCCTTATGTTTTGGCAGCCTATATATATATGTATATATGTATATGTATATGTATATGTATATGTATATATATATGTATATATATGTATATATGTATATGTATATGTGTATGTATATACATATATATGTGTATATATATATGTATATATGGAGAGAGAGAGAGAGAGAGAGAGAATATACATATACACACAAACTCTTAAAGTATCTACATTCTCCAGTCATTGTCTTTATTTTGTTGTGATCTGCCCCATCACCTTAAAATAGCCTTGTGAATTTCTGTAAAAACTTTCAGCATTTGTTCTATAAAATACCAACATGTTAATAGAGATCCCTTATGTGGAGTTGGGGCACATATATTTTAAATAATCCCAGACTGAGAAACATCATTCTTACCTGAAAAATACAAAGCTATTAATGAAGGAATCACATTTTGGATATGGTTGGGAACATCTAAACCACAGCATCTCTTGTGCAGTATTATAAAAGTTGTGGGTACATTAGATCAAGTTGATTTCTTACTTTCAAAGTGCAGACATGAGAGGTAGATTTTAAAGGAAGAAAACATTTACTGTAAATACAGAAATAAAGGAATGAGAAACCCCAGGCAGCTGCTGTGGCTCCTCACCTGGGCCCTCTTGGGAAATACAGGAAAAAGAAAAATGAGAGATCAGGGCAGAGCCTGGACACAGCCGTAGGCTAGGATTTGCTTGTAAGTAAACAGCTTCTGACCTGAACTTGAAATTCTAGCATGTGTCTCTCAGAAAAAAGACAAAAATGTTAGAGTTCTATAGCATTTCCTTAGAGTTTCCCTAAATAGCCAGGTCTGTTTGCATTTCAGTATCTCTACACAGTTAGCTGTTAGCCTTCCTACAGCTTGCCCACCTGGCACCTTCCTCTTTCTCTTTATGTCTCACTTCGAATAACTTCCTCCTTGAGTTGTCCCCTGATTACTGAGCAAAGGCTCTGATGCCCCTTCTCATAGGCTCCTTTGCAGGACTCTATTTCCTTGAGTTTGTCTTCCAAATAGAACAAATAAATAAAAACCCCAAATTTGTCTTATGGTCAAATAATTTTGGGAAACTCTGCTCTAGACTTCTCATATATTTATTTGAGTATTAATGGTCCTGAAAGATAATTCAGGGAAGAAATGTGTTTTTACCCAATGGTTCTAGGATTGATTGATCATGAAACATCTCTTTTGACAAACATCTGTCTTATGTCTCTTAACAAGGTTAGGAAATGCTGTTTTATTTTGTTGTGATTTATTTTCTTTGCACTGTGTCTATACATGACCATAATTTATTGGTATCATCAGTGCTTGATATAGTGCCTGGCACATAGTAGGCCTTTAATGAAATGATTTGTTAATAAAAACAGGGGGGAAAAGAAGGTAATGACTCCCATGTTTGACGCGTGGGAAGCTAATAGTTACTGTTGTATTACAAACTACCCCAAAATTTAGTGGCATAAAGCAGTCTTTTTTTTTTTTTTTTTTAATGTTGATGGCTTTCGTGGATTTGGAATTCAGAAAGATCACAGTGGTGACAACTTCCCTTTGCTTCACAATGTCTCTGATGTTTTGTGGGATGATGCAAATGGCAGGGGGTGCCTAAAATGGCTGGGGGCTGGAAGGGCTTGGCTGGAGGACCCACTTTGACGATGGCCTCTTCACTCACAGGAGTGGCCAGTGCATCCTACCTATGACCTTTCAGGCATGGCCATCTTAGCATCATTGAGCTTTCTGCATCCTGGCTCAGGGCTCCAAGAACATGTGTCTCCAGAAACCAAGGCAGAGCTGCCAGTTTCATTATGACCCAACCTCAGAAACCTCAAGTGCATCAAAGAACTTATAGCCATGCTTCACACTGGCATAGCAACTGTGAGAATAGTGATGCCACTAATTGATGTGGAGGATTCAGGAGAAGAGTTTGCCGGGTAGGAGAGAGTGGGAAAAGAATGTGTTTCAGTGTGAGGCACATGTGAGCATCCAGGTTGGGATGTTCCAGGGGAGTTGCAGGAGTGTATCTAGAGCTCAGGAGAGAGATCGGGAGTTGAAAATGAGGGTTAGAGGTTACATCATGTAGGTTGATGCCGCAAGCACAGATACGATTCTCTAGGGAAAATTGGTAGAGAAGGAAGGAGAGAGGCTCGGACACAGACCTGGTGTTAACAACGGAGTGTGTCCCCCCTCAAATTTATAGGCTGAAATCGTAACACTGTATATGGTGGTCTTCAGAGGTGAGGCCTTTGGGAGGCGATTGAGTCATGAGGGTGGAGCCTTCAGGACTGGGATATAAAAGAGACCCCAGCGAGCTCTCAAGTCCTCTTTCCGCCACGTGAGGCTGCAACATGAAGTTAGCAGTCTGCAACCTGGGTGGGGGTCCTCACCAGCACCTGACCGTGCTGGATCCCTGATCTCTTTGGACTCGTAGCTTCCCGAACTGTAAGAAACAGATTGCTGATGTTTATAAGCCATGCAGTCTATGGTACTTTGTTAGAGCAGCCCGAACTTGACTAAGACACCTGGGTGATGCCAACATGTAAGGGGAGGCAGAGGAAAATAAGTGAGGAAGAGAGCTGAGAAGTTGCAGCCACAGTGATAGGAGCAGAGGGCAGTATGGTCCTGGGCAGCCCAGGGAAGACTGTTCCGAGGGCAGGACGGTCCACAGTATCACAGAGAAGTCGAGTGTAAGGAGGCCCAAGGAGTAGCTACCGGATTTAGCAGTTACAGGATGTTTTGCTAAGGGAAGTTTCAGTGAAGAGGCTATGGGTGCCAGAAGTGGTGGCGGGGGCCTGTTGTTGAGGTGTTGGGGTGAGGCTGGTGGTGGGAAGCCGGAACACGGGGTGCTGAGGGAGGAGGCTCTGCTTTCGCAGTCAGGCTGGGGCTGTGTTCAGGTGGTGAGAGATCGCCTTCCCCTAACCCACAAAAGCCTTTCCTTGTGATCGGGAGTCACATGACAGCTCATTCACAATTGTTAGAAATGTGTAAAAGTCATTGAATGGAAAAAGCTTTTAGGAGCACAAGGCAGCCAGGGTGGATCACATAACAGCGCAAACATGTGACACATCTCTAGATAAGCCTGAAGCCACAGCCAGTGACAGCTCCGGAATCTGCCCGGGAGTAGCCAGTGCGAGGAGCAAATATGCTTCCTCTGTTTGGCCTCTGCTGGCTGCTGGGAAGGGCAGTTTGCCAAGTGAGTTTTCCTGAAGGGTTAAGAGTCATGCGGGCTCTATAAGATATGTCTCCATATGAGGAGTGAGTAAGGGCCGTTGGGACAAGGAGGTGTTATGTCACCTTACACATTCTACTAGCTAGCCTGACATTTCCCTTTCAGAAAAGGCAAATGCAAGCCTACAGGAAAAACCGTTTTGCTGTTCGATGTTTTCGCTTCCACAGGACTTGAATGTGGCCATTGGAAAAAATTTCTTCCAGTTGTTAAATTATGATTAAATGAATTAGTATACCTAAAGTTCTTAGAATATCGCCTGTTCTAAGAACCAACACCATATAAGTGTTAAAGTATTATAATTTATATTTTATTATGTTGTAGCTTTAAATACAGAATTACAGTTTGATTTGAAGGAAATCCTCTTTTCTTTTACATTTCACAGATGAGATAAACTTCATATTTTGGATCTTTTCAAGCAACATTATAAAGGTAGGAGTAAGATTTCTTTAGCCCCCAGTGAAACCATTACTGGACAACAAAGTGGTAGTGATCCATGGGGCCAAATTTGACAACCGAGGGGATATAGTTATCCTAAGTGGATGTTCTTTGTGGCTGGTGGGCTTTGATTCCAGTGATTTGTTTTCGACTTTGAATATCCAGATTGAGAGGGCATCCTTTTGGGAAAAGCGGTGTGTTCAAGTGATAAAATGTGCGGCTGTAAGGTGATCTGACTTGAAGGGGCCTACTGAAAATTTGGAGCCCCATTGTGTACCTCCTGTCTCTTTTGCTGTCTCAGAGAGAGAGAGAGAATGCTAGCAAGTTCAGGTCAGAAGCTGTTTACTTACGAGCAAATCCTAGCCTAAGGCTGTGTCCAGACTCTGTCCTGATCTCTCATTTTTCTTTTTCCTGTGTTTCCCAAGAGGGCCCAGGTGAGGAGTCACGGCAGCCGGCTGGGGAGGTCTTGAGTGGGATCTATGGGGATTATTTTATTCCTTTATTCCTACTCTGAAAATAAAATCTTGTCTACCAAAAATCTTCGTCTCAGGCTTGCACTTTTGAAAGCAGGATTCAAGCGTGAGTCAATGCCCATCCATATTGGTTTGCTATAAATCCACATCTAGCTGTGGACTGGAAATCAGGGAAAAAGTAGAAGGTGTGATTTCTGAGTTTCAAGAAGTTCCACAATCTATTTTAAATATGAATCAAATCTATCTATATGAAGTAAATAGGCACTTAGGAATATGAAGTATTTATTTTGAAATCTACGTTTTCTGATCAGAAAAATATTGGGACACTTTTTTTGTCATCCCTATAGGGATGTTTGAGGAAGGTGGGATAGACTAAGATAGAGGAAATATGATTAGTTAGAGAAGAAGTCTTGTTCTAAAATTTTTTCCCCATTGGTTAGAAATAGACTTTCAAAGTCTTTTAGACAGAAATAATTATGGGGAAATCGAAAAGGAGAATAGATATGATTAGTTATTCTATGAGTGTGATCACTGGGCTTTTCCAGCACTTTTCTCAGTTGAGGACCAGGTTGAAAGGGGTCATCTACAATAGTGAGAAGGGATGCTGTGTCCTGACAGATATATGGACTTGAGCTTCTGGAAACAAGTAAGGAGGTCTCTGATACTTAAGTAGAGGAAATTTAATTTCAACACAGGGAAAGCAGTGTGTTTTACACCTAGCAGGTGTTCTGTAAGTTCTTATTGTTCATAATATGCAACTGACACCTGAATTTCTGAGGGTTTCATGGATCCTAAATTCCTGAAATGTCTCG
>NW_024412377.1:35072264-35164324 GCF_014898765.1 Herpailurus yagouaroundi
CCCCCCCCCCCCCCCCCCGATAATGTGCTCTGACATTCAGCTGAGTCTTGAATCTTCTTCAGGCTGCACATGCATGCTTGAAAACCTCTTGGAAGCTAAAATGCTATGCCCAGATTAGGCAAATTTCATAAATATGTCTCTTTCTTTTAGTGTTCAGGATAATAAAGTCTTTAATAGGATTTTTTTGGCCTTAAATATCTATTTGGGTGATATGTCTATGAATATTGGTCCTCAGTAATTTTCAAAACTAAGGTTGGTTACCTTCTAGAAAATTATATCTAAAGTCAACTGTTCCTACACTGAATTTTGTGGGACTTGGAATAGAGCTAGTTTCTATAGAGTTCTTATGTCTCTGGAACTCACATCCTTGTTGGTATAGAGACTAGAGTTTGTGTCTTTAGGAAACGAGGCAAGACTTACTGGTAGTCAGAAAGCATTAGTAGTAAACCCATCTGCTCAGGTCAAGTTTTGCTTGCCTGATGTCTGTGGCAAGATCAAATGGAATAACAGATTATTTCTAATTTTTCTAATTAAATTTTGCTTATCCAGATCAATGGAGATGTGACAAGAGACCATGGGGGAAAATAAACTCTCTGTCTTTCACACACATACACATTCACACAATGTATATGTGACTCAAAGAAAAAAATAGTGGACTGTATAGACTTCACATCAAAAACATTCATTTGGAAAACCATAAAATAGTTAGGAATAAACATAACCGCAGAGGTGAAAAATCTATACCCTGAAAACTATAGAAAGCTTATGAAAGAAATTGAAGAAAACACAAAAAAATTGAAAAAGATTCCATGCTCCTGGATTGGAAGAACAAACATTGTTAAAATGTCGATACTACTCAAAGCAATCTACATATTCAGTGCAATCCCTGTCAAAATAACACCAGCATTCTTCACAGAGCTAGAACAGACAATCTTAAAATTTGCATGGAACCAGAAAAGACCCCGAATAGCCAAAGCAATCTTGAAAAAGAAAACCAAAGCAGGAGGCATCACAATCCTGGACTTCAAGCTATATTACAAAGCTGTAATCATCAAGACAGTGTGGTACTGGCACAAGAACAGACACTCAGATCAATGGAACAGAATAGAGAACCCAGAAATGGACCCAGAAACGTATGGCCAACTAACCTTTGACAAAGCAGGAAAGAATATCCAATGGAATAAAGACAGTTTCTTCGGCAAATGGTGCTGGGAAAACCGGACAGCGACATGCAGAAAAATGAACCTGGACCGCTTTCTTACACCATACACAAAAATAAACTCAAAATGGATGAAAGACCTCAATGTAAGACAGGAAGCCATCAAAATCCTCGAGAAGAAAGCAGGCAAAAACCTCTTTGACCTTGGCCGCAGCAACTTCTTACCAAACATGTCTTTGGAGGCAAGGGAAACAAAAGCAAAAATGAACTATTGGGACCTCATCAAAATAAAAAGCTTCTACACAATGAAGGAAACAATCAGCAAAACTAAAACGCAACTGACGGAATGGGAAGAGATATTTGCAAAAGACATATCAGATAAAGGACTAGTATCCAAAATCTATAAAGAACTTATCAAACTCAGTACCCAAAAAAGCAAATTATCCAGTGAAGAAATGGGCAAAAGACATGAATAGACACTTCTGCAAAGAAGATATCGAAATGATGAACAGACACACGAAACAAATGCTCCACATCACTCATTTTCAGGTAAGTACAAATCAAAACCACAATGAGATAACCCCTCACACCTGTCAGAATGGCTAAAATTAACAATCAGGCAACAACAGGTGTTGGCGAGGATGTGGAGAAAGAGGATCTCTTTTGCACTGCTGGTGGGAATGCAAACTGGTACAGCCGCTCTGGAAAACAGTACAGAGGTTCCTCAAAAAATTAAAAGTAGAACTACCCTATAACCCAGCAATTGCACGACTAGGTATTTATTCAAGGGATACAGGTGTGCTGTTTCGAAGGGGCACATGCACCCCAATGTTTATAGCAGTGCTATCGACAATAGCCACAGAATGGAAAGAGCCCAAATGTCCATTGGTGGATAAATGGATAAAGAAGATATATATACACACACACACATATATATATATATACACACACACACGTATATATATACACACACATATATATGTGTGTGTGTATACACACACACACACACACACACACACACGTGTATATATAATGGAGTATTATTCAGCAATCAAAAAGAATCAAATTTTGTCATTTGCAACTAGAGGGTATTATGCTAAGTGAAATTAGTCAGAGAAAGACAAATATCATATGACTCCACTCATATGAAGAATTTAAGATACTAAACAGGAACATAAGGGGAGGGAAGCAAAAGTATAAAAACAGGGAGGGGGATAAAACATAATCAACTCTTAAATATAGAGAACAGAGAGTTGCTGTTTAGAACAATGATTTCCTATGAAAATTTAGTGTCTGAATTGAGATGTGTTATATATATAAAGTATGCACTGGCTTTTGGAAATAATACAAAACAGAATGTAGAAGAAGAATAATTTTTTGTAGTAATATTGATTACTTGTTGAAATGATAATATTTTACATATATTGAAGGTATTATTTTATTTAATTTCATCTGTTTCTTTAAAGTTTTGTAATGTGGTTACTGGTAAATTTAAAATTACCTGTGTGGTTCACATTATATTACTGTGGATGGTATTGGAATAAGCAATACATGGTACAGTGTTTCTTTTGAGTTTAAATATGATCATTTATTATGGTCACTGATATATCTTTATTTATTTGTATTTGTTATTTTGATGCTTTTTATGATTTTATTCTTTCTTTTTTTTGGTTTATATAAAAGTTTTAATTTTTAGCTTCTCTTTCATGGTACAGTATTTCAAAATGAAAAAAATTCAGTGAAAGCATGGGGAATACCTGAAAATAGCTGGGGCTTTTAGGTATTTGAAGGAGAAAAAACATTCCAGATAGAATGATACTTGCAAAGGGCTCACATAGGAAGTGTATGTGAGGTTCATTCAGAGCAAAGTGTGTGCATTAACTTGATGTGAAGTGGTGGGTAATTCAGTTATAGAGGTAAGTCCTGATAAGGCCTGATTGTGAGGGTGCTGAATGCCAGGCTAACAAGCATGGATCTTATTCTCTAGGCAATTAAAGAACAACTGGAGGTTTTTAAGAAAAGAGGATATTTTATGGAGGTTAATTTTGTTTTATTTGAGTGGAGAAAAATTGAAGAGGAGATCAGTTAGGATAACATTATGATACTCAGGGTGCAAGGAGGACTTGATTTCAGTTGGTGGTGGTGTTAGAAATAAAGCCAAGGGGTACCTGGGTGGCTCAGTCCGTTTAGC
Organism: Herpailurus yagouaroundi; assembly: GCF_014898765.1. NCBI lineage: Eukaryota > Metazoa > Chordata > Mammalia > Carnivora > Felidae > Herpailurus > Herpailurus yagouaroundi. The sequence goes on from NW_024412377.1 coordinate 35,075,615, forward strand.
ATCTGACTTGACTTTGGCTCAGGTCATGATCTCACGGTTCGTGGGTTCGAGCCCGCCTGGGGCTCTGGGCTGACAGCGTGGATTTTACTTGGGATTTTCTCTCTCCCTCTCTTTCTGCCCCCCTCTTCCATTTGTTCTCTTTCTCAAAATAAATAAACTCAAAAAAAAAAAACTAAAACCAAGAATGATAAAATAGTAATATCTAATATTTATTAATTGTTTATTTTATGTCAAGAATTGTGTTAAATATTTTTGCATGAGTCATTTTATGTAACCCTCATAATGCTTCTCTGACATAGGTACTATTGTCCCCATTATCTACCTGGGGAAACTGAAACATACACAAGTTAAGTATCTAGATGAGAAGAACATCTTTATGACTTCAGACTGGGGAGAAACGATCAAAGAAGTTTTGGAAATCTATTTGGTTATGCCACTAGCGAGTATCCTTTTCTCTTTTTAGAATATCAGGAGATGGAGGTTGTTATTTTACATAGTTCACCAGTTGAAATTAGGTCCTGCTTACACCATGAATATCATAATGTTATCCTAACTGATCTCCTCTCTAATTTTTCTCCATTCAAATAAAACAAAATTACCCTCCATAAAATATCCTCTTTTCTCATAAACCTCCAGTTGCTCTTTAATTGCCTAGAGAATAAGATCAGCCTCCTTTAATAAGGTGAGAGTTGACTAGATATCTGGAGGAAAGGAGAGAACAAGGCTTATGGGTCTTTGGAAGGAGAGCGTTCCAGGGAAAGAACATCAGGTACATGAACATGAAGTAGCAGCATGCTACTTGGCATGCTCCAGGACTAGCAAAGAGCCTCAGTCCAGTGTTGACTGGGCAAAATAAAGAGGAGAGCTGTGTGGAAATAAGTTCAGAAATGCAGGTATGCCAGCCCTTGTAACATCTTGTGCCTTTATATAACTTCGGGTTGTATTTTGAGTGAAATGGTAAGATACTGGAGGAATTTTAATAGAGAATTGACTTAATCTGACACCTATTTTCTTTTTCTAAAACAAATTTTTTTTAAAACATGTATTCATTTTTGAAAGGCAGAGAGAGACAGAACGCGAACGGGGGAGGGGCAGAGAGAGAGGGAGACACAGAAACAGAAGCAGGCTCCAGGCTCCGAGCTATGAGCACAGAGCCTGACGCAGGGCTCGGACTCACAGACCACGAGATCATGACCTGAGCCGAAGTCGGCCACTTAACCAACTGAGCCACCCAGGCGCCCCAATCTGACACCTATTTTAGAAAGAGCACCCTCGCTGGTATGTGAGATTCAATTTTATGGGACAAAGATGGAAGCCAGTAGGAGAATACAGCAATAGTCCAGGTGTGAGATGATGCTGGCTGAGACCAGCATGGTAGAGGTAGAGGTGAGAAGAAGTGTTTGCATTCTGAATATTAAAACAAATAGGATTTTCTTATTTATGGAATATGTGGTTTGAGAGAAAGCAAGGAGTCTAGGACGACTTTAAGATTTTTGGCTTGAACCACCGGAATTGGCTATTTATTGAAATAGGAAAGAATATGGTCAGAACAAATTCTGTGGGGAGGTGAAAATCAGTTCTGTTTGGAACATTTAGAGATTCCTGTTAGCCACCTATGGCAAGATGTCAAGTAGACAGTAGACTATAAGTCTGGAGCTCAGGGCACATATTTAGTTGGAAATAAAATTTTGGTGGCATTTGTAATATAGTTGGTATATGAGGAAAGAAACTGGATGAGATCACTAGGGCATTAGCATAGACAGTTAAAAGACCTGAGATTTGAGCCCTGGCATGCTCTACATTTAGCATTTGCAGGCTGGGGAGATGAGCAGAAATCAGCAAAGAGACCAAAGGCATTGCCAGTGAGGTGGAAGGAAAACCCAAAATGTGGTGTCTTGGGAGCCAAGTGAAAATAGTGTTTCAAGGAGGAGAGTGTGATCAAGAATTTCAAATACTGCTGTTAGGTTAGATAAGATAACTTGGGAAATAACCATTTGATTTCTCAACCTGGAGGTCACTAGTCACTTTAACAAGAGTTATTTCTCTGGAGTGTTGAGGAAGGAAGATTGCGTTCAGAAATTCAGAAGGCAATTTTGAGAAAGGAAAATAGTGTAGCCCTTTTATGGGGGAGGAGTTTTGGTGTAAAAGACAGAAAAATGAGATGAAATCTGGAAGGAGATATGGCGTCAGGGAAGATTTTGATTTTGTTTTGTTTTTAAGAGGGAGTGTAGGGTGCTTGTATGCAAATGGTAGTGATCCTTTGTGGCACAGGAGGGGAGGGGAGAATTGCCAGAGCAGCCTCATTGAGCACTTGAGAGGGGATGGGATATTGTGCACAAGCGGAGTTGGTCTTTGGCAGAAACAACTGTAGTAACGGGAATGGTATTAGATTTAATAAATTCATAGTATCAAATTGCTGGTAACCAATTTACCAAATTGCACATCAGACTGTTTCTTTAAAAATGCATTCTTCAACATATGAAAAGACCCTCATTCACACTCAGAGTAAGAGAAATGGAAAGTTAAACTGCAGTGACATAACTTTTTACATCCGTCAGGCTAGCAAAGAAAAAAAAAATCTTTGATAGCACACCATGTTGGAAGAGTATGGAGAAATCCTCATTCTTATACACAGCGAATGGGAGTGTAGTTGGTACAGCCTGTGTGGAGGGAAATTTGGCAAACATCAATTTATAAAAAGCAAAATATCTCTGTACCAGATTTTCCACTGCCAGCTTACTCTACAGGTATGATTACCTGTGTGGGAGGTGATATTTATTCAAGAATATTTATTGCACCACTGTTAATAGGAAAAGATGATGGAACAGAGTATTTAGCAGTAGTGGACTGATGTGAATTGATGTGATATGAATTGGATACAGTTCAACATGATGGAATTGGATGCAGCTGTAAAACAGGAGTATGGACTCCATTTATCTCTTAATACAAAAAATGAGAAGTACTGTTAAGTAACAAAAGGAGTTATAGAACAGCATGGTACAGTTTTCTATCATTTGTGAACAAAAAATATACAGATATGATTCATTTATATATTTGCATATGTCTAAATGTCTCTGGAAAGATCTAGCAAATATTTAAAATAATATTACATGGAAGGTATTGTACTGGTTCATTTTTTATGTGATAATCTGTTTCAATGAGGAGGTTTAGTTTTGTAAAAACAAAGTATGAGAATCAAACAGTAAACATGTTTACGACTTCAGTACCTTTGATCTAGCTAAAAATTTTATAGGCAGCTACTAATTTAAATCTAAAATATCAATAAATGAAAATATGTGTTATAATTAATGAATCAAAACAATCTTTCACTTTTTAAACAAGTTAGAATATCTTAATTTTTAAATTGCCAGTAAAATGTAATAAGTTATAATTTTTTATAATATGTGGCATGTGCTTTAAAATATTTTAACAAATTATATATTAATCTCATTTATTACATCTAAAGTTATATTCAACAGTGTATTCGAACATATTATTTTATATATGTTAATAAACTATTGAATGCTTTGGTGGATTTAGCATTTAAACAATTTTAATATTCCAAATTTTTTCTTAGATTTAGATTTTTTTATAGGTATATATGTTTTTCATTATTGTTGCAGTATTGCATCAGAAATAGGCTTTATAACTGCTTGAAGAAAGTGTAGTGCAATTCTCCTAATTTACTTCTCTTTTTTTGGTTCAGCTATATTTCTTTCAGATTCTAGGCAATTGAGATCTTGCTTTGTTTTGTATATTTGATCTACACCAGCACAAGGAAATTAAGACCATTTAGTTTTTCCTTCAATTACTTAAATTTGCTCCAGTCTTTTGCTTCTTCTTGTCTGGGGAACAGAGGCCTTAATATATATTGAATATATCATAACAAATGCATGTTGAAATCAGACCTGATAATAATCCTTTTAGGTTCCTTAAAGTGATATCATATTAACCTATGCTAAATATTTACACATTTAAGAATGTAGGATTTTGTTTTTCAATGTTATTGACTGTACTTTCTAAAGTACCACTTGTCAAATTAAGCTCATTTCTAATAGTCAGCAAATGGTGTTAATTTCAAGATTTCTAACATATAGTTTTTAAACACTAGAGTGATATCTTTTGTCAGAACTGAGTACAAGAGTTGACAATTCAAAGACATACCTTTTTCTGAATGGTGTATTGTTAAGAGGAAATGCTTGTGAACAAAAGGTGGAAATAACCATACTGGGAATCAGGTAACACAGGCTGAGAACAAGGATAGTGAATAGAACATATGGGCAAAGTCTAAGGGCTTAAATGACAGCCCAAAGACAAGATGGGATTTCACCCATTTTCAAACATTACTTTTGTGTTCTGCTTTAAAGCATCGGCTTTAAAAAGCATCTGCTTTTCTTCAATTCATATGATAGTAAATATCAATGCTCAAGCAGTATCTATGAGCTTCCATTTACTTAGGGGTGGTAGAAGTATTCATATTTTATTGGACTTTATTCAACAACTAGATCCTTTTACAAGATGCACATTCTCAGGTGTATTTTATAGATTCATTCTTTACATGTACATGCTATAAATATAATTTTATTTATCCTTTTTGAAAATACTAGGATTGTGAAATAGAGAGGAAATATTATAGTCACATATATTTAAAAATAATTAATTTACCTTTAAAAACTAAGGTCAAGAAATACAGACGCCTACTAATATGTGAAAGCATGTAGAGGTAATTCTAGCTGTGTAATTTTGAAAATCCTCATAGGAATATTTTATAATGGTGCTCTTGTAGCAAACTCAATTGTAATCACCTAAGTGATGTTAATTAGAGCAATTTAGAGACCTGGAACACCCTTGCAGTATTATTACTAGCAGAAAAAAATTACTAGATATTTCCAAGAACTATCTACATATTATTTAGTATTCTGAGTGGTATTTTTGTGAATGAAAGATAAATATCACATTGTCAAGAAGCAAAATAACTGGCAGAATAAGGTAAACGATGTGAAACAGGGCAAGACTGTAAGTTTGAAAGACATCTGAAAGGCACAATCTGGAGTAATTATGACTTAAATTCTTTTGTAGGGTTGACATATCAAACTAACACATGATATGGATAAGTAAAATGAGATAACATGGGTTTGGGTGGAAAGTAGGATAGGATTTTGGAGCTAAGGTCAGTTTTAAGATAGAGATTTTATGTTGGGATATTAATAATGAGAATATCTGGGGCGCCTGGGTGGCTCAGTCGGTTAAACATCTGTCTTCGGCTCAGGTCATTATCTCACAGTTCGTGAGTTCAAGATTCGAGTTGGGCTCTGTGCTGACAGCTCGAAGCCTGGAGCCTGCTTCGGATTCTGTGTCCCTCTCTTGTTCTCTGCCCCTCCGCTGTTTGTATTCTGTCTCTCTCTCTCTCAAAAATAAACATTAAAAAATTAAAAAAATTATGAGAATTACTGATTATTTATGCTATGATTTTTTTTTACACCGTTTTTTAGTTAAAGCCAGGAACATTTTGATTAGTTAAAAATCATTTGAAAAGGGGTAGTCAACTGGCAAATTTTATTTTTGGTATTTTGGTGAATAACTAGACTATGCAAAAACTTGGCTTAAACATAGTTTACCACAAAATTTTAATAGAGAAAATAAAATAATGCAATTAGAGGTGTTATCCTTAAAATATTTTTGCAAAGAGGCTTTTGGTTCCTTTAAGTTGTATTAAAATGAAAACAACCTCAACAAAACAATTCCTCTGTGACAAACTAGAAAATCCTAGCCCTTAGCTGTATCAGAGAAAATTTCCATTTCTGCTTCTTAACATTCTTCTTGAAGAGAACCAGAGTGGAACCAAATCTGAAAGAGAAACCCATCTGCAACTGATAGGTTTACCACAAAAAGGCTACTATTGCACCGAATTTTGCAAGACATGACTTTAGGTACATACACGTTTGTAAATTTCGGAGCAGAAAGGAGGAACTTTGAGATTTTAGTCATTGGCTGTGAGAGGTACCTTAGTAGACATTTACTATGCCTCGTTTTGTTAGGAGAAGTAAGTGGGGTCCAGAGAGATTAAATAATTTCCTCACGGTCATGTAGCTAATTCATGGCAGAGCTGGAATGTTATTGACTGCCTTCTGAGCATCACACACATCTACCTTCCTTCCATTCATGGTCCATCACTCTGCTCCCTGTCTTTACCATCTCTCATACGGTCTGTGGCTGTAGGGCTATTTCTGGGATGTGTGTTTCAGAATTTGGTGGCCTGCCCTGCTCTGCCCTAGGTAAACTCAGTGATCTGGCAGTCAGGTAGGAGGATGAGTATAGATGTTCCTCCTGGCACCTCTCTCCATCCATCCATCTATAACATAGAGTCTTCCTTCCTGTTCCTACATTCATACTTCCAGTAGCATAAGTTTGCATGCTTTCTGCCTTTTCCATGTTAAGACTGCTTCCAGTGTTCATTTTAACTTGATTTAATTTCATAAAATGTTCCAGATGTTTTTGGAGTGGGGGACAACAGTGTGATCATAGTTGAAATATGTCCTATGGCCCATATCTTCCAAGATTGTCCCATCTGTGATACCTATATTTGCTGACACCTCATCCGCAAACTGTCCCCCACACAACCGTCAGGTTAATCTTAAAGCATAGGTTTTCCTAGTGTCATTCTTTTCCTTAAAACTATGAATTTACTTTCTATACTTAAAGAAATAATTCCTTAGTTGAATGTTTAAGATTTTCCGTGATCTTTCTTCTGAGTTTTCAGGGTCATTTCTATCCATTTATATCAATTAACACTCCAGTACCAGTGGTGTTATTACTCACTGTCCATTCAACAAACTGTGTTTTTCCTGCCTCTTTTATTAGGTCAAATGGTGCCCGATGTTGAGAATGCCATGACAGGTGAATGTTACCTACTAATATGGGCAATTAGTTTTATCAATAGTTTATCTGGTCTCCCAACTCAGTTTTACCCTCTAGGTAACGGGATGTCTGTTCCTGAGATCCGCTCCCCCAAAACAACTATACTAAATGTTCAATTGTAAATTGTTCTAATTACAATTAGAACAATTGTAATTTAAATACTTGACTTGTGGGACGCCTGGGTGGCTCAGTCAGGTAACAGGCTGACTTCGGCTCAGGTCACGATCTCGTGGTCTGTGAGTTGGAGCCCTGCGTCGGGCTCTGTGCTGACAGCTCAGAGCCTGGAGCTGCTTACGATTCTGTCTCCCTCTCTCTCTGCCCCTCCCTCCCTCATGCTCTGCCTCTCTCTGTCTCTCTGAAAAATAAATAATCATTAAACAAATTTTAAATACTTCACTTGGGTAATGTTCAATCTCTTTAGGATCAAATGCCCAGTCTCTTAGATATTTGAATCTTCTGTCCCCCCTAGTTCCTAAGATGGTATCTGTTGAATGGGTGTTGGTGGATGGTAAGGGGGGCCTGGTCTGAGCAGAAAATTAGGGATTTGGGGCAGGGTGTCCCTTGATTCTCTTCATTAGTGTCCTTTGACCATACGGTTGGTGCTTATTCCACTTTCATTTATAGCAGAAGCTAGCAATTGGTGTACCTCCTGGTACTCCCAGGTGGATTCAGTCACAACCCTTTTATGACGGCACCACAGACCTCTCTGGGCCCTATCTGGGTGGGGTACTTTGTAGTCATTGATTCAGAGTCTTCCAATACCCCAATCTCTGCAAATTCCTCACTCAGATCCAGCTGTCTGGGGTCCCATCCCATTTGTGTTACATGGAAAGATAGCAGAGGAAAACCACATGTCAGGACTTCCCTCTGCCTGGGCCTCCTGATGTGGGCTCCCTGTACAGAGTTCCAAATTGGCAGGTGGGCAAGAGAGCTGTCTGAGCTTGTCTCAGGGCAAAGTCTCTTATTGAATGCATATTACCTTTCCAGGGAAAGTCTGGGGCCTTGTCTCGTCTCCTTCCCGCTCTTTCTTTTTTTATATCGTTATATTTGTGCCCAGAGAGACCAGCCTACCTCACATCTTCAAACGTCTATACTTTTGTGGCCAGCTGCAGAACAGCATGCCTTATGACCTAGCTACTCTGCATTATGGGTAGGCTCTGTAAACCTGGTCCCAAGTTTGGTCCTGAGATAGACCAGCAGGAACTCTGATGGTCTTTTTATTAAAAAAAAAATTTTTTTTAACGTTTATTTATTTTTGAGACAGAGAAAGAGAGAGCATGAACAGGGGAGGGTCAGAGAAAGAGGGAGACACAGAATCTGAAACAGGCTCCAGGCTCTGAGCAGTCAGCACAGAGCCCAACGCGGGGCTCGAACCCACGGACCACGAGATCATGACTTGAGCCGAAGTCGGATGCTTAACCGACTGAGCCACCCAGGCGCCACTCTGATGGTCTTTTTATACACGGTTATCTCTCATTTCCAGATGAATGTGTTTAAAAGAGAATTGCTACCTTCTCCTTCCTCAAACTTGACTTTCCTCCTTTGTGCCCTACTTCTGTTAGTGGTGTCACATCCCACCTTGTAAGAAGCCTTTGGTTCCTTATTCTGTAAAATCTCTACCAAAGGGGCTCTAGCTTCACCTAGTTCTTTCTTTAAAATTTCATCTTTGAGTTCTCTTTATTCGGCCTTGTCTTATTTATGTACCTCAATTCTATTTCCCCTGCATATTTATCATAGTTTCTTAACTAATTTTGCCACCTTCAGAATTCCTGTCTTTAAGCTGTTGTCCACACTGCCACACTGTCAGAATTATGAAATACTAATCTCAGAATTTCCATCCTAAAAACTAGGGGTTTTTCAATTTATTCCACAAATATTTATTCAAAGTGTTTTGTATCATAGCTACCGTTTCAATAGCTGTCACCTCTGTTACTTTTCTCTCCATCTCCAGTCACTGCCACCCTGATTGAAGATACCATCATCTCTTCCCCAGAATACGACACCCGCCTCCTGTCTGTCCTCTTTGCTTTTCTCTTGCTCATCTCCAGTTGATTTCCCAGAGAGCAGCTGCAGTAATCCTTCATTTATTTATCTTTCCTGTATTATGTTTCCTCAGGGAATTGTCAGAGTTGGTTATCAATTCTGGTTAATTGGTTAATTTCCAAGATTAAGGACAATAATATTTGCATTTTAAACACCTTAACTTAAACTGATGAGTAATTTCAAGAACCGGCCTTTACCATACAAATGGGCTGGGTATAAGGGAGGGGAAGCCATGGACAACTTCGGGAGTATATATTTAATGTGTTATTGTAGTCTCAGTCAGTCTGATTTCAAATCACACCCTTCCGGGCACATTTCCTCTGAAATGATTCCTCACAGGCACACACTACACCTCACTGCTCTGTCACTGCTCCCCAGTGAACACTAGAAACTTTTTCATGCCACTTTTGATTTTGTTATTCACTAAGACTCGACTGCTCCTCCACTTACCACCATCAAAATCAGATTTTAATATGTTAAGATTTGAAAGAAATATTTTTTCTTTTCTTAAGACTCTCCTTTTCTGTTCACCTGAATTAATTACTTCTTCTTTGATGGCTCATAGTACCTTAAAAGGAAAACTCAAGAGTTTTGGGAACACATATGGTAGATAATGCAACGGTCAGATTGAAAGTCTGTATGTTGCTCTAGATTGTAAGTTTAATTACTGAGGGAAGTCATGATACCTGTGCCTTCTGCAAACTGTACCTCCCATTACTGACTGCATTGCTTATGGTAGCACTGGATAAACATTTGTTGTTTCTTCCCTCTATTACTTATACTAAGAACCAGGCATTTCCTAATGGTGTCCAAAATGCCCCCTGGTGATTCCATATTTTGAGATCACCAGTTTTCTGGGTCATGATGCTAAACAGCCAGACAAGTCACTGAATATATGGTTGTCTTTCTTACTTGCTTTTTTCTCTTCTCTCTTCTCTTTTTCTTCTCTTTCTCTTACTTGCTTTCTTTTCTCTTTTTTTCCTCCTGATGCCCATTTCTCTTTAATTTTAGGAAAGATTCTTTAATAATTATTCAGAAGTTCAGTCTCTAGAAATAAATCATGAAAGGCTTAGGCATTAAAATTTTATGGATATGTGATTACTGATTGTAGTATAATTGATTTTGAAAAATGATTGTGGCCCTTTTAATTTTCCTAATACCTTATGCAAAAAATAATTGTATAATATAATCCACTTAATAATCCATTTTTAGGAATGAAGGCTGTTGGTTTATGATGACTATGGTTCATCCATCTTGGCTCTTCAAAGCTTAAAATCTAGAGCAGATCTAACATGCAATTGGAATAGGAACTGAATAAGCTGGTATAGTTTTAGAAGTGTCCAAAGATGACCCTTTCTTTTATGGTTCCTGAAATTACTTGTTAGTTAAGGTATTTAAAATGTAATTATAGTCATTAAAACTTGGAAATTAGCTAACTAGAATCGATGACTAATTCTTGACAACCTCTTGAGTAGATATAATATCAGAAAGATATATTTTGAAGCAAAGTGAGGGTATTGCCTCAGAGAGGAATTTCCATCATTCTTAGCATGAGATTGATAAAGGATTGAGGAAAATAGTTCTGAAATAGAAGCCTAAATAAAAAAGAGAAGGAAAAAAGCAAAGAATGGGGAAGAGGCTAGAACTGATATTAACTGAGTGCTTATAATATGCCAAGTGCTATGTTAGACTTTTCTTTGTTGGATCATTTAGCCGTAAGGGAGTTTCAAAGACTAGCTCTGCCTAATTTACAAATTTACCTGGTCTTGCCCTGAATAAATCTGTCTCTTATAGCTCTTACTCATCTAACAAGATTTGTTTTTCACTTCCTGCAGCATATCACTTTCACTAGTGACCTGCGTTTTTCTCACCTCCCTGTGCCAGTGCCCTTTGATGGTGCCCTTTCACTGTGACTCTTGGTATGATGATAGACTTCCTTTGGCCAATAGACAGTAGACTGTGTAGAAGTAGCAGGCTTAAGGAGCACGTGTGCATTTTCACTTGTCCTTTGCATGACTGAACTTCTTTGCTCTTGTTTTTCTGCCCAGTCATGAATTGGTGCCTGAACTAGCTTGCTGGAGGGATGTGAGATGCACAGAGAGGAGCTGAGGCCAAGTGGCTCCAAAGATAGGACAGAATAGCTAGGAAACAGCAGAGCCTATCCAATACACTGCTCACTGCAGATGCGGGAGTGAATCCTGTTGTGACCTGAAAAACTACTCAGTTGACCTGTTGACTTGTGAGCAATAGTAAATGGTGGTTTTTTAAGTTAAAGGGTGATCTGTAACAAAATATTGTTTTGGCAACAGATAACCTGCTACATGCCAGATACTGAGATATGTGCTGGGAATACAAATATAAATAATAAGTAGCTCTACCTGCAAGGTGTTCATTTTCTGGTGAGGGAGCCAGCAACAATAGGATCACTGCTGTAATAATAATAGCAATAATGGTACTGTGGGAGTCAAGACGAGGGCCACCCAGCCACCTGTGAGAATGTGGGAAAGGAGGAGATATTGAAGGAGATTCTTGAAAAATGGGTAAGAATTGCCTTTATGAAGAAGAAGGAAGAACCTTCAAGATAGAGAGGAAAGTACGTTTTATATATAGGGAAGGAATTATGTATAAAGGGAAGGAAGTATATCAAAGGAAAAGGCAAGAGGAATTGTAGGAGATGGGGCCAGAGAGGTTGGTTGTGACCATGCAGGATGGGTCGTGGGCACTTTTGGTATTTGGTTCACTGTTGGAGTAGCCAGGATACACATTTGTTTGTAATTGTTCATGAGTTCTCCACTATGTATTTCCTTGAGTAAACTGTGATCAATTTGTCCTTTCTAGAAAGCCATCATTATTGGTAGTAATAGCAGCTACAACTGAAAACTATAAATAGTAATCATAACCCAAATCAATAGTATTAGGGTTACAGGTTTATACATGAAGAAAAGAGAAGATGGCACTCTCTGATTGGGTATAGTGTTACACACTAAATATGTGTTTACACACTAAATATGTGTGTATCACTAAATAGTGTTACTAAAACTAAATACACATACCTTTCTCCCGAGTTTATAATATGTATGAGGGACAGTGATTTCTCAAGAATCTCTAAAATCTCTATTAACCACTCTTTTTCAAAAGACCTGACTCTAGCTTCTTCTTTCTCTTTTCAGTATCTACTAGGTTATCCTTTCTTCCTCTACTACGTCTATTAACTTATATTAATCTTTGTTACCCAGTGTGGATAGCGATATTAAATTCTTTCTTTTTTTTAAAGTTTATTTATTTTTGAGAGAGAAAGAGAGAGTGTGAGCAGGGGAGGGGCAGAGAGAATCCCAAGCAGGCTCTGTCAGTGCAGAGCCTGATGCCAGGCTCAGAACCACGAACCACAAGATCACTACCTGAGCCCAAATCAAGAGTTGGACGCCTAGCGACCAAGCCACACTAATTCTTATAAAGGAATTAAGATTAGTATTATTAAAGTGGAAGTGAATAGCCACAAGCCTAGTGAGTTATGGATTCTTAAAAAGTCACTGGTTTTCATGTCTTCTCTCTTCTCATTACTTGCCCAGTTGAACAATCTATCCTAATGATTATTTGGTGCTCTTTTTGAAAGTTCTTAGAAGCTTAGTACTTGTTTCTAAGTCCTTGTGGCATAAGCGGAAGAAATGAGGGAAAGCCAGAAGGTTATATGGCAGGGGTTATGGACACTGCTGTTCTCAAGGACCACCTGTGCTAGATTTCTCCTCCACCAGTTTGGATTGAAAAGTCTCTTGCAGGAAAGGAAAGTGAGGATCCTTTTGGATAGAATATTTGTCTGCTTTTTCTGCAATAAAGTACAAAGTCCTTCAGGAAATATTAGGCCCTGAAGCAGGTGTCACAGAAACATTTTTCCCACATTTCTCAGTGCTAGAGCATCTCCCGTCAGTTCTCCTGAAACAATCACAACCATATTACTATGGCAAAGCTTGAATGGTGGGAAGGAGCAAAGCGTACAGGTGTAGGATGTTCATATTTCAAAGAAGTGGCCTTTTTTCCCCCCTTTAAACACAGACTCAGGGCACCTGGGTGGCTCAGTTGGTTAAGCGTCTGACTCTTGGTTTTGGCTCAGGTCATGATCTCACAGTTGTGAGACTGAGCCTCGAGTCAGGCTCAGTGCTGGACATGATAGGATTCTCTCTGATCCTCCCCGGCTCTGGCGCGCGCTCTCTCTCTCTCTCTCTCTCTCTCTCTCTCTCTCTCAAAGAAATTTAAACACAGACTCAGTTCAATGAATTAATTCTAAAGGAAGGTTGGAAACTAAAAGTGGCTTTAAAGTGGAAATACCTTTTGCTTTCTTTATTGAACTTGCTCTTCCTTGTAGGTAACAAATGCTAGTCTTGTGTGGGGAGTAGATAATTTTGGCATTTCACTCAATTTTTGTTCTCTTAAAAGACAATTCCACATATTCATAATTTTACCTACTTCATGTCTGTACATGTGTTTCCTTTGTTTCTTTCATTTTTCTCTTCTTTCTTAAAATGTACAACTTTTGGTATAAGAATTTGTTATTTGCTTTTGGTATTCTGGGACTTACAGTTTTAAAGATTGATTTACTTTTTGTTAGGTGGCTTGGTGCAGTGGCAATGTTTTAGTTCTGGAGATGTATTTATTAGTTTTATCTCTGTTTTTTCAAAGAACTGAGGATACAAAGAATTTAAACACATAGCACTCCTTTAACACAACAAACAGTAGCAACAGGAGCAGGGCTGGGGACATGAAAGAAGAGAGAGGGCATTTTCTCTTTTTTCATAGTTCTTTGTTCTGTGTTTTAACATGCTAGCTGTTCGATTCTGTAGAGAGTTTAAAAATGCAGCATATCTGGAGAATGTGTATAAGTTCAAGTTGTGCAATATAATTTATGTCTTCTTACAAAGAATAGTAGCTAGCATATACTTTAGACTCAATTGTTGACTTACTATATAGAGAATAAATTTAGCAAACTCATTGCTTTACTTCCTTCAAAAACTTTTAATCTTTTTTCTTTATTTTTTAAGGAAATTTTTAGAGCAGCATATCAATGATAGAACCTAATAAAATCTTACCTTCGGGCAAGCCTCTTGTATATAAAATCAGAGACTACAGTGCCAAGGCTTTCTATTAGTACCATCCATTTTGTTAGCATTTTTCCAATTTATCTTGCGTTACTAACTCTCAGCGTACTATGCCTATTGTAAATATTTAAGCATTACTGTTGACATAAAGATAATACTGACAAATTGAGTTAACATTTCTGTTGAGGATTACCGACCATGTGTAGCCCAGAACAACTTTAACACCCGCACCAAACCCTATACTCAGGCCAAATTGTGTTTAGTCTACAATACAGCCCTGTTCCTCAAATGAATTTTCAGCTTTGATTTACACAAAACATGAAACAACCTTTCTTGCATCAATTAATTGTTTGACTTTCCTAATACATTTCCATTTTAACAAGATTATATCTATATCAAAGGAAAAGGGATGTGTGCAAGATGTCAGTGTCTTGGGTGCACATACCCGCCCATCCTGGGGTATTGTAATTTTGTGTGATCTGAATAAAAGGGAATCTGTTCTGTTTCTCAGCAGTCTTACCTGAGACTGCTCTTTCTTTGCTACATATCAAGTTATGTACCTGTTTCATGTTGTGACTAGCTCTAGCATTATTTAACTGGCTATACTATCTTACTCAAAAAGAAAATAACTTGGAGAATTTTATCTTGTGGAAGAATTTCAGACCCATCAGCAAAAAGTTACCACGTGAAGTAAGAAAGACTGGCCAAAGGTGAAAACCCACTCATATATGTTGGTATATTTCTGGTAACCTATAAGATTTATTTCTCCTATTTTCCATTTAACCAGTAAATGACCATAGAGGTTTAGTTGATGTCATAGCAAACTTCGTATCACTCTTGGTTCCATATTTATAATATAGTCACCACTGTAAAGATGTTTAGAGGGGAAAGCTTTATAAAAAGAAATGCAGTGGCATTCTCACATAACACTTAATTGTGGAAACATTTTGGAATCCTGGTGTTTTCAGGCTACACTATGTTAATAAATTAGCATGAACAGTTCTCTTTCCTGTTTTGGTTAAATTCATCTCCATAGAAAAGCTTACTACTACCAGATTGATGGAGTTCAAAAACACATTAATTTTGGTTATTTCCTTTTTCTGAATTCACTGACTTATTTGAGAAAGCAGTAACAAAAGCCTGGTGACATCAGGAAGGCAAAATTATAATTTGTTTAAATTGCATCTTTCTTAATTACTTTGAAATTTAATTTCCCTCATTGCTTCAGTTCAGAGCCCCCAGGATCCCATATACAATTGTAGCTTGCTCTAAGAAGAAAAGCTGTATTGTTCAGCTTATTTTTATGAAATGACCTGCATCTATTAGTTTATATTTATTAATTTCTAGAATGGAAATTGAGGCAAAGGAAACCCTTTCATTATTGTTACCTTTTAAATTCTGTATAAGATATTTTGTCTCAAAAGTCTATTTTTAGACCTGCTGCATGAGGCGACTATTTATTTTTCTTAGAAAGTTGTCATTCTTACAAGATTAAAAATTTTAAATACTTGTCATGAAGGTTTTGTTTCCTCAGGTAAAACGTTCCCTGTTTGTGACGCAGTGGTCGGAAGTAAAATTTCTGAAAAGATAAATATGAACAAGAGACTGCATTTTGAAGTGTGTGACTAATGAAGCTGTGGGGGGAGCAATTTCCTATTGAGATGCTCTTCAAAAAGGAAACTCAAGTTGGGAGAGGCTCTAGAAATGTGATAGAGGCCTGTGAGGTCTAAGATGCCTGAGGTTCTAGTTTCATTAATCCCTTGGAGAGATCTATAGCCTTCTATTGGGAAGCAAATGGCTTTGTGGAGACTCACTGGGCTTTGTGACATCAAATAGCTCTTACAAAACAACAGCATTTTGAAGAAGCAGAAACAGATGGATTGAATTTCCTTTGAAACACAATAGGGTTTAAAAATGATGGGGAGGAAAAAATAATGCCAAATCCTCAACTTTTGTAAAAGGGTTTGAAACATTTCCCAGCCGCAGAGTGCTGTCGTGTTTACTTATCAGAACATATTGACAGAGGATCCTGCAGAACCCCACCTGTCTGTGAAAACTCCATAATTAAATCAGTCATTCAGATCCCATGATCTGCCTGACCAGGCCAAAGACATCACATTCCAAAAGAAATTATACTTGCACCTGGTACTGAACTCCAGTTTTTCAAAGTCAAAAGTGAATGACTTTAGGGGTGCCTGGGTGCCTCAGTCACAGCTCAGATCTTGTTCTTATGGTCTTTGAGTTTAAACCCCACATTGGGTTCTGTGCATGAAGCCTACTTAAAAAAAAAAAAAAGTGACTGTCTTCAGTGGAGTTTTTAAGGCTTTAGTATAAAAACAAAAATGCGTTAATGGCTGATGTTTCCTTTTTTGGTTGTGAATTAGAAGAAGGACCAAAAATGGAGACCTTCCAAGGCCCTAGATACTTGGAGTTGTTGGTGACAAAATAGAGAGGCATCTCGTATGGTGTTTTCAACACCTTTTTAAGTAAGACAGACTTTAGATGCAAATAAAACAAGTCCAGGGGAGAAAAATTTGATAAATAAATTCAGATGATGTAGATGGCTGATAAATGGAACTTGAGCAAGGCAGTGTCATGATAGAAGTTTAATTAAAATTAGCTTGACTATAATATATGATGCATTGGATTCGGGTGAGGTAATGATGGTACCAGCAGCTAAAATTTACTGAGTTCTTATTAGCAGCTAGGAATGGTGCTGTGTCTTTGTGTACATATGTCATCTCATCCTCTTGACAACCCTGTGAAGCTATTACCTTTATTACCTCCATCTTACAGATGAGAAGATTTGAGGCTAAGAAGTTGAACTTGCATAAGGCTACACATTTTGGTTAGGGCCAGTCCTGGAATTCAAGGCAGTGTTTTTCAACATTTTGCTGCAGAGGATTATATGGTATCATATATGCAACTAAAATATAGTTATTAATCTAGATGAAAAGGTACTAGAGATGAAGAATAATGCACATTTGGAAGAAAACATTTACGGGAATGAATGAAATAGAAGAGGAGGAGAAAGATGATGTCATGATTTCAAGGTTGGATGATTGGGGTGGGAATGTGGTCCTTTGAATGCAGTGATGATGATGGGGTGAACTGATGCAGAGGTGGGAGAGAGAAGATGATGGATTCTGCCATAGATTTTTAGAGTTTTTAGTTTAATGATTTTTAAATTTTTTTATTAAAAAAAGTTTATTTATTTTGAGAGAGAAAGAGAGCACATTCACAAGTGGGGGAGGGGCAGAGAGAAAGAGAATCCCAAGCAGGCTGTGTGCTGTTAGTACAGAGCCCGATGTGGGTCTTGATCCCATGAACTGTGAGATCATGGCCTGAGTCGAAACCAAAAGTTAGACACTCAACCAACTGAGCCATCCCCATTTTTTTTTTTTTAACAGAGCACAAGTGGGGGAGGGCCAGAAAGAGAAGGAGACACAGAATCTGAAGCAGGCTTTAGGCTCTGAGCTTAGCGCAGAGCCCGACGTGGGGCTCGAACCCACAAACTGCAAGACTATGACCTGAGTGGAAGTTGGACACTTAACTGACTGGGCCACCCAGGAGCCCCCAGGTGCCCCATTTAAAAAAAAAAAAAAACTTTTAGGTTGAGTTCGAGGCAACTGCAAGACATCGCGTAGAAGTGTCCAGTAAATAGAAATTGAAAAGGGGGTTTCAGTTTAGGAGAGATGGCAGGCCTGGAGCTACAGAATATTGAGAAGGTATTGGAAACTGTGGGGGATAGTTGAGCTCTCAAATGGAGTGCACACAGAGGGAAGAGGATTAAGAATTGAGCTTTAAGGGATGCTGAAGTTAGAATAGCTTTGATTTTTGTCTTAGAGTATTTCTCTGAAGACTCAATATGGAGAAATAAATGGTAGAGGAGGAATTTTAATAATTGCTTCATTGCATATAGTTGATCTTCAATCTTTTTATACTTTTGTTTTTAGCAGTGATTGATAATATCGTAACAACCTCTCCCATATGATATCTATTCATCTTGTATTTGTATAATTATGTTACTTTCTGTTCCCTTGTTTTAAAAGATGAAGGAACATTCCTACTTTTTCTCATTCATTTCAAAGAGAGTTTATGGAGAAAGTGAAATGTGATGGAGTCATGTTTGAGCCATGATTATAGCTTCAGTACTTCATTACAAAGCTTCCAGTGTTTTCCTTCTTGTCTGATGTAAGACAGAAAAACCACACCACATTCTTTCTAACAGAATGATGACCACCATGCTATTTCATTGAAACAGATGCATTTCAGAGACTTTACTAAAATGGAGTAATAGTGGATCAGATGAACATTTTGGTTAATTATTTTCAAGTAGAAAATATGCCAGTAATTGACACAGAGCAGTAGTATGGGTTAGGAGGAAAATCAATAAATTTAAGCTGATATCAATGGTTAATACTTTTGTAACCCACAACAATTTACCAAAGATTTTCTGTCCCTCAGTATTACTGCTAGAATTAGTGAGTTGTCTCCATTTGTTTTTCAGTTTCTGTAGTCTTTTTTTTGTTTGTTTGTTTCTTCCTTTTTGTGCCCACTCTTTCTTTCAGCCTTTTGCTGGGACTATTGTAATTTTATGCCTGGTCTCTTTCCCTCTTCTTTCAGGATCCTTCAATTCATTAGTTGATTGTACCAGAGGAATACATTTAAAATGCCTATTTATTTATTTTGAGAGGGGGGTGGGAGAGAGCTAGAGGGAGGGAGGGGGGAGAGAGAGACAGAGAGACAGAGAGAGAGACAGAGAGAATCTTAAGTAGGCTCCACACTCAGCATGGAGCCTGATGTGGGGCTTGATCCCATGACTCTTGGATCAGCACCTGAGCCCAAATCAAGAGTCAGATGCTTAACCTACTGAGCCACCCTCGCGCTCCTAGAGGAATACTTTTAAAATTTAGATTTGATTATTAACTCTCTTGTTTAGGAATCTTTAAAGATCTATTATTTCCTATCAGATTACACCCAAATAAATCAGTATGGCATTCAACACCCCTGTTTCTTGTTTTTAACTAAATCCCCAGCCTCATCTACTTCTCTCCCTCATGCAACTGAATTCCTGCCAACCTCTCTAAACATCAGTAATTTGTAGCCTCTGGACGATAATTATTGCAGACTCAGGCTTTTGCACTTCCCTTCTTCGTACATGCGTTGGGTTTATGTGGGAGAAACATCTATAAGAAGGCTTCTTGAAGATTTTTAGCTTAGAGAAGGTATATTTACTCCATAGAATGTGAGAACCCTGACAGAAGGAACAGTATTTTCCACATCCGTATTTTTCAGTTTTGAAGCACAGTTCTGGGCATGTAGTATATTCTCAAGAAGTACTGGTTAGTCTGAGCTGTTTGTTTGTTTTTACTTGTTCTAGGCCCCCAGGAACATTGTGACAGCATAGGAATTACAACAAGGACAATGAAGGGCAAAGGACAAGATGCTTCTGATGGTTTAGAAAGATCTTAACTGGTTACCCTTTTAAGGGATTCTGGTCGTTGATCAGAGGTCAGGTATAGAATCAGTCAGGATCCTAGCAGAAAACAGATAACACTGTCAGAATGGTTGACTTGGAAAGAATTTATTGAGGGGACTATGAAGAGAGGTGTGGACAAGGTTAAGGAAACCCGACAAGGAATGGTGATGTACCCAAAGACCAGCTATTGTAGGAAGTTATTACCCTTTCAATTTATTAAGAAAGGATATTCCACAGTGGAACTTGCCCACATAATCCTTTGTCATGAAGTGACACTTGAACAGCTTAGGGACTCTCTGACCAACACTTTCTTGTGCTTAATGATTTCAAAGAAAATATTCAAAGAAGTAATACTTTTGAGTGATGACTGTGGCAACTTTCTTGCAAAAGTGTTATTATTATACAACAAAAGGCTTGCAGAAAGATTAAGGAAACACATTAATTTGCTTGCAGAAAAGTTTCTGTGATCTTTTAAATTTTCATTAAATCTCCTAACCCTACTTTCTCAGCTCCTGAGACATGTCAAGTCCTCTGAGCTCTTCTTGAGATTACAAGGTGTAAGGAGCTGCAGCTATACAGAAGTTTTTCTAAAAGTCTAACACAAGATAATGGAGAGGCAGAGGTTAATGGGTTGACTTTCAAGATTGACTTCTTTTAAGCTTCTGATCTCAGGGCTGAAAAACTGGGAGGATGGTGTTTATTTGACGTGTCTGTACTGTGAGTCAGTAAGGCACCCCAAATACCATCTTATTTTTATTTATGGATTCCATTTCCTAAAAGCAATAAGACTCTCATTCTGTACCATGCGTTTTTAGGATATGACTGAATAGTTCAAGTGGCTAAATCAAGTTGGTTTGGAGCTTGGTGACTCATAACACTCATACCATTCATCAATTAGAGCAGGACTGCCTGTCTGCTTGTAATTTAGTGAGCAGCATTTTGTCTTCCAGAAGCACTCAGAAAAATTCTTCTGTCAGAAGTGAAGGATGAGGAAAAGTGTTCAATGAAATCAGCAAGACAAGACACTTGCCCTGATTAGACAGCAGCCACAAGCTTGCTACTGGGGTGCATTTTCCACGGTGACTGTCATTATTACTTATAGGGATTGGAAATGAGTTAATCTCACTCTGTCTTCATCCCTAGCTGTAAAATGAAGAACAAAACCTATTCTGGGAGATGAAAAAAATGCTGATTTCCAGAGCATATTGAGTTTCTGTGGGGGAAAGTACTTTATAAGCCAGGGATTAAATTAATTGTAATTCTATTTTTGTCCCCAAGAATAAACTGTTTGTGTGAGCAATATGATGGGATCTAATTTCCTTTGTAGTCTAAATCATATTACAGCATTTACCTCCTTGCTTGTACCCTTGTTTCCTATTGCAATTTGCATAAAATCCACAGGTCTTCATGTGGTCACCAGAGTGCTGAAGGTGAGTTGGCTTTCCTACAACTTCAACGCTGCCTCCTCTCCTGTTTCCCGTTGCTTGCAACACTCAGGTCACACTGGCATCCTTATTCTCTCGTGAGCTGGTTGAACTTCTTTCCATCTTAGAGCCTTTTCACGAATCACTCCTTATGCCCAGAATCCTCTTTCTCCAGTTCTTCATGGGCCTCCTCCTATTTTCATTCGGTTCTCAGTTCAGATGCCATCATATCAAAATAACCTTCTCTATCCACCTGATTTAATGCTGCTCTTTGATGTTCTTTTTTATATTTCTTCTTTTAGCACCCTCCTAGTACTCACACTACTTAAAATTACCCTTACTTACTGATTTGTATACTTATTTACTGACCTCCCTCCATAGGAGAAGTTCTGGAGAATAGGAATCTTACTTGTCTTCCTCACTGCTCTCTCCATGGTACATGGAAGATTGGCTGGCATGCAGTTGGTACTCAGTAAGTAGTTTAGTTATTGGATGGATGAGTGAATTAGATATCTTTCAGTGACTTAGCAAGCATATAAAAATGCTATTTTCTTTACCGACATCAATAATTCCATAGTCCCTAACCAGTGTTCACAAAGAAATAGAGCATTTAGAAAGTTGGGTTGTATTTTAAATTTGTCGGTTACCTTGAGCTGATTAACAGATTCTAATTTTTATAGGGTAGATTTATTTTACCATGGTCTTATTAAGTCCATTGGTATAGCAATGAAGTCCATTTCATTAAAATATAAAACATAGTTCTAAATAGGTTTTAGTATCACTCTAAAATGGTTAATTTCTGAAATTAGGTTAGTATTTTTCCAGAATATATCATCCTTCTTACATGACATAAGTAGCTATATTTGTGAAACATTCCTTACACAATTATTTTATTCTCAGTGAATCTGACTGGCATAACATAATTGTATTTTCAGCATTTGTATTGACTTACACTCAATCATTCTAAATTTTGTTTGCATGCCACTTAAGTTTTGTGTGATCTTAGTATTTTTCACAAGAGGCTGATGATGCAAAATTCATCTTCTAGACCTGCCTTAAAATTTCATGAATAGTTAATTGAATTCTAAACAAAATCAAATAAATTGGGCTAAGTGCTGTAATACTACCTAGCTCTGTAAATATTGTCATTGGTTGAAAAGGATGAGAAAGTAATTTGTTTATTGGTGTCTATAAAAGACAGAATGACATGCCAGTATCCTCAAAATTCCATAATAGGTAAAATGAGGTTTAAAATAATATTTTATTTGTGTTTGTTTTTAAGAGAGATCTTTACTGAAGTGAGGTGGGTAACAGCATAAATTTTGATGTCAGACAGATACAGATTTTAATTCTGGCTCTCCCCTCCTCGAGCTAGGAATTCCCAAGAAACTTATTTCGCCTCTGTGATTCTCAGTTTCTTCACCTACAAAATGAGGACAATAATACCCATCTCACAATAAAGATTAAAGAAGAATATTGTAAATCTCTTTGCACAGAGTCCAACACATAGGAGGTACTGAATAATTGGAGGCTATGATTATTATTAGGTTGAAAACTTCTGAAGTCATATTTAAAAAAATTTTTTTTCAACGTTTATTTATTTTGGGGACAGAGAGAGACAGAGCATGAACGGGGAAGGGGCAGAGACAGAGGGAGACACAGAATCGGAAACAGGCTCCAGGCTCTGAGCCATCAGCCCAGAGCCCGACGCGGGGCTCGAACTCACGGACCGCGAGATCGTGACCTGGCTGAAGTCGGACGCTTAACCGACTGCGCCAGCCAGGCGCCCCCTGAAGTCATATTTTAAATGATCATGCTCTGTGAAACGTGAATGTTAGAGTGACTGAAGTTTACAGTCTGTGTATTTTTTATAAAAGAGATCACACGGAGTGCCTCTTGGATTGTTTTTTTATCTATTTCAGGTTTCTTTTGTTAATGCAGCCACTTTTTATTGTTAATATAGCTTCCAGTTTATTAATTCAGTCAGTCATTTATGCTAATTCTGTATAAGCTCAAAACATGGAAATGAGAACTAATTTTCCATCTAGAGTCTGTGAGTCTGTTAGTTATATACTGGTTAAGTAATTTCCTTTTATAGAGTAGTCACATATAGTAATATATGGTATTTGGTTTTTGAAGACCACTGCATTCATTCACCAAGTAACTAAGAATTTTTGGGTTCAGAATGTGTTTCTGAGTAAAGGATAAGTAAGACATATATGCTGTACTATAGCAAGAGAGATAAAACTTGCTCAAGAGTAGTTACAGTACCAGTTACTTTTTGATAAAAAACTGAAATTTGCATTTGCATTCAGAAAAAGGATGGAAATTTCTGTGGAAATTTTAATGGAATACATACTATTGAGTTGAAGAATATGGAGTAGGACTCCCAGGAGAAAATAACAACATAAATAAAAATGGATTAAATATAAGGGGAAAGTTTGGTGGGGCATGTTCTCATATTGGGTAGGCATAAGGGGGATCCTGCAGGATGGTTCAGAGGCTAAAGTAAAAGGAACCTGAAGTAAAGACAATGAACCTGTACCTTTTAGACCAAAGGAAGCTCTTGCTGCCTATTCAAAGTCAGGGAGTGATCAATCCCATTAATAATGTGGAGGGTGGGACATGACAGAGAAAATTCAAGTAGGGTAAGCCATTGAGAGACAATTGTAATAATCCAGGCATGAGGTAGGAAGGCCTTAAACCAAGGGTGGAGGCCATTGGATTGGAAAAGAAGGGAAGTAGTTAGGAATTTGATGTCTGAGTGGATAGATAAGGAAATGGTGGGTTCAAGAAGAGCCTGAGGAATCAAACTTCTGAAACAAGGAAAACTGTTCTACAATTACTAGTAATAAGGAAATCGAGGCATGAGTTTGGACTGACAACATATAGGCTAAGAGGAGTCAAGGTGTTAGCCAAATAATCTTTAGCATATGCCATCACTGAAAAAAAATTTTTTTTATTAATGATGTAGATTGTGGTCAAAGTGTGTGTTATTTGGAACTTAGCCTTTGTATCTAACCCAACTGGTCTGGAATTTTGACTTGGAACAAGCTACTTTTTGCCTTAGAGTTTTTTCCTTCATAGACTGAGTCACACCTTTTCCTAGACCCCCACATCTGGGAGATTAAGTGGTATTAACTTATCTTTCATTATAGAAAATTTCAATTTTTAATAGACCAAGTTATATCTCTATCTTTATCTCACATAACTATTTTATTAATATGGGTATTTTCATTCGATATACTTACTGGTGACATTAAGTCTATACATGGATGTGTCTAGCATTTTGGATCATTTGATCTGTGTTTGTGTCAGTTCTTGGCATTTATGAATTCACATGGATCTCTTGAAATTACCTTATGGGGAAGGAAATTTCCATGCTATTTCTTAACCCAAATATGAGTTTTTAAATTAGATCTCTGGATCTGAAGCAACGTAGTCTGTTTGGCTCACCAAGAACTAAGAAATGGGAGCAACTTAAAAACTGTAACTTTCCATGTGGTTTGTGCTCACTGAGAAAGAATCTCTTGGCTAATTTGGGAGAAAAGAATGTTTAAATAAGGAAGTTAGAATTGAATCAAAAATAACATTTCAATATGAGAAGCCAGAATGCCCACTTCCTTTAGTTATGAAACTACTTCTGTTGCCTATAAAGAATTGTAAACATGCATTATCATCATCAGTTGCATTGTGTAGTCTGTGCTAATGGTTTATCATAGTCTCCATGTTTGGATCCATTTCTGCAGCAGTTTAAGTGTTCTGTAAGAATGTTGGAGAAATAGAAATCATTTCCCTTTCTCCTCTCATTCCTTTCCCTTTCTCCTCCTGTATCTACTAAATGGCCAATACTATTAGCATAACTTATCTGATCACTTAAGTATAATAAAGTAAGATTAGAATGAATACAATATTATTTTCTTCTTTTAGTTGGTAATAAGTTTTGTATAGAGCTTTTATTCGGGGGACCTGAAGTTTTTTTCTGGATTAAATACCGGTAGTGTTTCACATTTTAAAATTTAAAAAAATTGGTAATGACATAAAGTTGTCATGAAAAGGATTAAAAAATTTTGGATATTCTCAGCATTTTACTGCAAATCTCCAGTTACGTTGCTGTCACTGTATTATCATGAATGGCATCATTTACCATTGAATTTTATAAATGTTTTGATTCATATAATCTTCAAAGACAAGCTGATACCTTCCTTTCTTCATGAGGTCTTATTAAGTAATTCTTGTCTTTACTGTATTGTTTATTCCTTTTATTTTAGAGAGAGAGAGAGAGCGAGAGAGAGAGAGTGTGTGTGTGAGTGGGGGGAGAGAGGCAGGGGAGGGGAGAGAGAGAGAGAGAGAGAGAGAGAGAGAGAATATTAAGCAGGCTCTATGTTCAGTATGGAGCCTGATGCCAGGCTTGATCCCAGGACCCTGGGATAGTGACCTGAGCCAAAATCAAGTCTCACATGCTCAACTGACTGAGCCACCCAGGCACCTATATTCTTTATTCTTTAGGTGCTTAGAAAAACAGTGGTTTATGTCACATCATTTTGTGTGTCTATCCCTTTTGATCCTATATTTTATTGTATTACTCTTTGGGCCTGTGGCAGATTATCTTTAGAGTGGCTCCTCCATGGTATATGCCTCCTGATGTTCATGTTCTGGTATAATTTCCTCTTCTTGAGTGTGGGCGGAAACTGTCTTCCTCCTAACCAATAGAATATGACATAGGTGATGGGACGTTAGTCCTTTAAGTATGCTATGTTGTATTAATCTCCATCTGGCTTGCAGAGTCTTTGTGGAGACTCTCTTTCCTTAGCTGGCTTTGAGGAAGTAAGTGACCATGTTGGGAGGCATAGAACTTAGAGTAGCCTTTAAGAGATGAGGAAGACCTCCAGATGATAGGCAAGAAGCTAATACCCTTCCTTCTAGAACCATAAGGAAATTAACTTTGCCAACAGCCTGGGAACAGATTCTTCCCCAGTTGAGGTTCCAGATGAGAAGGTAGCCTAGCTAACACCTTGACTGCAGTTGGGTGACCCTAGGCAGGGTACCCAGTTAAGTTGTAACTGGACTCCTGACCCAAAGAAACCACAAGTAATAAATGCAAGCTGTTTTAAGTTGCCTAGTTTGTGGCAATTTGTTACTCAGCAATAGGTGATTGATACAGGGATGTTTTGTTTCCCAAACAAGGTTGGAAAGGCCATTAGCAGTAAAGTTGTTGGTATTCTTAGGAATACAATGCCAAGTATATAGTAGGTGACAGGCAAATCTTTGTTAAATCTTTATCACAGAAACTATTGAATGTGTATAGACCTTTTGAGAACAGAGACTCTGTCATATTTTTCTTTGCATCTTCCTTAACTGGCAGGGGTCTGACACATAGTTGGCCTTGAATATATACTGTGTCAATCAAAGTTCAGTCAGTGAGACATAACCGCTATGAGTTACGGACTAAATCAACAAATGATGACCCGCTGGTTAAATCTGATCCACTGTCTATTATTGTACAGCTTTGAGCTAAGAGTGCTTTTTACATTTTTATTTTTTTTTAAATTTTTTTCTTAAATGTTTGTTTATTTTTGAGAGAGAGAGACAGAGACGGAACATGAGTGGTGGAGGGGTAGAGAGAGAGGGAGTTGCAGAATCCGAAGCAGGCTCCT
The DNA here is from genome assembly GCF_014898765.1 of Herpailurus yagouaroundi. Classification (NCBI taxonomy): domain Eukaryota; kingdom Metazoa; phylum Chordata; class Mammalia; order Carnivora; family Felidae; genus Herpailurus; species Herpailurus yagouaroundi. The sequence goes on from NW_024412377.1 coordinate 35,102,229, forward strand.
GGCTCTCAGCTGTCAGCGCGGAGTCTGATGCGGGGTCTTGAACTCACAAACCATGAGATCACGACCTGAGCTGAAGTCAGACGCTTAACCGACTGAGCCACCCAGGTGCCTCCCTTTTTAAAAAAAATTTTTTTTTAATGTTTATTTATTTTTGAGAGAGAGAGAGAGACAGAGACAGAACATGAGTGGTGGAGGGGGAGAGAGAGAGGGAGATTTTACATTTTTAAATGGTAGAGAAAAATAAAAATAATATTTTATCATATGGAAATTTTATAAGATTCCAACTTCAGTGTTCATAAAGTCTTGTTGGAATACAGCCACACTCTTCATGTGTCTGTTATCAATGAGTGTGTCCATGCTAAGAAGGTAGAGTTGGATTAGCTACAGAGGCCGTAGTTGGTACTCTGATTACTTTGCATTGCTGCCTGGCATACTGCAAATGCTAGTGATGCAGTTGTCACTCAGCAGTGTTTCAAGTGCCAAGCACATCGGCAAATTGTGGCATTTTGTGTATTCTTACTACCAGTGCGTACCTATTGTGTCAATGCAAGGAAAGTAGAGTTGGAACGCTGCTCTTTCACAGCACGGTGGAGTGAGAATTATTTTCTTATTGAAGTAGACAGCAAAGCATTGTGTTTTAGTGCAATAACACTATAGCTGTGCTAAAAGAACAAAATATAGGTCAGCTTTACCAGACTAAGTACTTACACATAACAAAGAATGAAATCTTGCCATATTCAACAACATGAATGGCTCTAGAGGGTATAATGCTAAGTGAAATAAGCCATTTGGAGAAAGACAAATCCTTTTTTTTTTTTTTTTAATATATGAAATTTATTGTCAAATTGGTTTCCATACAACACCCAGTGCTCATCCCAAAAGGTGCCCTCCTCAATACCCATCACCCACCCTCCCCTCCCTCCCACCCCCCATCAACCCTCAGTTTGTTCTCAGTTTTTAACAGTCTCTTATGCTTTGGCTCTCTCCCACTCTAACCTCTTTTTTTTTTTTTTTCCTTCCCCTCCCCCATGGGTTTCTGTTAAGTTTCTCAGGATCCACATAAGAGTGAAACCATATGATATCTGTCTTTCTCTGTATGGCTTATTTCACTTAGCATCACACTCTCCAGTTCCATCCACATTGCTACAAAAGGCCATATTTCATTTTTTCTCATTGCCACGTAGTATTCCATTTTGTATATAAACCACAATTTCTTTATCCATTCATCAGTTGATGGACATTTAGGCTCTGGAGAAAGACAAATTCTATATGATTTCATTCATATGTGGAATTGAAGAAGCAAAACAAATGAACAAAGGAAAAAAAGAGAGACAAATGGAAAAACCAGACTCTTAACTATAAAGAACAAATGGATGGTTATCAGAGGGGAGGTGGGTGAGGGGCTGGGCAAAATAGGTGAAGGGGATTAGGAGCACACTTATCTTGATGAGCACTGAGTAATGTAAGGAATTGTTGAATTCCTATATTGTACACCTGAAACTAATGTCACACCGTATGTTAACTACACTGGAATTAAAACAAACAAACATTTTTATAAATTTATACATTACGTATTAAATATATAATACATAAAAAAGGTAAGAGAGTGAAAGTAGGAAGAAGGATTGGCACTTGCTCTCCCTTGCTCAGATCTAGTTCTGAACTCCCTGTTGATAACCAAAGAGTATTTGAAACATTCTGAATGTGGTATCCAGTGAGCTCTTCATGAGATAAACTATTTCCTTAAGTAGGAGTCAGCATTTTTTTCATTCAACTGAAAAAAATCTCTTTGGTAAATGTATTCTTAAATACTTTAAATTAATAAGCATTTTTAAATGCTTGCTAAAAACCTAGCACCGTTCCAGGCTCTGGGGATGATAGGAAGGAAGTAAACATTATAGACACTGGATTCATGAGAGTCTCACAATATTTTGAGGTAATGGGATTTATATATATGAAACCATTACAAGCGCAACAAAGAGGTTTGTAATACATACACATAATAAATAACATTCTGGGTGATTCATAGGTACCCTGCCATTTCTCATCACCAGCTGTCCTGATTGTGCATCAGAAGATGCAGGGACCTGATTGGCTAAGACAAAGCTCGCTTAAATGGATACGGAGGGAGTTCTGTAACGTAGGGCAGAACTGCCATGTTACTAAAAATTGTACCATTCCCTGGTGCACATTTGTGTAAGAAAAAGCGAACCAAAGGGATATCAGTATCATTTAGTATATTGTGGACATTTGAGCTCCAAGCACTTACTGCAATAATGAAGAAAAAAAGTTTTAAGGGTGTGGAATAGAAGGGAAACTGGGAAGGTCAAAGCAGAGGTTTGTGTGAGCACTTTTAAAATGACAGTTACTAAATAGTAACAGGACCACTTATTGAGGAGTGTGCAGTACTAGATCCATTAGGCAGGTTATGCCTAATCCTTACTACAACTTTCAGAATTTGGAAGTTTTTCCTGATATTTAATTGATGAGGAAACTAAAATGCCAAGGGTTTAAGTGATTTGTCCAAGGTTTCACAGCTTGGGAGAAGTGAGTAAACTGGGATTCAAGTGAGACTCATCTGACCCTTAAAACTATGGCTTTTCCACTCTGCCCAGTTTCTCCAAACTCCATGTGGGCCTGGAACCCATGTGGATGCACGCACATCTCAAGTGCAGCAGGTGGCACAATAAAAGATGAAGTGGTGCAAACCTTCAGCAAAATTTATTAGGTTCCTTTTGGGGCCAGGCACTGGCTAGATGCTGGATGTGCAAGAGTGAAGAGGCAGACACCAGCCCTTGCCTGTCTTGGGGGGAGTCGAATACAAGATCAGGGACAGATAGGAGGTTCAGAGGAGAGGGTCTCTGCATCATCTCACACATCAGAGGCCTGCTTGCCTACAAGTTGTCGGAAGTGCACTAGAACTTCAGTTACACAAGATGAGGTAAGTTCACAAACCATGCCCGATTTCAAGCACCAAGAGCAAAAGGTCCACCAGCAGAAACAGAATGTGGTAATAATGAGGACAACAATCAAAATACATTGAACACGTAGAAGGTGCCAAGTGCTCTTCTATACTGTTAACATATGTTAATTCATTTCGCATAAAAAAGATAAGAGCCATTTGTAGACTAAGAACAGGAAACAGCATGGTAGCAAAACTGATTGTTTCCTCAAATCTTTGTGCCAGTTTTAACCTCAATAAAACCACAGGCCTTTGTCTCAGTCTCCTTCAGTATCTACATATCATCTGTGCCAAAATCATCATTCTGGCAGACAATTTTCAGTATTGAGATGAATAATTTAAAAGGAAGGAAGGAAGGGAGGGAGGGAGGAAACTCCATTCAACTGCTAGATCATTTATTATCAGGAGCATATTTTGCAGCTAACTCATGCTGTCCAGCCCTTTGAGAAGTTTCTTCTTCCAAGCCACAACCTATTGGAATGGAGTTGTCTTTATGAATAATTACTTCTCCAGTCCAAGCCTGTGCCAGGGTAACATGTACCCTCTACTAGGTAGCAATTTATATCAGCCTCATTAATATTCAAAATAAAATATTAACTTTTCTGCATTTATGCCTGATATCTAAACTGTGTCTTGCTTTTCAGTCAAGAGTGTAGAATTCCTCCTGTACCTGAGGATCCTTCAGTGGCCCCGCATACAAACTGACTGCCAATAAAGGGCAATTTAACAAGAGAATGGCACAATATTTGAACAGACACTTAACAAAAGATAGCATCCAAATGACTTATAAACATATGAAAAATATTCAGTGTCATTGGTCATATGGGAAATAGAAATTAAAATCACCTTAAGGTGTTTTTACACTGACCAAATAAATAGCTAAAATGAAAAACTATCAATACCAAATGTTGGCAAGGATGTGAAGCAAATGGAACTGTCACAATGCGAACTGTCACTGTTTACAGAGTGTAAAATGAAAAACTGCTTGTCAGTATTTATTAAAACTGAGTGTATATACATGCTATAACGGAATACTTCTACCCTTAGATATATATCAACAAAAATGTATCTGCACATCACAGACATCTACAGCACTATTCATAAGAGCAGTACTCTTCATAATAGCACTATTTGTAATTGCCAAAAATTGGCAATTACCCAAGTATCCATCAACTGTAGAATGTACATATAAATTGTGTTATATCCATATAATGAAAAACTACACAGGAGTAAAACTTGGTGATCTACAACTGCATTCAAATACATGGCTAAAACTCACAAACATAACTTTGAGAGAAAGAAATTAGACACAGAAGGCTACATACTGCCTGATTCCTTTTATATAAAAAAATAAGCATACAAGCAAGACTAATATATACTGGTAGAATTCAGAATAGTGGTTATTTGGGGAAAGGGATCCTTAATGGCAAGGGGGCACAACAGGCGCTTATGGGGCTACCGGTTAATATTCTGTTTTTTGATGATCCGGAAGCTGGTTACATGGGTGTGTTCACTTTGTGAAAATTCACTGAGCTTTATGCTTATGGTTTGTGTGTGTGTGTGTGTGTGTGTGTGTGTGTGCGCGCGCGCGCCTTTTTCTGTATATAGGTTAGATTCCATTAAAACTTTACCAAACAAGCAGGAGGTGGGAAGAGATGTTTGAATATTATGTATCAATATGTTGAATATTTCTGTCTTCAGCAAAATTGCTGCTGATATCAATGCCTCTAAATAATTCCATGTAGTAAATTCCTGTTAGAATATGTCATAAGAAAAATATTTGTCTCTCTTGAATACCTTTATGCCTCATTTATTAGGAAGCTAAGAGCTGACCTGAATGCTTCAATGGAGTAATTACTTTCAACAAAGTTTTTTTTTTTTAGCATTTTAAAATCTCCAATTCAATAATTTATGTTCTTCAATTCATTTTTGCATGATTCCATCATATTTATATCTATTCAAGCAACTAGCATCCTCAAAACCTTTCTGGAATTTATAGAGGTATAAAAATGCATACATGAGAGTAGTGAGAATAAACAGTGATCAAATACAGCCTCTGAAACTATATGGTAAATTTATAGGTAGATACTTAATTTGTAGTATACTCTATAAGTGTTCCTATAATATGGCTAATAATTCTTAAGCAAAAATCTACCAATCATACATCCAAGCAAACAATTTCAATGTATTAAATGCAAATATTAAATTTAAGTAGACCATATTAACCATCTGGTTATTATACTGGGCTGTCTCAGACTAAGCCTATGTCTTATTTGCTAGAGAGGAGAGGAAGTTTACACCATCTTCATCATGAAAGGTTAACATTATAAAACCTACAAAGACATGCTCTAGACAAGAGGAAATTTACTATAACAAATGAATTTGAATGTGTAGCCAAAAACTCTCATTATATGAAAAATAAAACCAAATGTAATAATACAAGTGGTGGCAAACCAATAAAGATTTTTGATGAGTTTACTATAAACTCCAAATAAAGGAAAATGGGAAAGAACTGATGTGGGACTGAGATAAGTATAAACTGAATAGAACTTGTTTTCCTGTTGTTTGTAAAAGCAAATAAATGTCAAATTGTGTAACTAATGAAAATAAGCGAACATCAAATATTTGTAAAGGGGTTGTTTCAAAAAGAAAATACAAATCGATTTTCAACTATTAATAACTTGAGCTTCCCAAAGGGATTATTTGGTTTTAGGTTGCTATTGTTGTTGTTGTTACTGTCATTTAAAAAGTATTGTGACAGACTTTCTCCATTAAGCAGAACAATCATACATTTTTATTTCCTGTCCTTACTGGTAAATACCCCACAAAATTCCTTTATTGATTCTTTTTATTCTCTTAACGTAGTAGGTTAGGCTTCTTTTTTTCGATTTTCTCTTTCTTGCTGACTATATAATATTTCCTAAATAGTAATACGTAGATAATAACAGTTAACCCATGTTGAATGGTAACTGTAGGTCAGGCACTCTTCCAAACACATTACATGTAAAAATTTGTTCAATCTTCAGAACAACGTGATGGGTTAGGTGTTACCATCACCACCATTGTAGAGATGAAAGAAGTAAGGCACAGAGGATTTAAGTTACATTCCATGGTTACCTAGCTAATGTGTTAAAATCTAAATCCAGTAATACAAAAATACTATGCAGGTTAATTATTTACCATATGATGAAATGGATACGTGATATAGAAATATTCAAAGGTTAGTTCTATAGGGAAAACAACTTTCCAATAATGTTGAACTATTTAGCTCAGCATTATCTTCTTCCAAATTACCACCATTAACATAACAACAAAGTACACTAAAATTAAAACAGAAAAAGCCTCTAACTGTCTTGATACCTTGTAAGAGAATGGGGGCCTTTTGTTTTGAAGACTATATCAGCTGAAGGGTTTTCTTGAATCAGAAGTGAATATGGTAAAGCTAATATTGTAGCGCCATGTCCAACATCAGAAGAGTTTGAGAAACCTTCAAGGTTCCTCAGGGATCAATTTATGAAAAACAGCCCACTGTTCAAGAGTCTCCCCATCAGTAGCAGCTTTGTTGGTAATCACATGAGCAGACAAATAATATAAAAATGGGTAGATACCCTCTGTCTAAAAAGGAGTAAATACAATAGCATACCTCTTCTCCACATTATGAGCAGATGATCTTTGAAATAAACTTGCTAAAGAAGATGGTCAAGTTAACATCTGCAGTGCTTCAGGAAGAGATTAGATAAAGCCTGGTAGGAATGATGGTGACTCATCCTGAAAAATACAGAGACCCACATCATGAGGTGATTGTGTATATAGGAAATATACCCAAAGACAAATAGTGAAAGAAAAGCAAAATATTACAAGATTGAGCAATTCATTTTAAAAAGAGAATTAAGAGTTTAATTCTTTTAATTAAAATAATAAAAATGGCTAAATGAAGTATAAGGTTAAAAGAGATAAGTAGTAGAATACTACTAAAAGTAGTAAAATACTATGTGGAAAACTGTGGTAACTTAAAAATGCAGACTATAAACCCTAGAGTAACCACTAAGTTAATAAAACAAAGAGGTATATAGCTAAGTAAGGCAATAGAGAAGATAAAATGGAACACCAGAAGTACACTTAATCTGTAAAAATACAATAAAGGAGAAAAAGACAAAATAACAAACAACAGAACAAAAGAAAAAAGAAGAAAACAGTATATTTAAACCCAACAATATAAAAATTAGATTAAAAATAAATGGTTTGAATATTTGCATTTAATAGTTAATAATAAATGTCTCTATTCAGGGATAACATGATATTGTACATCAAAAATTACCAGGAATTCACAAAAGAGCTGTTGGTACTAATAAGTCAGCAAGGTGGCATGTATTCATGGTCAGTCTAGAAAAAATTATATTTTCATATACAAACAAAGATGAAGAAATAAAATTTGAATATATATATACATTCAATATGTTATATTTTACATACATCATATATTCTTATATATTATACATATGTAAATAAATTATAATAGCACCTAAAAGCCTGAAATATTTAAGGATAAATTTAAGAAAACACGTACAAGAACTGCACACTGAAAGCTACAAAACATTGCTGAGAGAACTTAACGCCAAAATAAATGGAAAGATATACCATGCTCATGAATTAAGATACTGAAGATTGTTAAGGTTCACAAACTGACCTATAGATACAGCACAATCTCATTCAAAATTTCAGAAAGGTTTGGAGTTTTTTGGGTTTTTTTTTTTGTCTCTTTGTTGTGGTTATTAGTTTTAGTTGTTTTTCTCTTTTAAATAGCAATTTAAAGTTATTTCTAAAATTTAAGTAGAAATAAAATGTGGGGCACCTGGGTGGCTCAGTCAGTTAAGCGTCTGACTTTGGCTCAGGTTATGATCTCTCGGTTCATGGGTTCAAATTCTGCATCGGGCTCTGCCCTGACAGCTCAGAGCCTGGAGCCTGCTTTGGTTTTGTGTCTCCCTCTCTCTCTGCCACTCCCCCACTTGTGTTCTCTCTCTCAAAGATAAATAAATAAACATTAAAAAAATAAAATGAACCAACATTCATCAAAGTATTTTTGAAAAAGAACAAAGTTGAGTGTTTACCTCGTTTCAAGACTTGACTGTAAAGCTACAGTAATCAGAGTAATGCAATATTGGCATGTAATATCAGAGCAATGAATACATATATGGATCATTAAACAGAATGGAGTTCAGAAATAGACCTACAAATATGTGACTGACAGATTTTCAAAAAAGATGCCCACGGAATATAATTCAGTGGGGGGAAAGATAGTCTTTTCAACAACTAATACTGAAACAAATGAATATCCATAGTAAAAAGAAAAGAATCTTGACTCTTACCTCACACCATACACAAAAATTGTATTAAAAAATAATCATAGACCTAAGCATAAAAGTCCAAACTATAAAACTTCTAAAAAAACCTCCTAAGTGTGGGGCACCTGGCTGGTTAAGCATAAGTGAAAAAAAAAACATAAGTGAAAATATTTTTGAATCTTAAAGATTTCTTAAATGAAACAACACACACACACACACACACACACACACACACACACACACACACACTGAACCATAAAGAAAAAAAGCAGTAAATTGGACTTTATCAAATTGAAAACTCTTTTCTTCAACGTATGCCATCAAGAAAATGAAAAGACAGTGGGGCGCCTGGGTGGCTCAGTTGGTTGAGCATCTGACTTTGGCTCAGGTCATGATCTCACAGCTCGTGAGTTCGAGCCCCACATCGGGCTCTGTGCTGACAGCTCAGAGCCTGGAACGTGCTTCGGATTCTGTGTTTCCTCTCTCTCTGCCCCTAACCCACTTGCATTCTGTCTCTGTCTCTCTCAAAAATAAGTAGACATTAAAAAAAATTTAAAAAGAAAATGAAAAGACAATCCATGGACTGGAGAAAAATATTTCTAGTATTTCTTTTTAAAAATTTTTTAAAAAGCTTATTTATTTATTTTGAGAGAGAGAGAGAAGGTGGGGGGAGAGAAAGCACAAGTTGGGGAGGGGCAGAGAGAGGGAGAGAGAATCCCAAACAGGCTCCACACTGTCAATGCAGATCCCGATGTGGGGCTCAAACTCACAAACCATGAGGTCATGACGTGAGTTGAAGCTGGATTGCTTAAATCAACTGGGCCACCCATGTGCCCCTCCAGTTTTTCTGACAAAGAACATGTACCCAGAAAACAAAAAGAGCTCTTAGAGTTTAATAATAAAAAGACAGTATATTTTTAATTTAGCAAAAGACTTACACTGTTTTTATTTATTGGTTTTAGGAGTAGAAATTAGTGATTCATCTGTTACATATAACACCCAGTGCTCATCACAACAAGTGCCCTCGTTAATGCTCATCACCCATCTCCCCTCCAGCAACCCTTAGTTTGTTTTCTATAGTTAAGAGTCTCTTATGGTTAAACTCTTTATTAGAGAAGATATACAAATAGCCAATACCCATATGAAAAGATGCCTCATTATCACTGGTCATCAGAAAAATGGACATTAAAATTACAATGAGCTAACATTACACGCTCATTAGAAGGTTAAAATTAAAAAGTAATAACAAGTGTTGGCAAGGAAGTGGAACACTAGACCTCTCATACACTGATGATGAAATTTAGAATGGTACATTCACTTGAAGAACATTTTGGCAGTTTTCTTTATAAGGTTAAATATTTACCATATAAAAGAAACATTCTACTCCTAGATATTTATCAGGAGAAATTAAAGCATGTGTCTACCAAGAGACTTGAGCACAAATATTATAGCAGCTTTATTCATAGTTGCACAAATCTGGAAACAATCTAAACATTCAGCAACATGTGATTGGATAGATAAAAGGTGATCTATTCAAACAATGGAATATTATTCAGTCATAAAACAACCTAATGATAAACATAATGGATTAATCTCAAATACAAAATGCTTAGTAAAAGTAAAGAGAAAAGAGTACATAGTGTATGATTCTATTTTAATGAAACTATAAAAGAAGCAAATCTAATCTGTAATGCCATAAAGCAGATCAGTAGTTGTCTAGGTCTAGTGGAGTAGTGATCGGCTACAAAGAACTTGAGGAAAAAAGTTGGAATAATAGCGTTATATATTTTGAGTGGAGTGGTAGTTACATGGGCCTATGCATTGGTCAAATTCATCTAAATATATATGTGAAATTAGTTCATTTTACTGCATAAGTCTTGAAAAAGTTGATTTTAAAGGAAAATATTTATTCCATAAAAAACGATAAAATTAAAAAAGCTGACTCAAGGTGGTCTGGGTATTAACTCAGCCCAAATAATCTAACTGAAACTGAGATCACTCTCCATCTGTTTATTCATTCAACATAGTGGTTTATATATGTCATTTTGATTAAGCTGGAAAAATTTCCCCAGAATCCTTTGAACTATATGGTCCTGAGTTAGAATTGGCTAAAAGAGGAATCTGCATGAGACTTGGAAGTCAGAAGAGAGCAAGCAGCTTCTTTTCTGAAGGTTACATGGTTAGATGTAGTAAAGGACTTAGAGGTACCCATGGGGTCAAAACTGTCTTGCTCTCTTCCACTCCATATCTAGTTCCTCTTCCCAAGTACTGACACTGTTCACTAATAATGGCTCAGATACACCACCAGATACTTGGTGTGGAACCACGGAGGTGGAATCTACACAGAAGCACTGTTCCCTCCTCCCTACATACTTTTGCCTTCGTTTTGCAATATGATTTTAGTATCTGAACATGTTTGATATCTCAGATTAACTGATCATTCTTCTCTGATCATCCAACTTCTCTCAATCCTTTCTGCAATTATGTAAGGACTAATTTCTATAATAAATCTATTATGATGGGAGTTAACAAACTTTTTTCTGTAAAGGGCCATAGAGCAAATATTTTAGGCTTTGCAGGCCAAGAGGCAAAATCAAGTGTATAACATAGGTACTTGTGCAAAAAGAGGGAAACAAATTTCCGCAAATTTTTATTGATGAAATTCAAAATAGAATGATCATAATCAACTACAATTTTTATAATACATATATATTAGTTACTAAATGAAAGTTTTTGGTGTGGGACAACACTGCTTTTAATTGGGATTTAAAGTTAGTGTACCCTACCCCCTGAGCATGCAATATTATTTTAACATATTCCTCATTTACTAGGCATTGCAAGAAGTATTAGATTCTTATTTTGATATTTTTCCTTTAGCATGTCATTAAATTGCTGATCAGTTACTTCCAGTTGAAGAACAAGGTGGAAGCTCCTCAGTTGTAGGGTTAAATGGATTTTGAAATATGGAAATTTTCTCGGCATTTGTATCAAGATTTAAAAAGCATTTGCTGGGAATGGGAGAAAATATTTGCAAAGCATATATATGATAAGGGAATATTTGGAATATATAAAGAACTACTACAACTCAACAATAGAAAAACATAATCCTAATTCAAAATGAGCAAAGGACTTGAATGGATGTTTCTCTCAAAGAGATATACAAATGGCCAATAAGCACACGAAAAGATGTTCAGCATCACCAACCATTAGGGAAATTCAAACTAAAACCACAATAAAATATCACTTCACACCCGTTAGGATGGAGACACACACACACACACACACACACACACACACACACACACACACACACTGGCAAGGATGAAGAGAAATTGGAACCCTTGTATATTGCTGCAGGTGGGAATATAAAATGGTGCAGCCACTAGGGAAAACAGTTTGCTGGTTCCTCAAAATGTACCATGTAATCCAGCAACTCCACGTCTTGGTATCTACCCAATAAAGTGAAAGTAGGGACTCAAACAGCTACTTGTACACCAGTGTTCATAGCAGCATTATTCATAAAAGCCAAAACATGGAAATAACCCAAATGTCCATTGACAGGTGAATGGATACACAAAATGCGATACATACCTACAATGGGATATTAGTTAGCTTTAAAAAGGAATGACCATTGTATATATATACACTGCATTTTATTTATCCATCAATCTTTTGATGGACATTTAGCCTGCTTCCATAATTTGGCGATTATAAATGCTGCAATAAACATAGGGGTGCATATATCCCTTCAAATTAGTGTTTTTGTATTCTTTGGGTAAATACCCAGTAGTGCAGTTATTGGATCATAGGGTGGTTCTATTTATAATTTTTTGAGGAACCTCCATAATGTCTCCTACAGTGGCTGCACCAGTTTGCATTCCTACCAACAGTGCAAAAGTGTTCGTTGCCAATGCTTGCTGTTTCTTGTGTTTTTGATTTTAGCCATTCTGACAGATATGAAGTGATATTTTATTTGTTTTGATTTGCATTTCCCTGATGATGGGTGTTGCTGAGCATCTTTTCTTGTGTCTGTTGGCCATCTGTGTGTATTTTTTGGAGAAATGTCTGTTAATGTCTTCTGCCCATTTTTAAATTGGATTATTTGTTTTTTTGGTGTTGAGTTGTTTAAGTTCTTTATATATTTTGGATACAAACCCTTAATCAGATATGTCATTTGCAGATATCTTCTCCCATCCCATAGGTTGTCTTTTAGTTTTGTTGGTTGCTTCCTTTGCTGTGTAGAAGCTTTTTATTTTGATGTATTCCCAATAGTTTATTTTTGCTTTTGTTTCCCTTGGCTCAGGAGACATATCTAGAAAGATGTTATGCCTTATGTCAGAGAAATTAGCGCCTGTGCCCTCTTCTGAGATATTTATGGTTTCAGGTCTCACATTTAGGTTATCAGTCCATTCTGAGTTGATTTTTGTGTGTGGAAAGTAGTCCAGGTTTATTCTTTTGCATGTAGCTATCCAGTTTTCCCAACACTGTTTGTTGAAGGGAGTGTCTTTTTTTCCATTGTATATCCTTACCTCCTTTGTTGAAGATTAATTGACTATATAATCATGGGTTTATTTCTGGGCTTTCTATTCTGTTCTGTTGATGTATGAGTCTGTTTTTGTGCCAATACCATACTGTTTTGTTTACTACAGCTTTGTAATATAATTTGAAGTCTCAAGTTGTGATACCTCCAGTTTTTCTTTTTCAAGATTGCTTTGGCTCTTCATGGTCTTTTATGGTTCTATACAAATTTTAGGATTGTTTGTTCTAGTTCTCTGAAAAATGCTGTTGGTATTTGCATTAAATCTGTGGACTGCTTTGGGTAGTGTAGGCATTTTAACCATATTTGTTCTTCCAATCCAAGAGCATGCAATGTCTTTCCATTTCTTTGTCATCTTCAATTTATTTCATCAATGTTTTATAGTTTTCAGGGTACAGGCCTTTGACCTCTTTTGTTAAGTTCACTCCTAGGTATTTTATTATTTTGGTGGAATTGTAAATGGGATTTTTAAAAATTTCTCTTTTTGCTGCTTCATTATTAGTGTATAGAAATTCAATGGATTTCTGTACATTGATTTTGTATCCTGTGACCTTACTGAGTTCGTGTATCAGTTTCATTAGTTTTTTGGTGGAGTCTTTGGGGTTTTCATTTTTCTTTCTTTCCTTTTTAATTTTTTTAATGTTTATTTTTGAGACAGAGAGAGAGAGAGAGAGAGAGAGAGAGAGAGAGTGCAAGTGGGGGAGGGGCAGAGAGAGAGGGAGACACAGAATCCAAAGCAGGCTCCAGACTCTGAGCTGTAAGCATGGAGTCTGATTCAGGGTTCGAACCCATGAGCTGTGAGATCATGACCTGAGCTGAAGTTGGATGCTTAACTGACTGAGCCACCTAGGCATCCTAGTTTAGGGTTTTCTATATACAGTATCATGTCATCTGCAAATAGTGGAAATTTTATTTCTTCCTTACCAGTTTGGATGCCTTTTATTCCTTTCTCTTGTCTGATTGCTGTGGCTAGGACTTCCAGTACTATGTTGAATAAAAGCAGTGAGAGTGGACATCCTCGTTCCTGATCTTAGGGGAAAACCTCTCAGTTTTTCCACATTGAGTATGATGTTAGCTGTGGGTTTTTCATAGAAGGCCTTTATTATGTTGAGGTATGTTTCCTCTAAACCTACTTTGTTGAGGATTTTTAAAAATCATGAATGGATGTTGTACTTTGTTGAATGCTTTTCCTGCATTTATTGAAATGATCTTATGGTTCTTACCATCTCTCTTATTGATGTGCTGTATCACGATGATTAATTTGTGAATATTGAACCACTCTTGCATCCCAGGAATAAATCCCACTTTGATAGTGATGTATAATTTTTTAAATGTATTATTGGATTCATTTTGCTAGTATTTTGTTGAGGAGTTTTGCATCAGAGATACTGTCCTGTAGTTCTTTCTTTTTTTGGTGTCTTTATCAGGTTTTGGAATAAGGGTAATGCTGGCTTCATAGAATGAATTTGGAAGCTTCCTTTCTCTTCAGATTTTTGGGAAAGTTTGAGAAAAATAGGTGTTAACTCTAATTTAAATGTTTGGTAGAATTCACTTGTGAAACCATCTGATCCTGGACTTTTGTTTGTTGGGAATTTTTTGATTACTGATTCACTTTCATTGCTGTAGTTGGTCTGTTCAAATTTTGTATTTCTTCTTGTTTCAGTTTTGGTAGGTTTTATGTTTCTAGGAATTTATCCATTTCTTCTAGGTTGTTGATATATAATTTTTCATAATATTCTCTTACAATCTTATGTATTTCTGTGATGTTGGTTTTTGTTTCTTCTCTTTCATATGTGATTTTGTTTATTTGAGTCCCTTTCTTACTTTTTGGAGGAGTCTGGCTACAGGTTTATCAATTTTGTTGATCTTTTCAAAGAACAAACTTCTGATTTCATTGGTCTGTTCTACTGTTTTTTCAAAGTTTCTATATAATTTATTTCAGCTCTAATCTTTATTATTTCCTTCCTTCTGCTGGTTTGGGGTTTTGTTTGTTCTTCTTTTTCTAGCTTCTTTATATATAAGAATAAAGGTATAAGGTTAGGTTGTTTATTTGAGATTTTTCTTGCTTCATGAGGTAGGTCTGTTTTGCTATAAATTTCCCTCTTAGAAACCTCTTTTGCTGCATCCCCCAAATTTTGCATCATTGAGTTTTCATTTGCCTTTGTCCCTGTGTATTTTTCTTATTTCTTCTTTGCTTCTTGGTTGACCCATTATTTAGTTGCATGTTACTTAACCTCCATGTATTTGTGTTCTTTCCAGATTTTTTTTATTGTGATTGATTTCTAGTTTCATAGCATTGTAGTCAGAAAAGATCCATGGTATAACTTTTATCTTTTTAAATTTGTTGAGACTTGTTTTGTGGCCTAGTATGTGAACTATTTTGGAGAATGTCCCATGTACACTTGAAAAGAATGTGTATTTTGCTGTTTTAGGATGGAATGTTTTGAATGTATCTATTAAATCCATCTGGTTCAGTATGTCACTCAAAGCCTTTGCTTCTGGGGCACCTGGGTGGCTCAGTCAGTTAAGCATCCAACTTTGGCTCAGGTCATGATCTCACAGTTGGGAGATTTGAGCCCTGTGTTGGGCTCTGTGTTGAGAGTTCAGAGCCTGGAACCTGCTTTGGATTCTGTGTCTCTCTCCCTCTCTTCCCCTCCCCCGCTCGTTCTCTTTCTCTTTCTCTCTCTCTCTCAGAAATAAATAATAAACATTAAAAGATTTTTAAAAAGCCATTGCTTTTATGTTGATTTGCTGTTTAGATGATCGGTTCATTGATGTAAATGAAATGTTTAAGTCTCCTACTATTATTTATTACTATCAATTATTTTCTTTATGTTTTTTATTAACTCTTTTAGGTATTTAGGTGCTCGCATGTTGGGTACATAAATGTTTACAATTATTATGTCTTCTTGATGGACTATCCCCTTATAATTATATAGTGTCTTTCTTTGTCTCTTATTATGGTCTTTTTTTTTAACGTTTATTTATTTTTGGGACAGAGAGAGACAGAGCATGAACGGGCGAGAGGCAGAGAGAGAGGGAGACACAGAATCGGAAACAGGCTCCAGGCTCTGAGCCATCAGCCCAGAGCCCGACGCGGGGCTCGAACTCACGGACCGCGAGATCGTGACCTGGCTGAAGTCGGACGCTTAACCGACTGCGCCACCCAGGCGCCCCTATGGTCTTTTTTTAAAGTCTATTTTGTCTGATATAAGTATTGCTACTGCAGCATTCTTTACACTTCCATTTGCATGATATGTTTCTCCATTCCCTCAATTTCAATCTGCATGTGTCTTTAGATCTAAAAGGAGTCTCTTGTAGACAGCATATAGATGGGTCTTGTTTTTTTTTTTTTTTTTATCCATTCTGTCACCCTATGTCTTTTGATTGGAGCATTTAGTCCATTTACATTCAAAGTAATTATTGACTGGTGTGTATTTATTGCCATTTTGTTACTTGTTTTGTGGTTGTTTCTTTATCTTTCTGTTCCTTTATCTGTTTCTTATCTTATCTTTCTGTTCCTTTCTTGTTCTCTTCTCCCTGTAGTTGGCTTTCTTTAGTGATATACTTGGATTCATTTCTCTTAGTTTTTGCATATCTACTACTGGTTTTAAATTTTGATTTGTGGTTACCATTAGGTTTGTATATAACATTTTATGAATATAGCAATCTATATAAGTTGATGGTTGCTTAAGTTTGAACCCATTCTTTATTTCCCTACTCTCCATGTTTTAGGTATATGGTGTCATACTTTATATCCTTTTATTTTGTGAATCCCCTGACTGATTTTTTTTTAACATTTTTTTTTTTTAATTTATTTTTGGGACAGAGAGAGACAGAGCATGAACGGGGGAGGGGCAGAGAGAGAGGGAGACACAGAATCGGAAACAGGCTCCAGGCTCCGAGCCATCAGCCCAGAGCCTGACGTGGGGCTCGAACTCACGGACCGCGAGATCATGACCTGGCTGAAGTCGGACGCTTAACCGACTGCGCCACCCAGGCGCCCCTGATTTTTACAGATATACCTATTTTTACTGTTTGTTGTGCTTCCTACTTTTCTTACTCTTACTTATGGTTTTTCTGTTCCACTCAGAGAGTCCCCTGTAAAATTTCTTGTAGGGTTGGTTTATTGATAATGAACCCCTTTAACCTTTGTTTGCCTGGGTAACTCTTTATCCTTCTTTCTATTCTGATCTTCTACTTTAAAAAAAAAAAAAACAACCCACCCATGGGTACATGTGCTTCACTACTAGCAGGATGGTAGAAAAAATATAGTAATGTTTATTTTTAAGTGTTTTGCTCATAGAAACTCTGATGAGATAGAAACATTCACTTATTACAAAAATTTGAAAAAACTTTTTTTCTTGGTATGAATATAATTGGAAATTTTTTATTTTAAGTTGGACCAAATAGTCATTTTGAATTAATGCCAAAAAATCAACCCTCACCCGATGGTTACACAAAAGCCAGTTAAACAAGTGTGTCGTCCTTTCTTGCCTGAGGTATGAGCTCTGTTTGGTTCTGTGTTTGTCAGACTTGTGCTCGTGCCCCACTTTCCACATCCATACACTCTTTGCACAGTCAGCTGGCAGTGAGGGGAAGGAGACTACATCTCAAAGGAGGAAAAATGTTAAGCAGGCTGCTTAAGTTCCAGACTTCACTGCAGACCATGTGGTGATATAAGTTAGGGTCAACATACCTCCCCCAAATCTGGGAGAAACCAGGTAGCCTGAAAAAGGGAAATAGTAGTGATTGGCTCCCATATGAAGGATCTCTTTTTGTCCTATATAAAGTGAGACCAAGAGACCCATAGTTGTGTGGCTTTACAATTGTAGAGATTTTTTGGAGAGGGTGTTGTATACACTGTGGCCCTAATAATGGTATTTTCAAGGTGCCCAGAGTCTTAAATGTAATGATTCATTAGTATGGTTTGATCATGTCAACACTCAAGAGCCACTCCTCATGGAATGCAAATATCTGGGACACAGTTTTAGATTATTATTATTTTTATTTTTTACAGATTCTAGAAGACAATGTTAGAGGAAGAGATTTATAGTTTTAACTATAGACAGGATGGTGTGACTTAAGATTTTTCAACTTCATGATGGCACAAAAGTGATACCAACTCAGTAGAAACTGTACCTTAAATTTTGAATTTTGATATTTCCCCAGGCTGCTGATATGTGGTATGATACTCTGTCCTGATACTGGGCAGCAATAGTGAGCCGTAGTTCCCAGCCAGCCACGTGATCATGAGGATAAACAGCTGTTACACTTACAACCATTCTGTCCCCACACAGCTATTCTGTTTTGCACTTTCAGTACAGTATTCAGTTAATTACATGAGATATTATAAAATAGGCTTTGTGTTAGATGATTTTACCCAACTGTAGGCTAATGTAAGTGTTCTGAGCAAATTTAAGGTAGACTGGGCTAAGCTATGATGTTTGTTTGGTAGGTTAGATGTGTTAAGTGCATTTTTTTTTTTAAATTGTTTTTTCAATGTTTATTTATTTTTGGGATAGAGAGAGACAGAGCATGAACGGGGGAGGGGCAGAGAAAGAGGGAGACACAGAATGGAAACAGGCTCCAGGCTCTGAGCCATCAGCCCAGAGCCTGACGCGGGGCTCGAACTCACGGACCGCGAGATCGTGACCTGGCTGAAGTCGGACGCTTAACCGACTGCGCCACCCAGGCGCCCCAGTGCATTTTTGACTTAATGAAAATTTCAACCGTGATGGGTTTATCAAGACGTCAACCCATCATAAGTTAAGGAGTATTTGTATATCACTCATTGCAGTGGCACAAGTAGATTAGGAAAGAGCACAACAAAAAGGGATCTTCCATCATCTCTTTGTTCACTCATCTGACAAACGTGTTTAGATGACTACTGCAGGTCACATAGAGGCAAGATGGCTCTGAATTTGATTGCGATGTGATGTGTTCATATAATTGTGAAAGATATGTGTCGTAGTGAGGTTTTAGCACACAGTGATTATGTTCAAACTGAGAAAACAAATCATCGTTCACGGTATGAAGGAACTAAAATTTCCTTATTTGTTTTCAAAGACATTTATTATGTTAAACATAACTATTTAAAAGTGCTCAAAAGCATAGTTTCTTTAACTGGTAATTGCTTTTAGAAGTTACCAGAGCGGCTGACAATCTTGTTTTCCTAGCCTAAGCAGAAGAATTTAACAGTTATATTATGGTAGAAAAAAGGGAGAATGAATCCTGATGAATCAGTCTCCATAGGCCTTTGGAAGACACACACTTATGTGGTGGAAGATACCCTAAAAAGCGTAGGGGGCTTCACGAAGCATATACCAGGGTTGGCCAAACCATTGAAGGGAAGGTGCTAGGCAAATTTTAAAATTAATTTTAAAATGAGGTGGATACTAGGATGCTTAACTTACATGAGGTGAAGAATTTGTACATTTAGGTGAAAGCACGTTAAGGTGTAGGTTGAATTCCTTGTGTCATTTCTACGTATATGTTACATTTAGCTACTTCAGAATGATGATTCCAAAATTATATCTTGAATGAAATATAAAAATGTATTGCCTTTCATAGTTTGTGCCCTGCCCCCCCCCCCCCCCCGCTCCCCCGAATTTTAACCATCAATGCCTATGCATACAATGTAGATCTTTAATTACAGGGCATACATGTATTGTTTCAGAGAGCAACTTAAACCAGAGCCATCTAGTGGCAACTAACCTGACTTACAGTCATGTGACTTCAGCCCAAGGAAGCAGGGGCTAAGGATTTCAATGAACCTGATTTTGAAATTACTTGAATATCATAGAAACCTGTACATTAATGACATTTAAACACTGTTTGGCAACATTTACTGTGAAATACGGTGTGGGGGCAATACAAGCATTGCTGTTGTGTTATACATGAGCTCTCTATAGGCCATTGGGAAATATTTGTTCAGTGTTGTTTATTTTGGAAATATTCCTTTCAGTTAATGGTTATGTACTTAATCACTGCTCTGTTTGAATATTTTTCCTTTTGATGTAACAAGCCATTCAGCTCAATGAAGTTTATTTTTAATTTAAGTAGACAGAGACTTCAAAGAAGAGAGGGTGGGGTTGCAAGTGAGTGAGAAAAGATGGCCAAGTTGATACAAAAAGTAGCAAAACAGTGTAGGAAAATATAAACATGTCTTGCACCACCAATCCCTGAAAATGTGTCAATAAGAATGAAGTCATCTCGGAAAGGTACAAAAATAGCTGAAATAAAAAAATATAAGAAAATGTGGTCGAATTCCTAAACCCAACCTATCTCTTAAAGGAAAACATTAAAAGATAAGACTCTAGTGTCTGAAAATTAGTACAAATTACAATAAAAGCAAAAATATTTCATGTAGTGAGATATTTTCAGTCATGAAATTTAGCCATCTGGAGTTATTTTTAAAGGACTATACTATTAAATCTTTTGAAATAGAGAATTTTCCTTTTAATGGGAAATCTGTATTTGATTGTAAAGATGGAACACTGTGTCCTTGGCCTGGCTGTTCTTGAGTTGTAGGCTTAACATATAGTAGAGGCTGGGATTCCAGTAAATTTATTTCAGGCATGAAAGCCTGGAGGGATAAATGCATACATGGGAATAGAGGAGTGTAAGAATGTGAAAGCCACTTCCATCATGATGAATTCCATGTAAGTGACACCGTCAGACTCCTTGTCTTATTGTTTGTTATGATGCTGTGAAGATGGAGTAAGTCTATGATTGCTGTAATTAGCTGTTGGCAAATCCAGCTGTGTAATGAGATGCAAAATAGCACAATGGCAAGTTTACACAATAAAAGTCTGCCAAAGGACAATATTTTACTTTTTTCAGGAAAGGAAATCATGTACCACTCTAAGACCACATGAACTTGTAATACATGGAACAGATTTAAAAGGAGAATCATAAATTTAAATATATGACCAATGTGCTTAAAAGAATTTTTTTTAATGTTTATATTTGAGAGAGAGAGAGAAAGAGGGAGAGTGTGAGCAGGGGACGGGCAGAGAGAGAGGGAGGCACAGAATCTGAAGCAGGCTTCAGGCTCCAGCCTCTGAGTTATCAGCACAGAGCCCAACATGGGGCTTGAACTCAGAAGCCGTGAGTTTGAAGCTGTCGGTGAGAGACTTGAGAGCGAAGTCCAACGCTTAACCGACTGAGCCACCCAGCTGCCCCTATGACCAATATGTTTTAAAGGGGACTCTAGTCTACTTTTTTTGTTTACAAGCTCTTCAAGAGGTTAAAGTGATGGTCAGTGCTGGTATGCCTTCAACTAAGGTGAACAGTTGGTAAGATAAATCAGAAAGGTGGCATAGGACTTATGAAAACTGATAAAATGAAGATTTGGTCTCTGGTTATGGAGAGCGTGGATTTTTTTCAGCTGTACGCGCAGACAGTGCCTTTCCTCTTAGCTCATTGCTGAGATTCTGGTAGGGCTGGAGACTTTTTTTTTTTTAATTTTTTTTTTTTCAACGTTTATTTATTTTTGGGACAGAGAGAGACAGAGCATGAACAGGGGAGGGGCAGAGAGAGAGGGAGACACAGAATCGGAAACAGGCTCCAGGCTCTGAGCCATCAGCCCAGAACCTGACGCGGGGCTCGAACTCATGGACCACGAGATCGTGACCTGGCTGAAGTCGGACGCTTAACCGACTGCGCCACCCAGGCGCCCCCAATTTTTTTTTTTTAACATTTATTTATTTTTGAGACAGAGAGAGGGCATGAATGGAGGAGGGTCAGAGAGAGAGGGGGACACAGAATCTGAAACAGGCTCCAGGCTCTGAGCTGTCAGCACAGAGCCTGACACGGAGCTCGAACTCATGGACTGCAAGATCATGACCTGAGTGGAAGTCGGACGCCTTAACCGACTGAGCCACCCAGGCGCCCTGGCTGGAGACTTTTACAAAGCTGAAGGATTGGAATGGGGAGATAAAAAGTTGTGAATGAATTGCTTTTGGAATTTTCTCTGATAGAAATCTCTAAAGATTTCATTCTTTTCTTTCCCCCTAGGATCCTCAGCTTTTTAAATGATATTTCTAAGGCTTTTCACTTTTTAATTTATCAGTAACGTTAGACCCCTAAGCCACTTGGGGTAGCATTTGAAAGACTAGGAAGATGTTGGGGTGGTATTTGGGGGAGCCACTATGGTATATGTGTAAGTGAAACTGAGCATTTCCCAGTGACTGCCTGATTAAAATTAGTGATTAGTTTTAGTCGTTTTTTATCTTTTTATTTTAATTCCAATGGAGTTAACAAACATTGTTTTTTTAATTTATTAAAAAAATTTTTTTAATGTTTATTCTTTTTTGAGAGATGGAGAGAGACAGAGCATGGGTGGGGGAGGGGCAAAGAGAAAGGGAGACACAGAATGTGAAGCAGGCTCCAGGTTCTGATCTGTCAGCACAGAGCCGGACATGGGGCTTGAACCCACGGACTGCAAGATCATGACCTGAGCTGAAGTCAACCGACTGAGCCACCAAGGCGCCCCTAACAAACAGTGTTATATTAGTTTCAGGCGTACAATATAGTGTTTCAGCAATTCTACACATGACTCAGTGCTTGTCATGATAGGTGTGCTCTTTAATCCCCATCGACTATTTCACCCATCCCCCCACCCACCTCCCCTCTGGTAACCATCCATTTAGTAATTAATTTTTGATAGTTGTAATTTTAAGCTTGATTATAAGCTTAACATTTTAAGCTTATCCATGGATAGGAAATGTTTGTAATGTTTTTCTAGTACTCACTGTTCTTATTGAATGTCTATGCATGTTTTAAAGTCATAGTAGCAAGGAACTGTAAATAATCTTGTCTGACACCCTCAGGCGAAAAGATTACCTAACTTGTCTAAAATCTCACACATAGAAAATATAAGTATTTCTGACTTGAAGAGAAGGTAGAAAAATAATCATAAAGGTCCCCAGAAGTTCAACACTCCTATAATAGTTCTGTCAGAGACTTTGACTAACAAGATTTTGAAACTTCACTCACATATATCCAAATATTATTGACTTAATTTTAGAAGTTTGTGTGGAAATGAGTCTGATATTTAAGAAACTCAAATATCTTGGTTAGAATTAAAACAGTTCCATGAAAAGGAATATGAGACAAAATTAGAGAAGAGATGATTAGGGCTATTTAAAAATGAAATACAAATCTTACGATAATTATTTAGAAAGTTTAATGCTTCTGATAACATTTCCTTGTATGATAAAACTATTTAGACAATGTCATATCTAGATAGTATTCAAAATATGTTTAAATGTGATATTTTTAATTCAATTTTGCTGCAAGAAAATCATCACATCAAAATTCAGAAACAGACTTTTGGGTGGGTGAGAAGCCCACTTTAGATTGTAGGCTTAAAAAATTTTAATTATACATTGAGAAATCTATTTTACACATTTAAAATGATTACAATGAAACTATGGCTTTATTACTGTACTAATTCGATATTCCTGCTCTAACAAATTGCCACAGATTTAGTGTTGTTACACAAACAACACTAGTTTGATGCACAAACATTATCCTATAGTTCTTGAGATCAGAAGTCTGAAATGGGTTTCCAGTGAAGGTGTTGGCAGGGCTGTTGCTTCTGGAGGCTCCACGAGAACATCTGTTCCCTTGTAGCTTCTAGATGCTGCCCACATTTCTTGACTCGTGGTCCCTTCAAAGCCAGCAATGGCAAGTTTGGCCTTTCTTCTGTCATATCACTGTGACTCTGACTCTTCTTCCTCTCTTCTCTTGCCTTCTTCCAGGACCCCTATGATTATATTGAGCCAACCTGGGTAATCCAGGATCATCTTTCTACTTTAAAGTCAGATAATTAGCAACCTTAATTCCATCTCCAACCTTAGTTACTCTCTGTCACGCAAAACAACATACTCCTAGGTTCCAGGGGTTAGGATGTAGAGTTCTGTGTATGTGTGTTGGGGGAGGGGGCATTATTCTGACTACCATAATTATTATCAATTTAACTTTGCTGGTTCATTAGACACTATAAATTTCATTTAGAGAGCTGAGATGATGAAATATATGATGCAGATCTTTGTACAATTTGGTCAGTTATGAAATTAGAGGCATGCTAAATAAGAAACACTAGGGGCGCCTGGGTGGCTCAGTCGGTTAAGCGTCCGACTTCGGCTCAGGTCATGATCTCACGGTCCGTGAGTTTGAGCCCCGCGTCGGGCTCTGTGCTGACAGCTCAGAGCCTGGAGCCTGCTTCGGATTCTGTGTCTCCCTCTCTTTCTGACCCTCCTCTGTTCATGCTCTGTCTCTCTCTGTCTCAAAAATAAATAAATGTTAAAAATAAAAAAAAAATTTTAAATAAGACAGATTAATAAGGTAGAAGAGATGGACTGGGTTGTAGTCTGCTTGTGCTCCTAGGGGCTAACTGGTTAGTTTGGTCCATTGGGCTGCTACTAATGGTTGCCAGTACATTGTAGATCTGAATGCCATCCAAATCACAGTTCGTATTCTAAGTCAGTAGCTGTAAAAAGCGCCACCTAAAAATCATATAGTCGTTTTAGAAATGGAAGTAAAATATTCTCTCATTTTGGTAAGTCCCTTAATGATATTGGTGTTAGCCCTATTTTCTCCTTACGTATTGTAGATAGAATGTGAAATGAAAGCGGGCAGTGGTATAACGTCAGTCTTTCTTAACTTTGTAATGTGCTAGGTTTGAGACCCTACACACGAATGTTGTCTCTTCTGCTTGTTCTGACCAACTTGATTTTTTAGCAAATGAACTGAGAGCCCAAGACTTGACTACATCATGGGAGACAGGGAAGACTATGGTTAAATTTCAAAATGGCATGAGACTTGCATTTACCAGGGCAAGAGAGAAAGTAGGATTTTAAAAAGTGGTGGAAACGAAAAGGAAAGGAAAAAGTGAGTAAAAACAAAAAGTATAAAGATGTAGCTTAATGATATATGTCAACAAAGACAATGGAGCAGGAGAAAAAGTCATAGCAGGAAAATGAAAGTTATACAGAAAGTGCAGAAACTTAAGAGAGTTTGAGGAAAAACAGATGTAGGAGAAAAAAAAGTGCAAACACCCAACATTGGGCAATGCAAGAGAAAGTCCAGTAAAATGGTGGAGAAAATGTGAGCCAGAAATATAACAAAGGTTAAAATAATGTTTGCTTTGCTTAGCCTTAATAACAGGAAAGGGACTTACTGCCTTCTTATAGTTTTCCATCCAAAAATAAAAATTTGTGGCCAGTTCTACAAAGCCTAAGACAACAAGAACTAAAAACTTTTACTGACTCAAAAAAATATATAGTAAATTTTGTCATTGGAACATTTTTTTGAAAGTTTATTGTGTTCATATGTTTGTTACTATGTTAGTATGAGTATATTATGTTTTTTAAGTGAGTAGAGATGAAAATTTTCAAATATATAAAATTGCCATGCAGTTGTAACCTCCTTGCTAAGAGATGGACACGTATAGCTTGGCATAAAACTTGGCCAAGTACAATGATTGAGAGGGACTGGAAGCAGTGGGCACTGTCTGCCAGGGCAGAGTGGAGATGTTTCCTGTGCTTTCAGGGAAAGAGATGGATTAAATGATATTTTTGACTCCCTTCTGGTCTTAAAATGACCATTAAAATTATAGTCTGGAAACACTCCACTTCTCAGCTGGTGGGCCGATTAGCTATTTTCTGCTTTGAAAATAAAGTTGACTTTCAATTATCTGCACTAATTAGGGAGAAGTGGTATGGGATAGATGAACCAAAATGATAGAAAATCCAAAAATAATTTTATTTTTCTATGAAGGGGGTTTGTAGTTCCATGTAAAGTAGTGTTTAGAAAGTTCTGAATACGTGCAACTTTTCAGACAAAATGAGCTGTTTGGTACCAGTGACCTTCTCTATATCTTTATCTTCTTTTAGAGGCTGGTACAGGGTCTTGCATATATTCAAGAAATGTTTTGTTGAATTGGAATTGAAAATGCACTGCCAGACCTGACCATGGAGCTTCCCACCTTGCATCCTGCTCAGTCCCTCTCCTACTTCCCTTTCCAAGTGGGAAAGGAAATACATGTCTTTGTTCATGGATGGAGCGATGGTGACTGAAAACACAGTAAGCTTCACTACCAGCCTTGGGGCTAATAAGACTTCTCTTCCAGCTTTTGCTGTTCCTCAGATATGCCACTGATATGCTTCAGTGTGTTTCTACTTATTTTCCCTCTTTTCTGGAAGGTTCTTTTCCTTGTATATGGCTTTCTTGCTTACTTTCTTTAGGACTGTTCAAATGTCACCTTCCTTAACCCTCTTATATAGTAGAACTGTACACACCTCAGTCACTATTTCCCTCACTCTGTTTTATCTTTCTCCATAATAATTATCATCATCTGATTAACCTGTTGTTTACTGTTTTCTTTAATTGTTTGTCTCTATACATTAGTATAAGTTCTCTGAGGTCAGAAACTTTATTTTGATCTCCTGTATATTTATAGTATCTATATGTGTTTATTGAATAAATTAATTCAGGATCTTTATATATGAAACAAGTGAAAAAAGTATCATTTATTAAATATGCCAACTGCTTCCCACTTCCAAGGGACAGAGTGAGTCAATGAGGAGTGTTTATTATCTCATGTTATTGTAATGCCCGAAGTTCCGAAACCTCCCACAAAAGTCCACCAGAGTCGTGAGTCAAAGCCAAGCGGCAAGGGTCGTTTATTGCAGGTTCGAACCTGGTCCCCTGCGCACTCGTCGCCGGTGACGCAAGAGGCCTTGATCAGGGTTGGTACAGCGTTTTTATAGACAGACAAATAGCACAGGGGAGGTTTCAAATTATGAGGGGCCTGATTGGTTGATTTTAAAGTAAGGACATTTGTTGTTCTCTGATTGGGCGTCCTTTGTCTGTCCTTTGGCGGGAAGGCTTTGTCCGTTACTTGTGGCGGGAGGAAAAAGGGGGAAGGGGGAAGAGGGTAGGGTAGGTGGGGAATGTGCTTAAGCAAGCAGGTTTACAGAAGCCGGTTAGTTTATGTACAATTACTCATTCCATTACCTATCAGACTACATTTAGGAAGGTTTACAACCCATTCTACTACACAGCGGGTTACATTCAGGAAAGGCTTCACAATGCTCGTAGCAAACAGCAAGCAAAACAGACTTCTCAGCAATTGTATTTCTTATCAAAGATCCATAATAAGCAGAAAAGAGAACCTAGCTTTAAACTAAGGCAGGGCTGTCATTTGGATTGTTCCTTTCAGTTATCGCCAAATAAATGGGAGTACCAAAGATGTTTAAGTTGAGTGTCATTTAGCTGAACTAGAAACTCAACATCACATTTGTCTGGTTCCTGGGTGTGTACTCAGGGCATAAATTTCTCTGATTGTTTTGAAGATTTCCAAGGGCATGAAAGTTCTGCCAAAGGATTGGAACAACAAGTGGGATGGGCAGAATGGCCCCAGGATGGTCTGAGGCAGCCCGAGGAGAGGAGACTCTTCGTGAAAATAGACAGGCAAAAAGTCACAGCCCAGGACATAGCAGTGTGCATCATTCAACAGAGTGACGATAGAGGCAGATATAAAAAAAGAAAACAAATTGTACAGTCTACAGCCTGAAGTATCAGGTGAGAACAAGATGCCAAGGGCAAAACAGGGAAGTAGTGAGGCTGAAAACAATTGTCAGATATTAGGGGCCAGTTTTCTCTGTGCTGATATGTATGGTCATGGTGAATTTGAGGGTTTATGGATGGTGGAGAGCCACATACAGAATTGTCAAACATCCTTTTGGAGTATTAGCTCTGTATGCATTCTGTGACTAGTGATGCAGCTATCTGTCCCTTATATAAACAGATTCTTCTTTTATGTTTTCTCCACTGGCAATGAGGGGCTATGCAACCAGTCTATCTGTGATTCTAATGTTCGGGGTGGTGGTGTATCACGCAGCATCTCATTGTCTGCTCCTTCTGGTTACCTGGCAGGTTATGACTAGGCTTTGCCTTTGTGGGCCCCTTCCTCCATAAAATATTACAAATTATATTTTATGATTGTGTTGGTCAAAAGGTGAAAATGTTACTATTATATAGTAAAACATTTTCTTTTCCTTAGAAGTGTTTTTTTCTTCTGATTTTAAAAGAAATTAAAACTTTTTGTGGTACCCTAAAAATACTGTGGGTATTAAGCACTGTGGCTACAAGTGGCTAATCAACAGGGCAGCCCGGCTTATGAACTACCTGCTTGCTTTAAAATATAAAATAATCACATGTGACATCCTTGGTTATAGTAATGCCTGGACATTAGGTTCTCTGATCATGAGTAAAACAAGTGTACATGTTATCCTATCCGGCTACAGTTAATCTTTGTCAGTATAGAAAATGTAAAAATACCTGGAGAGGGTCTCTTAGATTTCTTGAAAAAAGATGAAATTTCTGGAACTCATTAGATTGTAGAATCTTTTTTTTTTTTGTTCTTTTTATGTTTATGGCCCTGTAATGCTATCAGCTTGATGGATAATTTCATGTAGGAAAAGTAAGAAACAAAAGCTAAAAGAGAGTTTTATTCCTGGAAAAGCTGGGAACCACCAAAATGAAGATTACTTAAGAAGACTTTAGAATTGCCTAGAGTTGCTGGAAAAGGATAGTATAGTTGTAATAACAGTGATAATTAATCATCAGCATCATCTAACTACCATATACTGAGTTCCTTTTATTTTTGAAGCATTAAGTACTTAACCTGTTTTTTTTTTTTTAAGAAATAAATCCTAACAGGTAGTTACTATTATTAATCCTAATTTATGAATGAGGAAATGAGAATTATAGAGGTTAAGCAACTTTTTCATTGTTGATGTATGACAAAGCCAAGGCTCAATTAATTTTGTGTGATGTTAAAACTGTACTTCTAGCCTCATTTATCTATTATCTTTCCCATAGCTTCTTGGAACTATTGGGGAGTTCTTTGGAATTTTGCTAAATTTTGGATCCAGCCATGAAGAGATGGTTTGGAAAAACCCCAATGAGAAGGGGTGTTTACTCTAGCAGATGCTTGGGAGCATCGTGGGGACACAATAAAAATGTGATGAGTTGATTTGACTCTCTCCACTAATTGTGGGTTCTCTGAATAAGAGGAGGAAAAATGTCCCCATTTCTCTCATTGCTTGACCTGTTTCCAAAACTATCTTCCTGTTGAAAAATGAACTCCTTTTCAAATTAAATTTTTGGGCAGTATAACAAGAAATATTTGCCCAAATATATAGACAATTTTTATTTACACAACATGTATTTAGTTAGGGTCAATTATGTACATGATTCTGTGTGAAATACCAAGGGAAATCCCTGGTTGCAGTAATGTTATTCTCTGAATCTGCACTATTCATTCAATAGGTATATAATATGAGCCACATATGTAATTAAAAAATTTCTATTAATCACAAAAAATAAAGATAAGCAAATGAAATTAATTTAATGATGAGCTTAAACCAATATCATTTTGACATGTAACTAACATGAAAACTATTAATGAGATATTTTATATTCTTTTTTCATAGAGTTTTCAAATTTTAGCATATATTTACATTCATGGCACATCACAATCAGAATGCCAGATTTTCATTAGAAGTACTTAATATAAATTTATATTTCATAAAATTAATAGTTGAAAAAATAGATTCATGTGCCTAGGTTATTTCAAACATACTTGAAAAATTTCTAGTTATTGAAATTACCAGTTTTTAAATTTAATTTAAATGGATTAAAATTAAGTAACATAAAAAATTTGCTTCCTTAGTTGAAGTAGTCACATTTAAAGTAGTCATTTGTGGTTGGTGGCCATTGGATTGGACAATGCATATCTTAGAAATTCTGCATAGTCTATGGATTTTAAATGAATACCACTTACAAGGGCTTATTCCATTTGTTGATTGGAAATTTGAACACAAAAGCCATTTTCTTAGCATATTCGGGGTCCCTGCTATTCCATCCATTTGGTGTAAAGGAGCAAAAGATAGTTCTAAACAAAAGTAGCAATACCTTAACATTATTAGGTTTATTTTGATCTAGTTTGAATCTTCTACACTTTGCCTCTCTTATCCATCCTTATTCTTTCTACTTTCCACATTTAGAAATAGGAGAACATGGGCAGGGTTATGAATCAGAATAATTTTAGATACTTTCTCTATCACCCTTAACATCTTTGAAATGCCACTGGCAATCTCTGGTTCTTAGTAACATAAATATTATCCATAACTAGAAAATGAGATAGCTACAAACATCGTTTTCTTAGCTGTTACTCTTTGGACTTTGACAAATACTTTTTTGGAGTTTTTGGAAGTAATGTTACTTTATGGATGAATTTGTCTTTTGGTTAATGCTTTTGGTTACTAAAATTCCCTGGATGCTATTGAAGATGGGATTAGGGTAATTGGAGGCTGGACATGGAATGCTGTGGCAGTATGGGAAGCCGGGCATTGGCATGGCAATAACTGAATAGTTAATATCAAGGTGCTCTAGGGGACATTATATGATGTACAATTCTATATATACACTGGCCAACAATGTAATGCTTATGGCATGAATAAGCAAACTGTGACTGGTGTGGCTTTCATTAGCTCCGTTCATTAGCTCCAGTCAGTCATTGGCCTGACGTTAG
Source organism: Herpailurus yagouaroundi (assembly GCF_014898765.1). Taxonomy (NCBI): domain Eukaryota; kingdom Metazoa; phylum Chordata; class Mammalia; order Carnivora; family Felidae; genus Herpailurus; species Herpailurus yagouaroundi. The sequence goes on from NW_024412377.1 coordinate 35,132,681, forward strand.
TGTCTTATATTAGTTTACCCTTTGTTGGGAGGATTCGGTGTATTTGGAGTGGTCCTACGATATTTCAGCTGTCCAGTTAGGTTGAGGCATCCTAAAGTCGTTCCAACTTATTGGAGAATGGCTAGAGGGACCATAGAATTATGTCTATCGTGTATTTGGGGGGACATTTAAAACCAAGGACAAATTAAAAGATGAAGATCAAGGACAAAAGGCCCTGGTGACTTAGGCCCACTTAGTCTGAAACTTTGTGAATTTGGGTTGTGTTCTAGGGGCAAATATGGCTGTGCCTTGCTGCTTTCTATCTCTTGTCTTCTCAAAAAAGGCAACTCTCAGACTAGATAATTAGGAAAATTGTTTGAGTTAGAATTGTTAGGAATAGTATTACTGTTCCCACCTCTCGCTCTTACCCTATGCCCTGATTATTGATGTCACTGATGTGACCACGGTGAAACTTCTTAAGTTCCTGTCTGGAAGCTCCATCTATTTGTCTTAAAAGCTTTACCTGAATTTTCTGGTTTTGTTGTTGTTGTTGTTGTTGTTGTTTTTCCTGGATAAAATATTTAGTCTCTACCATAAGTGGAGAGTAGTCCTTTTCTAAGCACTTCCTTGATAGCTTCAGTGTTCCTTGAGGGATTTAGCGGATTAGACTGTTTGGTGCCCTTGTATGTGCAGTGTTCCCTTCTGCTGTGAGGACTTCATTTGTTTCATAGTCTGTCTTTGTTGATTTTAATGTAATTTTTATATTAATGCATTCCTTGTAATGAGAGGTCATAATATAACTCTCACTTTATTCTAATGGAACTGAACAGATGAAGCCAGAAACGTGGTGGGAGTAATCTTAACTGCCTTTGGGTACTCTATGTCTCCATGTTTAGAAAATTCAATATTACCTGGTTTTTAAGGATACAAATTTTAATTTTCATTACCTTTTAGTAGAAATGTTGGTTGACAATCTACTAGTGCAAGTCTTAAATTTGTCCCTAAAATTGAGAAAGTGTGTAAGAGCAATGGTATCCAATGCATAAAGTTAGAAGAGGGATCCTTACTAAATATAACAGAATTCCTATAAATTATTTCCTTTTCCTTTTCTTCTTTTTTGCTGTTCACACTTTTTTTTATATCTTGTTTTTTTTACTTTTGAGAGAGAGAGAGGGAGAGGGAGAGAGAGAAGGGAAGAGAGAGAAGGAGACACAGAATCCAAAGCTGGCTCCAGGCTCTGAGCTGTCAGCACAGAGCCCATGCAGGGCTCAAACTCACGAACCATGAGATCATGACCAGAGCTGAATTTGGATGCTTAATTGACTGAGCCACCAGGTGCCCAGGTTCCACTAAATTTCTATAACTCTAATGTGGAATTTTAATTTTGTTTTCATGTACCCTATTCAAAAGGGATATTGGCATAAATACCAGGAGGGTGTTATATAGTATATCCATGTATAAGTTAATAGAATACTAATATTTCTTACAGGCTGAAAAATTAAATTTATTTCATTAAAGAAATGCTGGGCAGCAGAATGTATGACTGAGTAAATAATGGAAATGTGACTTATATAATTAAGGAAATGAATGTGAAAAATTATAGTAAATTTGAGCTATAGATGCAGTAATGACAAAGATACCAAGAATGTGAAATTAAGAAAAAGAGGGGAGGTTAAGTGAATGGATATTTAAGAAGTGTGTTTTTTCTTAATACTAAATCTTAAGAACATATTGGAGAAGATTTTGAGCATTACCCCATTTCTGTGGAAGTAATTTCTAATTTAGGGATGCAAAACAGAAAATGCAGATATATTGATTAAAGTACAGAGGAGGGAGTGCTAGATCCATTTTGAGGAAGATTATTCCTCTGAGCACTGAATTTTTATGCAGGAATTTTATCCACTTTTAGCTCATTGTGATGGTAAGTTGCTCACGAAATTTCATCTGGGTTTCCATGAAAAGAAATATACTTAACTCTGTGAGCATGGGCAGGGCAGAAATCTCTGTCCTTTATAAATTGAGTATTGGGACACAGACATTACTGTGGTTTAATTTTACCACATGACCATACCAAGTGCTGATGGGAAAGAAAGATTCAAGTGGAATTGGAGAAACCCATCTGATAAGTTAATTATCATGGGAGATTTTATCTCACATGCTAGCAGTGATGCTGAAAAAAGGAAGAAAAGTCATCAGAATTCATAGAATTGTGGACTAAAATATTATACAGCAGATCTCTAGAACTTTCTCAATTTTGCATGAGTGAAACTTGATGCCCATTGAACAGCAACTCATTTCCCCCTCCCTCTAGCCTCTGATAATCAAAAACCATTTTACTTTTATTTTATTTTATTGCGTGTAGGAAGTGTGCCCAAATCAGTTTGAATCAACTAACACCATCTTTGACTTAAACATGAGAAAGAGAATGGCTGCTCAAAGGCTTCTAAACAGAGACTTTTAAAAATTGGGTGTCACTGTTATATAACGGAAAGGGAAAGCAGTCCATATACGTATGGCACTGAATATTAGATTGTCCATTGCTTGACATTCTAACTTCTCAGGGAGGTGAGGGGAAGGACTGAATTAAGAGCAGGCCTCTGAGGTATTGAGAATGTCCTGGTGGATAAAGACATGGACAAGAGAATCTGAAATAATACCATGAGTGGTAAGTCACCATGAGAACCAATTCTTTGAAAGATCTACCAGAAGACTACAAGCTTGCACTAAGGCGTTCAAACGAATGATTGATGAGAATGATTCTCCAAGTGCTAAAACAGTGAGCTCACTGGCAATATGTCATACCAGATCCAGATAGAAGGAAACTCTCATGGCAGTTTGTATAGTATAAAAAAAAGAAAATTGAGGAGGAACCAAGGTTGAAGAGATGTAGGGGGAAGATTGTCAGTATTCAGCCACATTCAGAGAAGAGTAAAGAACATTTATTGATCAATAAAGAATGAAGGTTGAGGGGTGCCTCTTTATTTATTGATCAATAAAGAATGAAGGTTGAAGTCGGTTGGGCGGCCGACTACGGCTCAGGTCATGATCTTGCGGTCTGTGAGGTCGAGCCCCGCGTCAGGTTCTGTGCTGACAGCTCAGAGCCTGGAGCCTGCTTCTGATTCTGTGTCTCCCTCTCTCTCTGCCCCTTCCCTGCTTGCTCTCAGTCTCTCTCTCTCTCAAAAATAATAAACAATAAAAAAAATTTAAAAAAGAATGAAGGTTGAGTCAGCCTTATCAGTAAGAAGTTCTGAGTAGTGTCTTGATTTTCTTTGGCACATGGAGTTCTAAGAAAATGCCAAAAATTTCAAGGAAACAGACATCATTCAATATAAGATTTGAGAAAGTTGACTGGATAATTTCTTTATTGTGGTAAAAAAAATACATAATATAAGGTCTACCCTGTTAAGAACTTTTTAAGTATAGGGGCTGCCTGGGTGGCTCAGTCGGTTGAGCATCTGACTTCGGCTCAGGTCATGATCTCATGGTTCGCGGGTTTGAGCCCCGCGTCGGGCTCTGTGCTGACAGCTTAGAGCCTGGAACCTGTTTCAGATTCTGTCTCCCTCTCTCTCTGCCCTGATCCTGCTTGTGCTCTGTCTCTAAAATAAATAAACATTAAAAAAAATTAAAAAGAATTTATTTAAGTGTACATTATAGCACTGAGGTTATACAGCAGATCTCTAGAACTTTCTCATTTTGCATGAATGAAACGATGCCCATTGAACAGAACTCATTTCCCCTTCCCTCTAGCCTCTGATAATCAAAAACCATTTTACTTTTAAGTGTTTATTTTTGAGAGGGAAACAGAGAGAGAGAGGGAGAGACAGAGCATGAGTGGGGGAGGGGCTGAGAGATGGGAGACATAGAATCCAAAGCAGGCTCTAGGCTCTGAGCTGTTAGCACAGAGCCCAACGCAGGGCTGGAACCCACAAACCTTGGGATCATGATCTGAGCCTAAGTCAGATGCTTAACACTTGAGCCACCCACGTGCCACCCAAAAACATTTTACTTTTAGCTTCAGTGAATTTTACTGCTTTATCCTTCTGTGACTGGCTTATTTCACTTAGCATCATGTCCTCAAGGTTTATCTGTATTGTAGCACATGACAGGATTTCCTCCTTTTTATGGCTGAATTCCATATTGCCATTGTATACATACATACTCCCTTCTAGGTTAAGTACCACATTTTCTTTATCTATTCATACGCTGATGGCCATTTAGCTGGTTGTAAATAGTGCTACAATGTGAATAGTGCTGCAATGAACTTGGATTTACATGTATCCTGATTTCAGTTCTTTTGGATGAATATCCAGAAGAGGGATTGCTGGATCATAAGATAGTTATATATTTTATTTTTCAAGGAACCTCCACACTGTTTCTATCGTGGCTGCACCATAACAGTGCACAAGGATTTCAATACTTCCACACCCCTGTCAATGTTTGTTATTTTCTGTGTTTTGAAAAATTACTGTTTTTTTTATAATGACCATCCTAACAGGTGTGAGTTGGTATCTCATTGTGCCTTTGGTTTGCCTTTCTCTGATTATTAGTTATTTTGTGCATCTTTTCATATACCTGTTGGCCATTTGTATATCAACTTTGCAGATGGGGCGCCTGGGTGGCGCAGTCGGTTAAGCGTCCGACTTCAGCCAGGTCACGATCTCGCGGTCCGTGAGTTTGAGCCCCGCGTCGGGCTCTGGGCTGATGGCTCGGAGCCTGGAGCCTGTTTCTGATTCTGTGTCTCCCTCTCTCTCTGCCCCTCCCCCGTTCATGCTCTGTCTCTCTCTATCCCAAAAAAATAAATAAACGTTAAAAAAAAAAAAAAAAGAAATATTTCTTCAAGTCTTTTGGCCAGTTTAAAAACCTTTTTAATTAGTGGAGGATAGCTGATACACAGTGTTACATTAGTGTAAGGTGTACAACATTGTGATTCAACAAGTTTATACATTATGCTATGCTCACCACAGCTGTGGCTACCGTCTGTCGTCGTACAGCACTGTTCCAGTACCATTGACCATATTCCCTGTGCTGTACCATTTATCTCCCTGCCTTATTCATTATTCCATAACTGGAAGCTTGTATCTCCTATCCTCTTCACTCGTTTTGTCTATCACCCTACCCCTCTGGCATTCATCAGTTTATTTTCTGCTTTTATGGGTCTATTTTTGCCTTTTGTTTGTTTGTATATTCATTTGTTTTGTTTTTTACATTCCACATATAAGTGAGATCATAGAGCATTTGCCTTTCTCTTTCTTACTTCACTTAGCATAATACCCTCTTGGTCCATCCATGTCACGAATGGCAGTACCTCATTGTTTTTTGTAGCTAAGTAATATCCATATACTTTTGCCAATTTTTAAAGTGGATTATTTGTTTCTTTATTGTTGAGTTGTAGGAGTTCCTTATGTTAGAAATTAGCCCTTTACCAGATATATAGTTTGCAAATATTTTCTCCCATTCCGTAGACGGCCTTTTCACTCTATTGATTAGTTCCTTTGCTCTGTAGAGGCTTTTTAGTTTGATGCTGTCCCACTTGTCGGTCTTGGCTTTTGTTGCCTGTGCTGTTGGTGTCATATCCAAGAAATCATTGTCAAGACCAATGTGAAGATTTTCCCCTATGTTTCCTTTTAGGAGTTTTACTGTTTCACATCTTATGTTTAAGTTTTCATCCATTTTTGAGTTGATTTTTTGGGTATGGTGTAAGATAAGGGTTCAGTTATGTTCCTTTGCATGTGGATATCCAGTTTTCCCAAACCATTTTTTGAAGAGATTATCTTTTCCCCATTGTGACTTCTTGAAATCCTTGCTGAAGAACAGTTGACTGAGTATGCATGGACATTTCTGGCCTCTTTATAGTATTCTGTTGGTCTCTGTGTCTGCCTCTATGCTAGTACCATACTATTTTTTTGTTGGTGTTGTTAATGTTTATTTATTTTTGAGAGAGAGAGAGAGGGAGAGAGAGAGAGGGAGAGAGGGAGAGAGAGAGAGATTGTGAGCTGGGGAGGGGCAGAGAGAGAGGGAGACACAGAATCTGAAGCAGGGTCCAGGCTCTGAGCTGTCAGCACAGAGCCCAACGTGGGGTTCTGTGCCAGGGGGAGGGATTATGGTCAGAGAGTACCATGAATTTTCATACTTTAATGCAGTTGGTTTCATGCTGGCTTAGGGTGTAGGAGCCTCTTAACTGTTTTGTGTATTTCTCATAAAGAAAATTGGTCTGTGTATTGTTTTTGAGGCACTATTTCTGTAGGAGAGGAAGGGTTTGGGGCTTTCTATTCTACCATCTTGCTGATGTCAACCCCTCTGACTATGTAATTTTTAAGGCAACTTGTTCATTGTCGGTTAAACCCTAGTTAGAGGCTTAGGGTGGGCTAATGTATTATAGCATCAAGGCCAGTATTTCATTTGGTAAACAAAATTCTGTTATGAGTTGGTAGAATTCAATTTTCCCCATAGTTATCAGATTTGTGCTGTATCAGACACCTCTGCTATGCATCTTTTTCACTTCATCTTTGCTTTCAGGCATAGCAGATGATAACAGTTCTGTGCAAGCTTCAAATTTAAATCACAGTGGTAGTGCCTTGCATTAAGGGCTTTATAGTTCTTTCATTTTCTGTTCTGGGCTGCTCCGAGATTGCACATGCTGCTCAGAAGTATGGGGGCATTAACACTCTCATGAGGGCTACCTTAACTCATGAGATGTAGGAGACAACAGATAAATACTTCTCGTCCACTCTTGGGTGGACAATTCTGGCGTCATCCTACAGGCTTTTTAGAGGTTGCAAAGTGGGAACAAGCTTTGTTGTCCCAGTTATCAGCAGTGACCTTGGGTAATGATTCCTTTGCTAATGACTGGCTTTTCCTCATTTCCTCATTCTCCCTGCTCCATTTTTACTGGTCCTTGGGATTACTTCCAAATGAATAACCTATTACAAACATTTGTATGGACTCTCCTATTGCGTAGAATATTGGTAAGACAAGGCCTTTAATTTAACTGTTATCCCACTTTATCAATGTCACCTCTAAGGATTTTTTTTATTATTAAATAATAAGGTAAAGTCCACAATAATCAAGTTCTGCAATCTGTTAGCACTCAAGTATGAGATGAAGAAGGGTACTCTGTTCCAGACCTTGCAGGAAAAGAGTACAAGCAATGGCCATGTAGTGGCTGAACTGGGGACAACCCCGAGACAGAAAAAAATGTGGAAGTTTGGAGGGTCTGAGGTGCCCAGCTGAATACAGTTTGGGAAGATGATGGAAGGGTCTTTGATATGTCTTACTGTTATCTTTGGTGCCTTTAACTTCTAATGGTCAGCGTTAGCTGTTTCACTCAGGGAGGAAAAGAGTCTGATGAATTCATCCACTGGGCTGTGTAGTGACTCTATCTTAGCTGTCTTAGGAATGTTTGCATTGCAAAAGAGGTAAGGGAGAGTGGCTCTTTGGGGGTGACATTTCCTTTACACGTAGGGTACTGGTTTTCACAGAAATTTTTAAGTCACCCCGCACGGGCCACTCAGTATTTTGTACCAAAGGTAGTGCTTATGGCCTGGGTTTAAGCTAGGGTATTGGAGGAAAAAAAATCCTATTGTATACAATACATTGTATTGTATTTAATCCATTAGTTAAAAGTTGAATAGACAAAATTAAAATAGTCTTTTTTTCCCCCCAGAAATCCTTAAGCTCTTCAACTGTCTTGAATGCCTGAAAAAAATATTATCTCCATACAGCCTAGATAAGCTTTGCTATATAAGAGGAATCTGAAGGAAGTGATGGTGGGGTGAATTTGTGATGATCAGAGCAGTCCATTCTGTAGAGATGTGAGTCCTGGCTGAAAATCATTCCAATTATGATCAGCAGACTCTGCCATCAGCTTGGGCTTCCAGACTGGGTCCCCTGCAAGGGTGTGACAGAGAGCTGTTTGGTCTTTTCCAGTGATGTGGAAGATCAAGCAATGCTAAGTATTGCAGTTAGAATTCCATTTTTGCATTCTCTTGGCTCTTTCCTAGGATTAATTCCCTGCTCACCACATTGACCAGATGCAGGAAATTTTATAGCAACCCTTTGTGGCAAACTGTTCTAGATTAACTGTAAGCATTAGAGGAAGACTGTTCTGTTTTTTCTTTCATTTTATTTTTGTTGTTGTTTTGTAGCATTACTACTTTGGTTAAGAGATTCTATTTACGGTTGGAAAAAACCCTGATTGTTGAAAATTTTCGCACTATCTCCACAGAATGTATTGGCTTGACTTTTCAATTCTGGCTTTCTAAGGGAATTACTGGGTAGGTATATGGATTCTAGAATTATTTCTTTTGACCTCCACAGAAACTCCTTTCTGAGGTGCTGTCTTCTAGCAGCTTAAAAGTGGGTCCAGCACTTTCAGGATGTTTCGATTATATGCTTCAATTAATTTATGAATCTGAGCTTACACAGAATGCCAAAACAATGAAAAATTTAGTTGTAATACTTTAAAATCTCATAAAAATGCTGTGAACTTTTAGGAGAGTCAGAATATTGGGAAAAGCTAAAGGGATGTGGAAAAGTCTGTCTCTTTGATGGCTTAATCAAAATGGAAGGTTAAATACTATAAAATTTAGAAGTGAAAAATAAAATTCCAAAATGCTTTATTTTCATTCAATTTATACTAAAAGTTAAATAATATTTTTTCACGTGAAAATTCTATTTTATCTAGTTTTGTGACTTATTTTTAAGGATGTAAACAGGCATTTCTTTTTTATATTTTATTTTATTTTTAATATTTATTTATTTATTTATTTATTTATTTATTTAATTTACATCCAGTTAGTTAGCATATAGTGCAATAATGATTTCAGGGGTAGATTCCATCCCCTGTGTATAAAACCCAGTGCTCATCCCAACAAACGTGAACAGACATTTCTTAAAGCATTTATTGTATGCCAGCCACTTAGATAATTGCTGTTATATAGATTATTTTACTTTGTATAATCTTCATAACAACCTTTGTAGATTATTACCACATTTTAAAGATGAAAAAATAGAGGCTCAATTAATGAAGTTCATGAAGCTCATGTAGTTAGTGAGGACGGAGTGTAGAGACAAATCCTATTCCCTGTTTTCCAGTCCAGGCTTTTTGAAATACACCATACCTTCCAGAACTAAATTTTTTTTTTTTTTAATTTTTTTTTTTAACGTTTATTTATTTTTTTGGGACAGAGAGAGACAGAGCATGAACGGGGGAGGGGCAGAGAGAGAGGGAGACACAGAATTGGAAACAGGCTCCAGGCTCTGAGCCATCAGCCCAGAGCCCGACGCGGGGCTCAAACTCACGGACCGCGAGATCATGACCTGGCTGAAGTCGGACGCTTAACCGACTGCGCCACCCAGGCGCCCCCCAGAACTAAATTTTAATATTCAAACCACTGCACACTAAATGCTTCTGAAACAGACCTGAAATTTGTTTGAGGACCTCTGTGTATTCACATATGCAGACTAATGGCAAGTAAATGGTGAAGATACAGACATGAGTGTACATGGAAGGTTAACCTTGACCCATGAAACCATGTTGAACATATTAAACTCCAAGTTACCTTGGGCTATTGGGGGTGGGGGTGGGGGAGATGGATTATAGATGAATCTGGAAGGAGACTGAGTGACCCAACTATCTCAGGCTTAAAGCAAAACATGTAGAGAAACTATAATCGGATGGATTAAGGAGGTCTAGTGAGCATTTGACAATAGACTAGAGAAAGGTCCCTTGGAGGCTCCATATGTGCAGAGAAAACACTTCAGAAAGAAAATAGTTTTTGAAGCAATGTGGAAATTCTAGAATCCAATGATGATACGGCTCCACAGCAAGATAACAAAGTCTTGTGGCGGTTATGAATAAAGGCTGACAATATGCCTGAGAAAATAAATACAGCAGGTAGAAGGAATGAAGTTGGAAAGGGGCAGGCAGGTTGAAATGATTGAGTTGTTGACTTTGGGACCAGCATGTTGAAGTTAGGACAGGGTTTTAAAAGGCCTAAGAAATACTGAGATACCACTTCATACTCATCAGAAAGGCAGAGTTACACCTTTTAAAATTGTCCAGTAGGTCTTAGATGGTCTGTTCTGTTTTCTAAATTATTTTTTTCTCTTTATATTTCAGTTCAGGAAGTTTCTATTCATCTGTCTTTAAGGTCACTAAATTTTCCTTTGGCTGTGACCAGTCTACTGATGACCCATCAGAGATATCCTTCATTTAACATTGTTTTTGATTGTTAGTATTTCCTTTGGTTCTTTCTCAAAGTTTCTGTCTCTCTGCATACACTATCCATCTGATCTTACATGTTGTCTATTTTTTTCCATCAGAGCACATAACATAACATAACATAACATAACATAACATAACATAACTACATAACACAGTTGTTTTAAATTCCTGCATGATAATTCACAAATCTGTATTTTATCTGAATTTGGTTCTAATGCTTGCTTTGTCTCTGTGGACTGGATTTTTTCTTTCTTTTTTAGCTGCCTTGTAATTTTTATTGAAAAACGGGTATGATGTATTGGGTAATTGGAACTGAAGTAGATAGGCCTTAATGTGAGGTTTTATATTAATCTGACAAGGAGTTGGGCTGGAGACAGCACAAGTTGGGGAGGGGCAGAGAGAGAGGGAGAGAAAGAGAATACCAAGCAGGCTCCACACTGCCAGTGCAGAGCCCAACACAGGTCTTAAACCCATGAAACTGTGAGATCATGGTTCGAGCTGAAACCGAGAGTTGGATATTTGACCGACTGAGCCACCCAGGTGCCTCAAGGAAGTAAGAATTCTTATATGGTGCTATAGAAAGTATAAATGGGCACAGAAATCTCACATACATCTGTCACCTTTATTTACTGAAATTAGATCTGCTTTGGCTCTTTGAATCAGCATTGCCACTCCTAAGTATATAACCCGGCAGGATGGACAGTTTGAGGATGTTTATTTTGATGTGGTTTATAGCAATTGGAAATTATCAGTATAGGTATCCATCATTGGTGGATTGGGTAAATAAAATATGGCAGGTATATACAATGGAATACTGCATAGCGGTTAGAATGGATTCCTGCTGGATAATGGATAGACATTAAAAAGACAGTGTTGAAAAAGTTGAAAGACAATCATATTTATAGCCTAGCATTCATATAAATAGAAGAAGAAATACATAAACAACACTAAAAATTTTATAAGCATACATGAATATTTAAGGACATATTTCAAACATACTAGAATTGATGTCTGTGCAAAGGAAGCAAATGAAAATGAAGATGGATAAGAAGGAGAAAAATAAAACAAACAAGAGAACAGCTTTCCGTGGCTGATAAGGATAATATGCTATGGACTGAAGAACATGACTGACTCAACTCTTTGGAGTTCTAAAATACCAACCAACCAACCAACCAATCAGCCCCCTTCTCCCTCCCTCCTAAAAAAAACCTAAGGAAGTACAGAATTTGAAAGTCTAAAATAGATTTAGTGGTATGAAGCTGGATTCAAATATGAGGAATATATATATCTAGATATCAGCAAAGCATAATAAAACATATTTATTGAACTTGAATTTGCCTATGTATTAGCCAAGAATTTGTACAGCTTATTTTGCACTGCATGATACGGTTGACAAGTTTGAAATTGTTTAAGAGTGATGAAGAAAATAACTTTCTTTACTTGTTCATTTTTACATTCAGAATATGTATAATAAGCATAAATGGGATAGTTCCAAATTGGCTCATGTAATCCCACTTTGGCCAGAGGTAGAATTTCCTTTAATATCACCATTATATTATCCCTCATGGAAGACAAGTGTGTAATTGTCTATACAAAGGATTTACATGTGTTGGGGTGCCTGGGTGGTTCAGTCAGTTAGGCGTTCGACTCTTGATTTTGGCTCAGGTCATGATCTCATGGTACATGAGTTAGAGGCCCAAGTTGGGCTCTGTGCTGATGATGAGGAGTCTGCTTGGGATCCTCTTTCCCTCTCTCTCTGCCCCGACCCGCCTCCTCCCCCCCATGCTCATCCTCTGTCAAAAATAAATAAACTTAAAAAAAATTTTTAAATAAAAAAACCAAAAACAAAGGACTTACAAGTGTTCTATTGGGCTACAGTTATTTAAAGGAGAGCACTACATTAATTAGACAGCTATGCCCTTCACTGACCAGACTTTTTCATCTCCAAAAATTGAGGTGGTATTATTCCTTCCACTCCAGTTTATGTAGACTTACTTCACTTTCTCTTCTCCTTTCTAGTTGGATTTCTTTAAAAACAGAGTAGCTCAACCTGCCTTTCCATATCTAAACTTTTCATTTTGCACAGTCCTTTGCTATTTTCCCACTGTAGGTGACAATTCTGTTCTGAAGTTGGGCAGAGGAGGGGACCAAGAGGAAGAATTTGGTGAGCCTGTGGACAGGGTAATGTGGGGAACAGGCAGGAAGCAAGTTAATACTTGGACTATCATCTCCACACATATGGAGATGGAAAGGCCTAATGAGGTATACAGAATGAATGAAATAACTTTGAGGAGCTTACAATTTAGTAGTCCTACTCATTCATACCCTCAAACATAGAGTAGACATGTATTGAACACTTACTTTGTTCTAGCAACTGTGTAAGGAACATGGTGCTTGCATTCAAGGAACTCAGTCTATTGAGGGAGTCAGCCATGCACAGAAATAAGTCAAATAGATCATAATAAATGCTGAAATAGAGGAAAACGAAGTATTGTGGAGCTCTAAGAAAGAGTGTCAAACTGCTAATTCCAAGAGGAGGCTGGTGGATGGAGGGTGACAAGAGCCAACAGAGGAAAGAATGGGCAAATTAGGGAGGTCTTAAATATATGGGACCTTTTTTTTTTTATTTCACGATTTTATTTATTTTTTAAATTTATTTTTAATGTTTTTATTGAATTTTTTAATGTTTATTTCTGAGGAGACGGGGAGAGAGATAGAACATGAGCAGGGGAGGGTCAGAGAGAGAGGGAGACACAGAATCCGAAGCAGGCTCCAGGCTCTGAGCTGTCAGCACAGAGCCCCACACGGAGCTCAAACTCACAAACCGTGATATCATGACTTGAGCCGAAGTTGGACACTTAACAGACTGAGCCACCCAGGCGCCCCTTCAATGTTCTTACTTTTGAGAGAGAGGGAGAGAGGGGGCGGGGAACGGGCAGAGATAGGAAGACGGAGGGTCTGAAGCAGGCTCTGCACTGACAGCAGAGAGCCCGATGTGGGGCTTGAACTCACAAACTGTGAGATCGTGACCTGAGCCGAAGTCAGATGCTTAACCGACTGAGCCACCCAGACACCTTGCATTTCAGATGATTTTAAATTATTAATACATAAAGGGGAAGGACATATGAAGGACTCATTTAGTTGAGTATGCTTTTAAAAGGAATAGCCTATCTAAATGTCATTAATTTATTAATTCATTTATTAATTTATATAACCAATGTTGCAGGTGCTATGCTAGACTCTCAACCACAAAATGGGAAACTCCCTCCTTCAGAGGGCTCACAGCATATCTAAATTTTACCATTGGTTCAAGTGGTGTTCTATATATAGGGAAATTTTAGGTAGAGAAATTACTGGTTGAGAAAAAGTTAACTTTCTTAAAGTAGACACTATTTTCCAGGCATTCTGCTGTGCGCTTTTCACCAGTTATGTCATTACTCTCAGTGTTTTAATGAAATAGGTATTATTTTTCCCTCTCAGATGAAGACTTGCAATGCAGCTGCAAAGTAACAGAATCAGAAACCTCTGCCCCTGGTTTCCAACTCCAAAACCCATGTCGTATATATTTTTTCTCTGTTCAGGCTGCCTCTCTTTAGATATTTTAAAATACCGATTTTCCCCGATTATAAAAGTGGAATGTATAGAAAAGCATAAATACAAAAAGAGAAATTGGCCATTTCTGACATTCTTGAGGTATACTGCCCAGTATGGTAGCCTGAAATAAGTTGTGCTATAAATGCAAAATACACACCAAATTTCATGGACTTAGTATGAAAATATATAAAATATCTCATTAATCATTTTTTGTATTGATTATGTATTCAAGTGGTAATATTTAAATATATTTGGTTAAAGTATGTTATTAAAATTAATTTCATTTGTTTCTTTTTGCTGTTTTAATGTGGATGTTATAAAATTAAAAATCACATCTGTGGCTTACACCATATTTCTACTGGACAGTCCTGATCTATAGGATATATGCCAAGTCTTTTTCCTATGCATTTACATAAATTAAAAATTATGATTGTTTTATACTCAGTGTTTTAATTTTATTCATGTATTTTGGTAAATGTTTATTTTTGAGAGAGACAGAGAGAGAGAGAAAGGGAGAGAGAGCGAGTGAGTGGGGGAGGGGTGGAGAGAGAGGGAGACACAGAATCCTAAGCAGCTTTGAGTCTATATGAGTTTTAGTTACTCAGAATTATCGTGTTGCTTAATATTGTTCTTGAGCTGCATCTTCTAAGTGAATAATGAGTTAACTGTATACTTTTTAGGACAGCAACCAAATATAATCCCATAAAAAGGATTCCATTTGATGGTCACTAAAAAGTATTTAAAATGACCTGTTTTTCAGAGATGTATTTTGGTTTCAAGCAACTGCTTTCTTTTCTTTTTGTGTCAGGTCCATTCAGTGGTTAAGTTTTTTTCCCCCTGTACTTCAGAGGGAAAATGTCAGAAAAATCTCCTTCTGTTACGTGCAAAATAAACAGAACCCCACTGGAGTTCATGAGCTGCCTGACTGGTATTTACACCAATGGGCTCATTGAATAGCAGAACATGCTGTTTCTGTCATATCAAACTTGGGTCAATCTGATAAATAGGCCTAACAGCTCTGCTGTTTCAGTGACTCTGAGTTACTCGAGTCCACATTTCTCTTTCTCATAGTGAAGACCAGAAGATACATCCCAGGTGTGACGGCCCTCTCAGCCGCTTCTCCCTGTTGGTTTGCCTGGAGTTCAGGCTTCCAGCTTGAATACTGTGAGCCTCACTGGCAAACACCACGTGCTTCAGATGGTGGTCCATCTGAACTCAATCATCACAGGACAGGAAAGAGCAAGTGTGTGCCGTGCATTATTCTTGTTGGCTTGCTTTTTAGTTTGGCTGCCTTTATCAGTGTTTCTGTTTAGCTGGGACACTTGGAATTAAAACTGTTCTTTTGAGGCAGGGGTATGGGAAAAGGGACAATCTTCCTAACACAAAATGCTAGCGACAAAAGGGATAATCACTGGGGGGGGGGGGGGGGTGTGTGTGTGTGTGTATGTTTGTGTGTGTGTGTGTGTATGATTCCAACCAACTTATAATGGACTCAACTGGTTTGGGGTTTCCTAATGATTCTGTTGTGACCAGATGAGATGAACAAATATTTTAAAATACACTTTAGCCAAAATTAAAGTCTCTGATAGTAAACTTTAACAGGGAACCGAAAACCACATGTGAAGGAAATGTTTATTTCTTTAAGTCCTAACCACTGGCTGAATATCTAGCACTCAAAATAAGGCCATCGTATTTGTTGCTTACCTAATTTGTGGCCCTTTCTATAGTCTTGTGACTTATGTCTCTAAGGAATTGATCCTGTTTATCTGGCTATGATTTTTCTTTACGTGCTTTCCTTTCAAATACATGCTGATAACCAACATCTGGGAGAGAAAAATGTGTACCGTGTCTCCTTAGCTGTTAGCATAGGAAAAACTAATTGAGGTTATGTGTAGGATAAAATTGGTGTTTGTGCAGTAAAGAGCAAAGGGATAGTAGAGTCTAATTAGCAAGTAAGAAAACTTTCCATATGCTAGTGGGAGAGAGCTCTTGTCTGTGACGTTGCAAGACTCTTACACTGTCAGAGCCTCTTATTTTCTGCTTTTGCCTCTAGTTGTTAACTAATTATTTCTCCAGTCCAATCTTAGGACAGAGCACTTTTCTGGGATGATAACCACTGAGAATGCCTGGCCACAGAGCCAGGAATATTGGCAAAATGCATAAGCACCCTAATTCTGATATCCATCCCCTTAAGAGTTTTTATTAGGTATATGTGTGGTAGGGAATGGTGAAAACAATAGATATTTTTAACAAAAATGGCCAATAAATTTATACTAGCTGTGCGGAATTAACAGAAACAGAAAAAGTGTGACAAAAGATGTGGAAAGCTTAAATCATCTTAAATGGGGTACAATTAGCAGAGTTAAATGTTTTTATATTAATTAGTAAAATAGAGCAAAACCCCAAGAAACACCGGAAGATAAGTACAGTATATTAATAAGGACTAGGAAGATGTAGGATTTCTTCCTATTTTTATGAAGGCACTCGACAACAAATGATTTTTGTGTCATTGGCTTGTTTATTATATATCTGTAAGATTTTCAGATGCAATTTATATGCAATCACTTTTGTGATTCTGTCATAACAGGGATAACAGAGGGATTTTAAAGTGGGGATAAGATTTTTTTTTTCTGCCTAACAAATGTAACCTAGGTAAGTTTTTGGTCTGGTGACCAGAACCTGCTTTCTAGAAATCAGTGGTCTCTTTTGGCTTATTTTTGTGAATAGTAGTGACTCGTCAATTAAATCAATATTTAGTAAGGGCCAAATAGTCATTCACTCATAAATACCTCAAAAAAAGTGTGTAAGCATCTACCATGTGCTTAACATTCTTAATTTCAATGAGGGATGCAGTTAGAAACAAATTGTTTTATACCTTCAGGGAATTTACAGTGTCACAGAGAGAGAAGACATCACAGGGATTGAATAATCCTGAACTAAGAGAGCAGTGGGAGAGTTAATGAGTAGCCTGAACAGGGAAGAGGGAGAAACTGCTATGGGTTGGGCTAGTCTGAAAAATAAGTTGGAAACAGAGGCATGATATTCATGAGAAGCTTTGCATAACTTCCATGACATCTATGAGTATTTTGGTTCTGGAATTCCTCTACTCCAACTCTTTTATTTTACTGATGGAGAAATTGAGGCCCAAAGAACATAAGTTTGCCTGAGGTGCAGTCAGGCAGTGGCTGACATGGGGTGGAATCCAGTTTCCCAGACCACTGGCTTAGGGTGCTTTCTTTTTTTTTTCTTTTAAAAGTTTATTTATTTTGAGAGAGAGAGAGAGAGAAGGCACAAGTGGGCAGGAGAGAGAGAGAGAATATCCCAGGCAGGCTCCACACTGTCAGCACAGTGCCTGACGTGGGGCTCAAACTCATGAACCGTGAGATCATGACCTGAACCAAAAGCAAGAGTCTGATGCTTAACGGACTGAGTCGCTTAGGTGCCCCCAGGGTACAAATTTAAGAGATGGGCTAGTGGACCAGCACAGACCTTTGTAGTTAATCTCTTTTTTGTTGTCACTCCTTTCAGATTTTCAAAATTTTAACTTTGAAGTTTATATTTCTGATTTATTGTTCACAACTACTGTAGTGTTTACTGTAGAAAGATGTGATCATGTATGTGCCATTGAGACCTCTTGAAAGCACAAAGTTGAATGAAAATTAAATGGCTGCACTAATGCTTCAGCGAAGCACTTAACCCTTTTTCCTCTCTTCTGCACACCTCCCCCAACCCTCCCCAGCCTTTTGTTTCAGACACCGGGCACCACCCTGGAAATGATGAATGAGGCTGGCGGCATGGACACAATTCCTGTCGAAACTGTCTAGATCTGGTATTTCTCTATGAAACCCTCCAACACCTTCCTCCCGGCGGTGGGCTTGCGGTTTTTGAAGGCCATACCTGCTGCACCCTCTTTTTCCTTGCAAAGCAATAAAGCGATTGTTTCTCTTTATCCCCAACTCTGTCTTCATGTTATATTTTGGCTCTGAAACACAGAGGTCGGTTTTCGACAAAACCGTTTTGCTGTCCTATGAAAGTGATATTCATGGAAGGTAGCATGAACTTGCAAGTTAGAGTAGGGATATGTAAAACAAAATGTTTTTGAGTTTGTCATCCCCCACCTTTATCCTTTACCTCTCGTGGCCCTAATGACCTCCATTTTCCCCCTCCGTAAAGAAATCTTTCAACAGCTCTCATATATGTGCCTGTATTATTATTATTATTATTATTATTATTATTATTTTTCCCTGACAAAGCCTACCAGGAAACCACTGTTTGAAAAGTTCAGTACGGCTTCCAATCTCAGGCTTTATCTTTGAAATTTTGCACACTGAGTTAAAATATTGCTACATTTGTGGCCTGGGATCGTCCCTCCTAATTCCATATGAAACAAGAGTGCCAAAGAACTCTTAGAACTCCCCTTGTGAATTTGCTTGGTGAGCAGTTCTGGACTTGGCGTTTTAATCTCTCCATCAGGATCAACGTGATCCTGTGTTAAAGCCAAGGTCAAGTGGGATAAGCAGTTGAACTTTCTGCTTTGTCTTGCGTGGCTCCTTGAAACATGTAACCTTTCTAGGCTTGGTTTTGCTTTGGAGGGGAATCTGAAGTCCAAGCAGATGTTTCTTTCCTTCTTTTGAAAACCCCTTTTCCTTTTACTAGGCATGGTGTCAAAGAAGCAATTGGGGGTAGATTAGGTAGAAGGTGGAAGGTCAGTGTTTTCTTTGTTAATATTGCAAAATAAGAGTTTTTTTGGTGTTTTATTTATTTTTATTTTCTGCCAGTTGGGCCACTGAGAGTAAGTTGTTGATTCTGAAGACGTAGATTTAATCCCTTCATGGGCCAGCAATGGCTCTGGAGTCAAGGTAAGAAAAGAAAAGACTGGGCTATAGCCATATGATCCCTTTTAGTTGGCAGAAAATAAACCCCTTAAGCAATGAGCTGTCACCTTCTAAGGCTTTTTCCTCCAGTGCAGTCAGTGTAAATGACTCCCTTCTTCCGCATAATGCTCTAATTTATCTTTGTTACTAATAACGTGTGAATAAAGTGGTAGTTAAGCTGCTGTTCTCCGATGCAGTCCCATGTTTTCTCAAATGAACCAGCATGCGCGCATTATCTTTAATCAGAAGCGACATTTATGGTCAACTTTATGGCCTCTGTCATTTCACGTGGCTCACTCACAAGTCCCTTAAAATAACTGTCCTTTCACAACGTCAAGTGGTTGACCTTCTGCTTCAGGATAGCCTGTGGGACAACCCACCAGCTGGTAGTGGTATTTGATGACAGAACTCCATACACTCACTTCTGCCTTTTTCTACCTGGAGGTAGAAGTCTAAACCTCCAGTTCATATTTTCTGTACAGCCTTTGGGATAGTGGCAAATCATTCTCTGGCTAATTTCGTGGGCAAAAAATAATTAAGAAAAAAAAAAACCCCACAAAGAATGGAGGGCACATATAAAGGTTCTAGAATTTTATGGTTGGGAAGAGATCCTTGCAAGGAAATTGAAAAATGGCTTCTAGGTATCATGGCCAATAATCAGTGCCACTTTTGTGGAAACACTAAATATGCCTGAATTCTCACGTAAATCATTTTTTCTTGTTTTGCCCTTGTCTAGTAGCCAAAATTAGCTTTCTGTCCTTTTGTCATTAACTGGGGAGCACTGCTAACTTTTTGACTGAATAGATGGTATAATGTAAATAGTAAATAAAAGATGGATTGTTAATTCTCATTGCACATAAGAAATACTGTGCCTAGGTTCCAGTTTCTAGGCTTCTGATTGAATTGGTTTTGTGTTGAGGGAGGATGGGTGGCATTGATTTTTGTTTTTTTTTGTTTTTTTTTTTGTTTAATGTTTAGTTTTGAGAGAGAGAGAGAGAGAGACAGAGGGAGAATCTCAAACAGGCTCTGTGCTGAACAGCCTGATGCAGGGCTCAATCCCACAAACTGTAAGATCATGACCTGAGCCCAAATCAGGAGTCAGAGGTTAACCAACCTTATGTGACCTTATGTTGATTTCTTTTTAAAAGATTCTGAAATTATTCTAATGAACCCCCGCTGACAACCATGGTAGGCAGAGACCCTGGAAGCTACCACCTATGTTAGGGCATTTTGATTGCAAAGATAGATTCTTCTTTCAGGAAAAAAAAAAAAAAAAAGAAACAATCATATCTTGGGGCCCCCTGGGTGGCTCAGTTGGTTAAGCGTCTGACTTCAGCTCAGGTCATGATCCTGCAGTTCGTGAGTCACAGCTCTGCGTCAGGCTCTGTGCTGATAGCTTAGAGCCTGGATCCCGCTTCGGATTCTGTCTGCCTGCCTGTCTGTCTGTCTCTCTCTGCCCCTCCCCGCTTAATGCTCCGTCTCTCTGTCTCTCTCTCTCAAAAATAAATAAACATTGAAAAAAGATATTTAAGAAAAGAGTCATTTCTTTTTCACTATCTATTCAACTGCATAGTTACATATTGAAAAACTTCTGATGAAACTAAAATTAAGCCTTGTTTAATCTTCACGAACAAAAAGCGTATAGTGACCTAGATAACTGTTTTTGTTGAGAGTTTGCTTCTTGGGCCAGGATTACAAATTATGATGAATTTATAGAGAATTTTTATAAATATGAACAAATAAATTCCCTTTTTTTGCCTAACCTAATTTGAGCTGCTTCTGTCCCTTACAATCCAAAGATCTCTGCTCAAATGTGGGACAGACAAAATATTATAGCAACTATTACACTTAGTTGCTTATTACTTAGTCAGGACCTCAGAGGTTCCCGACACTGCATCTATCTTTTGTATGAGTGTTTTATGCTTTTTAAGAGTTTTTGAGTTGAACATGTAAATGTTTTCTGCTCTCATTTGGAATCATGTATTTCTAGCTGGACTATAAGCTCCTTGAAGGTGATTTAATGTCTTGATTTTTTTTTTTTTTTTTTTTTTTTTTTTTTTTTTTACTTTGCAATGTGTAGCATAGTGCTTGGCCCACAGTAAGCATTTAAATTACTTCTCAGTTGAGTTTTCAGACCAAGGAAGAAGAGAATTAAATAGCCATGTAATAAAAGATGCAGAACTAGCCTCAGCACCTATTAGTTGAATGTGACTTGCGTAAGACTGAGGACAATTAAAAAGAAAAAAGAGCCCCCCTGAAATCTTAGTATAGATCTAAGTACTGACAGATGAAAAGATCTAGAATGAAGGAATGAGCTGAATAAGATGCCGAGGAAGTGTAAGAAGTTCTGATAGTTTCTGATTTACTGGGCCAGTGTTAGGTGCGGACGTCACAGTCTTTGGCGGACTGTGAGCCGTGGCAGTTCAGTGGCTGCCAAAATCATGGGCTCTGGACTCAGAAACACTCAGGGGTCAGATCCGACCTCCGCTGCTCACTAGCAAGATGATCTTGAATAAATTATGTAGTGTGTTTCAGAGTTCGTTTTATTATTAGAAATTGTAATTCAGCTCATGACATTTATGTAGTGATAACATGGTAAAGAGGAAAGAGTGTGGGGATTAGCATCCAGTGCCCTGGGTTCAAATCCCAACTCTGTCACTTCTTGTCGCCTGTTCTCTGTTCCGCGAAATATGGGTCATAACTTTCTGTTGGCTTACCTCTCAAGGCTGCTATGGGCAATAATGACAAAGCCGATGAGAAATCGTAAAGGGCTGTCCTAATGTAATTATAAAAAAAAGAGAGAGCATTCCTATTCTTCTAACTTAAAAAGTCTGTAAATAGAAAGGTTGGGGCCTCATCATTTCGATGAAGTCCAGTGACAGTAAGCATACCGTTGTCGATACAGTAGAGTAGGTACCTTTCAGCATAGTCTGTCTTTATTCCGGGATTAGCCCTGGGAATAAACATGAAGCTCAAAAGTATCTTTGGCTGCATAGACTTAGAGATGACAAAAACATCTAAAAAGAACATTATGATCTCATAAACGACACCGAAATTCTCACTTGGGCATTGTGATTCAGCAGGTTTTTCCTTTATTTGAAGGTAATTATCTACCTTGTGGCTGTCATGTTTATAAAGTAAACCCAAAGTATTTAGTTTCCATTTGTTTTGTTTAGGTTGGTTTTTCCTTTGTCTTGCCCTGGGTCTGAAGGAAGCCCGCGCATAATAGGAATGGCATGGAGCTATTTTCAAAAATGTGGCCAGAGGAGCTAGAGCCGAACAACCACTGCAGAAATAAACAGTATCTACTTTTATGACCTGACTTGAGCAGCAGTGGGGACCACAGAAAGCCTCCCACCTGCTACAGGCATTACTGCCCTTTGTCTTGTGTTCTTCATTTATTCTCCCACCAGTGGTACCTGTTGCCACGTCTCCTTCCAGTGCTGGGAATGTTTACTTTTCTCTCAGTGTGCAGGTTTGGATGCACTTTCTTTCTGGAAATCTATCAAAGTCAGCCTCTAGCCTGCGGTCTAGAACACAGAAGAGTTTAGTCATAGCTTGGTCCAACTTCTGAACAATGAATGATATTAAACTTCTGATTTCTGAAATGTTTACGTTAGCTCTAGCCACGCTGTTTACTGCAGTTGTGGACACTAACACTGTTTGGTCCAGATGAGAGAACAAGATCAGCAACTGAGATTGTTTTGTGTTGTAAGTTCTACTTGCAGATGTCCTCAAACTAATGAAAGCCAGAGTGTATTTCTTTCTCTGATCACATGATCAGAAAACCAAGGTTGATGGGGACATTCAGAAAGCTTTACTTTCCAAAGTTAACAAGTGATTGTGGGAAGTAATGTCAGGCCTCTTTAGACATTTTCTGACAGGATTAAGAGGTACTTTGCTTTCTTGGGTATATTTCAGAGGCCCATCAAAGCCTTGTGTGTGGAAAGGAGTATGTACTATATCTTAGTAGTGTCTATTTTGCTATTACTTTTTAAACTGCGAGGGTATGAATCATTTCGGTACGTAAAACAAGCATTGAATTCAAGTAGTTTTCAATCAGCTAAAAATATGCTTTATTTTCTCAATAATTTTGGCTCTGTGGACATGGTTTTGGAGCATACACTGCCTGGTCTTAGAAATATGCATAGAAAGAACCTCACTTCATTTTTCCTTTTGTTTTCATTTGTTTAATATTATACTAATAGACAAGTTGGGCCAACTAAAGAGACAGAAAAAGAGGCAACTTAAGAGAAGGGTGATTTTAATTAACAAACTCCTTTTAAAGCTGCTGAAATCTGCCCCTTGGATTGGCAATGCTTTACCATTAGAACCAGACAGACCTGAAAAATCTTGAACTTTTCTTTCACTTAAATTTTTCACAAAATAATTTCTTTTTTTTTTTTAAATGTTTTTATTTATTTTTGAGACAGAGAGAGACAGAGCATGAACGGGGGAGGGGCAGAGAGGGAGGGAGACACAGAATCCGAAGCAGGCTCCAGGCTCGGAGCCGGCAGCCCAGAGCCCGACGCGGGGCTCGAACTCACAGACCGTGAAATCGTGACCTGAGCTGAAGTCGGACGCTTAACCGACTGAGCCACCCAAGCACCCCAACACAAAATAATTTCTTTGGAAAGAAAGGAGTGATCATTCAGGAGATTTTCCACATTGCCCTGGAGAGAGAAGTATAGTTTTAAATCTTACTTGAAGAAAAATAGATACAGTTTTAAATCATTCCTTGAAGGTATTAGTGGACTGCATAGGCTTTATTCCATGATAGAAAACACGAATACAATGGGAACTTATACAATGAAAACAATTTTCAACTTGTACACCATGGAAGCTGCGTGCTTTGCAACAGGAAGATGATGCAGCAAAGGAATTTGGACAGCAGCTTGAGATTTGCTATAATAGCATTTGAAATGCCACTTTCTAAGGATTTTGTTCTAATCTGCTAAACTTGGATCTTTGAACATTTGAAGCCTAAGAAAGCCTGCTTGATTCTTTTTATTACCATAGTAATATTAAAGAATATACATAGTCTTTTGTTTAGAACCCTTTTGATATATCTATCCATTAAATGTGTAAAGCTTTTTCTTGAAAACACGTTGCTGTTGTATTTTAACTTTGAACATATGTGAGTTTCTCTAAGCCATATAATACAGTAAGTATGCAGAAAAATATGTATTCACCTGCCCTGTCAACGAGGCTAGTGTCTTCTAAGCTAAATGAATTCACTTAGGAACAACTTTATTAACAATGGTGATAGCAAAAAGCGAACATTTTTCTCAGTACTTATTACATGAAAGGAAGGTGCTATGCACTTTACATGTGGCAGAGAGTGGCTAGTTTTCTCCCATCCTGTTTCCTCTCTTTCCTGGCAATCCAGTGAGTACATTGTCATGCTCATTTATAATTAGGTGTGGCCATGTGGATTATTTCTTGCCAATGGAATAGTAGTGATGTGTACCACGTCTAGGTCTAGCCCATAAAATCCTCCCACATGGGATGCTCTGTGCCCTTTTCTTTTCTGCTGGCTTGTGGTTCCAATGTTCCTGATTGAAGTAGAGCCCCCTGACAATCAAGAAAACCAATGTAGGATTGTATGTGTGTGAGAAATAAATTTTGTCCTGTTGAAGTTGTTATAATTTGGTCACTGATTTGTTGGAGCAGCTAGCATTACTTTAATGGACATGTATTTAATTCTTTGCTCTTTGAGATAGAAGTACTATTTTACCCATTTTAAGGATAAGGAAACTGGCTGATAGAGAATTAAAAAAATAATGCCTAAGTGAACAGTTCCTAAATGGTAGAGCTGAGACCTGATCCGAGTTCTGTAGATGCCTCTTTCTCTTAATATGATTAGCAGTAAGAGGTAACACAATACTTTATGTTTCAAATCTTACAGTTTGCATTACACAGCTCAACCCTTTAGTATTGAAAAAATGTTGTTTGCATACTAGGCTCTCAGTAAAGTCCAGTATTCACCAACCTTTGTCTGCAAAATTTTTGTGGAGATAATTGGGAATTGTTTTTCAAAGAAAATTGAGATTTATTTAAGTTATATAGCACTAATATTGTAGATTTAAAAGAAGAGTTAAAATTATATCACTAGTGGGTCACCTGGCTCAGTTGGCAGAGTGACTCTTGATCTTGGGGTCGTGAGTTTGAGCCCCATGTTGCATGTAGAGATTACTTTAAAAAATTGGGGTACCTGGGCGGCTTAGTTGGTTAAGCATCCGACTCTTGGTTTGGGTTCAGGTCATGATCTCGCGATTATGAATGAGATCAAGCCCCACCAGGCTAATCTCCAAGCATGGAGCCTGCTTGAGATTCTCTCTCTTTCTCCCTTTACCCCTTTCCTGCTCTCTCTCTCTCTCCCTAAAACATATATATAAAAAAAAAGAAAAAGCTATGTCACTAGAGTGTCATTATATGAAGATTTATGATCAATATTATCAAATAATACAAATCTATAGTGTACTTTTTCAAATCACTTTTTTTTTTTTTTTTAGTTTAAATTGGTTATTTAAAACATTAACAGAAACTACTTTTGTTACTTTTGGTATTTTACTCAAGTTATTTTCACTGAACTATTTTGTGGTTTTGATCATAGGAAATCTTCATAGTCATTTTAAATCTGAGGTCTGTATTTTTAGATCCCTGTGTCTCATTGTCATTCAAGAGACTGTGGGCTTTCCCACATCTATCAAGGGATAGCACTGTAACTGCATCATGTTATTTGGATCATTGGAAAATATGTTTTGAACTGTTGCCATAATGTATGCACAATCAAGTTAAACAAGCACACTAAATTCATCACAGGATAATACGTCTTTAAATGTAGAGACTTTGCATGGCTTATTAAAAAAAAAAAGAAGAAGAAGACAGAAGAACCAAGTCTTGAAGTCTTGGAAGTACATACATGCCTGAAGAGAAAAAGCCTACTGGTTAGTAGAAAACTTGAGCATCAATTAGATTTAAGGAAAGCATTCTCAGAGGTTCAGAACAAGTAGTGAAGTACATGAAGGCATTGAGAAAGCTCACAATTTGTATAACAAAATGCTTGGAATACCAGAGGAAATACACTTTCGCTATTGTTTTATAAAATAACATATTTATTCATGGTTAATAACTAAGTATAACATTCCATGCTAAGGACCAAAGTCCTTCATTTTCTTATTGAAACATTGGAATGGTTTTCTATAATAAAGAATGAAAAACCTTGCTTCTCAATAACAGACTGATGGGTTTGTCTCACTGGAAAGTGTTGTTTGGCAGTTTTCTCTTTATCTTGCAAAGGGCTCCCTGCTAATTCTCAGCATTACCTGTTACTCTTGACCTCAAGACTCTAGGAGTAGAGTCTAGTTTATGGGCCAAACTTCCTAGAGGAACACCAGGTCCTACACTTTTTGCATATAAAGTTCCATTTAGTCCTGGCAATGCAAGGCTTTCTGGTTCAAAGAGAAGAGTCTTATAAGACTTCTTGGACACCACATAACTCTTACAAAACAACATTTTGATGAATTAAGTGTAAATGAATCAGAAACATATGGATTAAATTTCCTTTGAAATATGCATGCCTTTTCTGAATTAAGGGGGAAAGCATTTGGCAAAATGTATTTTGCTGAACCCAAAACACTAGAATAAAGCTCAAAGTTTTCCTGGACCCCCAAATTATGCTGGAGTCTCTTTTCTTTTGAAATTAATTCATGTTTAGGTTTAATACTGTTTATTTTTTATATTTGAAAATGACTTTACTCTGACCTCTAATTTCTTCCCTGGATTTGTGCTTCCCTTTGTTCTTGATAAAAGCCCTGGCACTCAGAAGGATGCATCCAACTTTAAGTTCATGTTATCATCCAAATGTTGGTAGAAGATGTGCATTCTGCTTCCCTGGGTCTAACTGTGCAGTCTTAATTTTTACATCTTATTCAAACTAGAAAGTATTGTGTAAGTTGTCTAGAATATTCCCCCATGCTGTGGTCACTTGGAAAAGGCATGAAACTGGAGGACGTTTGAAGATGTGGAAGAAAGAGACACCAGGTCCCAATTTGATAGAGGTAAACATAGCGACACCCAGCGAGGAAACTTGTTGTGTGGTAAGGGCGATTCTGTTCCTGCTCTGCTGCTGTAGAGGGTACGTCTCTGCCTTTTCCACCTTCCTCATTAAGTCATGGTGATAGAAGAGGAAATGAACGCAGTTGGCTCTTACTAAATTTTAATATCCCCTTTTCCTCTTTGACTTTATTTACCTCTTTGGGTGGCCCTATGTTAAGAAGGACAGTAGATGCTTACTGAATTTGCTCTGCTCTGTGCATTGGCGGTTAAGATTCTCCTTTCCTTTTACCTGAGAATTCTAGATAAGGAACACAAGCCTTCTGACCTCTCCAGTCTGCTCCAGATACTTCTTCTTTACTTCACTCAACTATATGCAACAAGTCTTCTTCATCTTACTTAAATGAACTTTCTCCTTTCAGGGTCTTTGCACATGCTGTTCTCTGGGTGTGGAGTACTCCTCTACTTTCCGTCTCCCAGTCACTCCCATGGCTAATCCAATTCAGCTTTCAAGTCACAGTTCAGACATCACCACTCCAGAGAAGGTCTTTGGTGAACAGCCTATCTCCAGTAGGTTCCTTTTTCTTCTGAAGTTAATTTTTTTTCCTTCAAAGTAGTTAAAATCACAATTTGTAATGATTCCAGTGATATGTTTGTTCCCCTGTTTCTATTTCTTCCAAAAAGGTAAGGATTGTATTTGCCTTGTGTATGATTTTTTATTTCAATGTCTAGCAGAGTACCTGGTGCACAGCAGGCATTGAACAAGTGTCGAATGAGTGACATGCAATTTCTGTAGCAAACTTGCTAGAGAAATAGAAGAGATAGTAGATGGAATTGGTTGAAAGGGTTTGCTGGGACATTACATTGTGTTTGTTGTCCTGGCTTAATGATTAATGATTTAATGTCTCTTTCACTTTCAGCAATGCCCTGGTTTGGATTATGAATTACATGGTCACTCTAGTTATCTAGTATTTTGAATTTTCTTAGCTTCCTTTATGTAAAGATAGTGTCCCCTGTAGTTACACATGGGATGATGCTTTGGTTGGATATATCTGAGGGGAACATATGACTGTGTCCATCTATGATCTGGAAGGCACTTATACTCCCTATAGAGGAAAAAGAATATTGGTTCTTCCTATGTAGCTGAGATAAGTTGGGTTTAAAAAAAGGCAGTGAAGTTGTGTATTATTTGGCTTCTGAGCTTACAGACAGCAATGATCTCAAGTAGACTTAAACATTTTTTTAAATGTTTTTATTTATTTTGAGAGGTGGGGGGAGGGGCAGAGAGAGAGAGAGGGAGACAGAATCCAAAGCAGACTCCAGGCTCTGAGCTGTCACCACAGAGCCGGACACTGGGCTTGAACTCATGAACAGTGAGGTCATGAGCTGAGCCTAAGTCAGATGCTTAACCGGCTGAGCCACCCGGGCGCCCCTCAAGTAGACTTTTGCTATGAATATAAGAATAGATAAATTGAGGTTGATAACTCAGGTCATCGTGATATGCACCATCTTAGCTGCTGAGGTTGCAAAGGTGTCTAAGGGTTTTCTTTCAGCCATTGAAAAGCTGATAACCTACTTCAGGAAAAGAAACGTACATGAAAATGTTAAATGGACTATGTGTACAGTGTACAGAGAAAATGTGCTGTAGGATCTTAGAAGTTAGAGCAGAATGTTTGGTGACCAGGGAAAGATGTGTGGTGAAGCAGTCAGAAATAGGCTGATAAGGTCGGGCCACATTATGAAGAACCTTCTTTGACTGAGAGATTTAAGTGGAGTGTAGTAGGAATGGAGAGGAAGGGAAGTAGCCTGGAAGGTATCTGTCTACCATTTGAATAACCCAGAAGTAAATTAACTTAAAAAATATGACAGTCGAAGATAGCTGTCCTATCTTTGAAAATTCCTGATGCAAGTACTTGTAAAAAATGGGAAATTATCAATCTCAACACTTTTCCAAACCTTTTCAAAGATGCAGCAAATTAGAATCAGTTAACCTTGTAAATTTCTGATTCATTTTCTTTTTTTTTTAAAAAAAATTTTTTTTTTTCAACGTTTATTTATTTTGGGGACAGAGAGAGACAGAGCATGAACGGGGGAGGGGCAGAGAGAGAGGGAGACACAGAATCGGAAACAGGCTCCAGGCTCTGAGCCATCAGCCCAGAGCCTGACGCGGGGCTCGAACTCACGGACCTCGAGATCGTGACCTGGCTGAAGTCGGACGCCTAACCGACTGCGCCACCCAGGCGCCCCAAATTTCTGATTCATTTTCATGTGACTCTTCTATTTTATAGATTTGTAATTGCGGGATATGCTTTAAGAGACTGTTTATTTTTTCTTAAGGGCCATGTCTCGAATTTGGTAACCTGCCACTTGGTTAGTATTTCCCAAAGCATGTTCCTTAGACCATTACTTCTGTGGGATGTTATGGTTGTAAGGAGGAAAAGGGGTTCATAGTCAAATTATTTTAGGAAGCACTGAGTAAACAAAGTTGAACATATTTCTTTTTCGGAAAAATTCTCAGCAAGTTTAATATGTTAATTTACCTTGTAATTTTAAGAATAGGATTCAAGATGCTGAGTTTCTAGAGCTTTAAAAAAGTAAGACTTTTTTTTTAGAGCAGCTTTGGATTCATAAGAAAATTGAGGAGAAAGTACAGAGACTTCCCATATACTCCATGTGCCCCACATGCACAGCATCCTCCAATATCAATATCCCCCACCAGAATGGTACATTGGTTGTAATTGATGAATCCATATTGACCCCAAGACTGCAGTTTACATTATGGTTAACTCTTGGTATTGTTTATTCTATGAGTTTGGACAATGTATAATGATAGGTACCCATCATTATGGTATCACATAGAGTATATTCACTGCCCTAAAAATCCTCCAGGCTCTGCCTTTTCATCCCTCCCCCAACAAACCCTGGCAACCACTGATCTTTTTACTGTCTCAATAGTTTTTGCCTTTTCAGAGTGTTATACAGTTGGAATCATACACTATGGCTTTTGATCAACTCTAACAATCTCTTTCAGTTGGTGCATTTAGATCATTGATATGTAAAGTGATTACTAGTACACTTTGATTAATATTTACCATATTCGTTACTGTTTTCTATTTTTTGCCATTGCTCTATTTTTGTTTTCCACTCATTTTCTGCCTTTTGTGGTTTTATTTATTTATTTTTATTGATTTATTTACAGTGTCTATTTATTTTGAGAGAGTGTGTGCACATACATGCATGAGTAGGGGAGGGACAGAGAGAGAGAGGGAGAGAGAGAATCCCAGGCAGGCTCCACACTGTCAGCACAGAGCCTGACATGGGGCTTGATCTCACCCATGAGATCATGACCTGAGCTGAAATCAAGAGCCGGATGCTCAACTGACTGAGCCACCCAGGTGCCCCTGCATTTGGTGGTTTTAACTGAGCATTTTGTGATTCCATTTTTTCTTCTTACATATCAATTATACTATTTAAAAATTTTTTTTAATGTTTTTCATTTTTTTCAGACAGAGAGTGTGAGTGGGGGAGAGACAGAGAGAGAGGGAGACCCAGAATCTGAAACAGATTCCAGGCTCTGACCTGACAGCACAGAGCCCAACACGGGGCTTGAACTCACGAGCCACGAGATCATGACCTGAGCTGAAGTCAGATGCTTAACCAACTGAGCCACCCAGGTGCCCCCCCCCTTTTTTTTTTTTTTACTTTTTAAATGGTTGTCCTGGAGTTTGCAATAATACATTTACAGCCTGTTCTATTTCATTTTCAAATAACAATATACCACTTCATGGATAGTGTGAGTACCTTACAATAACAAAATGATCCTAATTCCGGGGGACCTGGGTGGTTCAGTCGGTTAAGCATCTAAGTTTGGCCCAGGTCATGATCTCACAGTTCATGGATTTGAGCCCTGCATCAGGTTCTGTGCTGACAGCTCAGAGCCTGGAGCTTGCTTCAGATTCTGTGTTTCCCTCTCTGTCTGCCCCTCCCCCACCCATACTCTGTATCTCAAAATTAAACATTAAAAAAAAAAATCTAATAAATAAATAAATAAATAAATAAATCCTAGTTCCTCTCTGTCATTCCTGTATCATTGTTGTCATTCATTTCACTTACATGTAAGCATATATAAATAAGCATTCCTTTGTAAGCATACATAAAATACACACATAAGTATTCATAATCAAATACATTGTTAGTATTATTACTTTGAAGAAACTGTTATCTGTTAGATAATTAAGAATAAGAAAAAAAATTTTTTTAATTTACCTAGACTTATTCTTCCTTTGATGTTTTGCCTTTATGTGGAACTTGATCTACATAACTTCTTTATTCTTACTAAAGAACTAATTTTAATATTTCTTGTGAGTCAAGTCTACTGGTAACAAATTTCCTCAATTTTGTTTGTATGAGGAAGTCTTTATTTCTCCTTCACTTCTGAAAGATAATTTTGCAGGGTACTGAATTCTAGGTTAGTGGCTTTTTTTTTTTTCTGTTAATCCTTAAATATCTCACTGTGTTTTTGCTTGCATGGTCGAAGGAGAAGTCAGATGTGATTCTTACCTTTGTTCCTCTATAGGTAAAGTGTTTCTTTCCTCTGGCTTCTTTCAGGAATTTTTCTTTATCTTTGATTTTCTGTGGTATAAAAATGATATGTCTAGGTATAGGGATTTTTGGTTTGTTTTTGTTTTTGTTTTGCATTTGTCCTGCTTGATGTTCTCTGAATTTCCTGGATTTGTGGTTTGATTTCTGACATTAATTTGGGGGAAATTCTCAGTCACTATTGCTTCAAATATTTCTGCTATTCCTTTCGTCTTCTCCTCCTGGTATTCTCATTACATCTTTGTTACACATTTTGTAGTCATTCCACAGTCTTTGAGTATTCTATTCTGGTGTTTTTTAGTTGTTGTTGTTGTT
>NW_024412377.1:35164424-35193242 GCF_014898765.1 Herpailurus yagouaroundi
TTTTTTTTTTTTTTTTTTTTTTTTTTTTTTTTTTTTTTTTGTCCTGTTGTCTTTGCTTTTTACTTTTCAAGGATTCTATTGATATATCTTCTAGCGCAGAGATTCTTTCCTCAGCTGTGACCAGTCTACTAATGAGCCCATCAAAGGTGTTCTTCATTTTGGCCATAGTGTTTTTTAATTCTGGCATTTCTTTTTGGTTGTTAGAATTTCCATCTCTGTGCTTACATTGCCTATTTTTTTCTTGCATGCTTGTCTACTTTATCCACTGGAGCCCTTAGCATATTAATGATAGTTGTTTTAAATTCCCAGTCTGTAATTACAAGCTGTGCCTGGTTCTGATGCTTGTTCTCTCTCTTCAAATTCTGTTTTTGCCTTGTGGTATGCCTTGTGATTTTTTTCCTTACAGCCAGACATGATGTATCAGGTAAAAGGAACTACTGTAAATAGGCCTTTAATAATGTAGTGGTGAAGTGTGTGGGCGGGGGAAGGAAAGCATTCTATAATCCTATGATTAGGTCTTAGTCTTTTATCCTATGCCTCTAGACTGTGAACTTCACAAGTGTTTCTCAGGTTTTTTTTTCTCCTCCCTTAGGTGAGACAGGATGGAAGAGTGGGCTGGGGTTGGACATTTCCCTTTTCCCATGTGGAAAGGTAGAGAATGCTGGAGTTGGGTATTTCCCTTCTCCCAGGTTGGTTGGGCTCTGCTAATACCCGTGTTGTGGTTAATCTGGGCTCTGGTTAACCAGTTTCTCCTGTGAGCCGGCCTTATTAAGAACGGAGTGCTCTCATGTATTTCAAAATGGTCCCTTTTCCCCTCCCCTGCTAGGGGCATAAGGGGATTTTTCTTTGGTCTTTACTGTGGGGATTCGGTCGAGCTCCTGGAGGTAAATATGATACTGTGGGTGCCTCCCTATGACAGGATCTCGCTGGAGTTTTTAATGTTCAGTTTTCCATCCTGAGCCACCAGCAATTTGTTGGTTACAGTTAGGATTTTCCTTCCCTGGCCCTGGTTCCCATGGAGGTTGCTGCTTGTAGAGTTCTGCTCTGGTAAGTTGTGACTCTCTGTGTTTGCCTCTTTGTCTCTCCAGTCTTGGGGGCAGTTGGTTTGTTCTGTGTCTTCCCCTCTCTTATGGATCCAAGAAGAGTTGTTTTGTTTTTTTCCCAGTCTGTTCAGCTCTTATTTGTTGTTAGGACAGAGTGGTGACTTCCAGGCTCTTTACATGCAGAATATTTGCAGTACTTTTTGAAAGATAGGAACTTGTTTTTTTAAAAATAAGAAAATAGGAAGCAGATACTGAGCTGAAGTTAGGAGTGCAAAAGATTTATCAGTAATGCCTGTGAAATGAAAGGGGGCAAAAGTGGGGCTGTGCAACCACAGCTCTCAGAATGAAGCAGATCTGATGAAGTCTCTCTCAGCCCCTCTCAGCCCCATGGGAGCTGGGGAGCAAGGATTGCCCACTAGAAGAGGCCTCAATAGGACAGGCATGGCTGGACCCTTGTACCAGAGTCTTGTTCAGTCATTGTGGGTGCCATCCTGAGAAGATTGTGACCTTCTTCTAGAAGTTTTATAATCTTAATTTTAGCTTTTGCATCTAGTCTTGGACCCATGTTGAGTTAGCCTTTGTTATGGTGTGGGGAAAGGGTTGAGATACTTTATTTTGCATATGGATATTGAATTGTTTTGCTATCATTTGTTAAAGAGTTCATAAATGTAGCCATTTGACCTTGCCATCTGTTATGTTGATTGCAACCCCCCCCCCCCCTTCTGTGGTTAAGTACCCTTACCTAGTCTCCCTTGCATTAGAGCCCCATATCTTCATTGGTATAGATGAGCCAAATTCTGTTATGGCATCTATCATCAGCTCTGATCTGCAGAAGACAGCCACTATGAACTTCTTAATAATGATGGTGCTTCTCTCATCAGCACGTTCCTGATAGCTTTGATGAATGGTGTGCTCTCTGGGTCTTCTCATGGCATAGAATCCTTAGGTGGGTTGTCCGGCCTTACATAATATAGCTGTGCTGGTGTGCCTGACTCCATAAGCCTTTTATTCCTTTGCTATACCATCTGCTCTGGTAACTCAGGCAGTTCAGCCTCGCTCGGCGTGGGCCGTCAGTTTCTCCAGGCTCCTAGGAGCCAACCTAGTGGCTAATTTATACCATCTCCTAGGGCCCTCTCCAGAGCATTAATTCTGTGTCCTAAGACTGTCTACATCAGTTAATACTCCATAAATCCAGGCCCATGGTACAGCCTCCTTAGTTAAGTATCCTCAAAGTCAAGTCAGTAGGTATTATCCATCCCTGTTAATAGATGTTGGCTGATTCTTGCCTGTCTGTTTGCATATAGCCCCTGTTTCTGAGGCCCAGCTTTCCCTGGATATATCATTGCTGCGAACTAATCTATTTATTGGTGACCTGGCATAAGAGGTGAGGGCAGATCCTGAGGTGGGGGGAGGGTCTTGTTGCTTAGCAGAACAGGGAGTCCTGCAGATTATTTTTACATGGAAAAGTGCTAAATCTTAATAGGGAGGTCTAGATCACCTTCGCAGGTTCTTAATTTAAGAGTAGTCTAGAGAAATTATCTTCACAGGCTTCCATCCAGATGTTCCCATTTCTTGGGAACCTGTCTGGGCTTCAGGTTTTCCCAACCAGGGTCCTAAGCTTGGCATAACTTAGTTCAGCTGAGCATTCAGTCTTTTTGGAAACTGGGAGACTCTTCCTATTAAATCTGGAGTTTGCTCCTTAGCTTTTCCTATCCTCCTACTTCATGGAAAAGGGAATGAAGGCCTTTTTGTAAACTGCCAAAGAGGCCCTGTGGCCTTTCCATTTTGTTAGCCTTTGTTATGTTTATGTCAGTTGTTTACTGTCTTCAGCTCCTCATAACCCCTTATAGGGGTCAGTGTAATTTAATCATTATCAGGTACTTCCATTGGCCTTGTTTGCATTGGCCCTCTACACTTCTCAGACCCCTGAATCCTGTCACAGTGGCCGGAGTGCCACTTTGCACAGGTACGCTTTACCAAGGTTGGCCCATTGGGAACATGCGTTGAAAAGGGACTGCCTGTGCCTTGCACACCACCTGGAATGGTTCTTTATTGCCAGCCAGACATGAAGTTATCCAGCCCCAATACCTCACTTTACTGCCTGATTTCATAGGCCATGAATTGTCCACTGTGGATTCTCTGAGGAAAAGATGGTGAGCCTGAGTTGGGATGCAAAAGGCTTACTGGAGCTGAACACTATGAAAGGAAAAGGGAGAAAACAGGATCAGGCAGTGAGTGGGAAGTAGGATTGTAATGCAGATCTGAATAGTCTCTCAGCCCAGTGAGAAACCTGAAGCAAAGATTGCTGGTTTTGGAGCAGTCTTGTGTTGCGTATTATGTGGCTGGGCTCTTTACCATGGTCTTGCTCAATCATTGGCTGATGGCACCTTGAGAAAGGCATGACCTGGGTGCAAAAACCGAGGCAGACATGAAGGAGTTGACACCCCCTAGGCTGGCAATTAGCTGCACTCTTTGGCACTGGATAAAGAGTTCCTTCTTGAAAGGGAGTCTGTGTGGCACATCTCCATGTCTCCAGCAGGATGTGGTGGTGGTCTAGTTTTCTATGGGACACTTTCATCTTGGGTTTAAGAAACTCTAATTCCATTAATTCTGCTAATTATAATGACAGTAAAACAATTTTGTAATAGAAAAGCATACTTATTGATGAGTATTAGCATAACCTAGCAATATTTAAAGAATTGTTCAAGTTTAGATATAACTGGATACTTTCTACCTACACTACCTACACTAAACTTTCATTTCCTACTTAAATTTCATACCTGAACTAAAATTGTCTTTCTCCCCCAACTTTAGGACTTAATAAGTCAAGATTCTTAGGTTTGTTCATAACTTCTGAAGACTCCCCCTCCCCAACTGGATGTTTAACTGATGGTGTTTTTACTTAGCTTTGTTTCTCCCTTCCTTAAAAACTAGAGTAATTCTCTAGATTGTATGCTGTTCTTTCTTCTTTTCCTCTACTGTCTGGTTTTGCAGAGAGAAATTACAGTTGCTAGGTAACGATTGTGGGGTTTTGATCATATTCCATGGTAGCTCACCAGGGACCTCTCAGAGGGGAGTGTAGGAAAATGGGAATTGCCTCTCACTCTATCTAGGAGCCTGCTGGGGAGCTTCTCCCAGGTCATTCTTTCAGCAGACACTTTGCCTCCCTGGCTTCCCCACCCCTTTTAATGAAGATAGCTTATTAACTGCTAATTAATATTTAAGATACAATTTCTTTAATAGAATGTTAAGGTTTGCATTAAAAAAATTTTTTTTTACACATAGTTTTAAAGCAGTTGTAACCTTTCTGGGGAAAGAAAGCATTTAAGAGAAATTTCGCATTTTGATTTTTGGATTTGTTTTATTAAAAATGATGATTGTAGAACCTTTGAATTGACAACATACTTGTCGATGGAAAAGTGCTGCACGAGGCAATAAGGAGCAATTCTGAATTTGGGCAGTGCTTAGAAGAAGGAAAATAAGTATGAGTTATAACATTTGTTTTTCTCTTAGCACGTGGATGTTTTCCAAGACAATAAAAATAATGACTTTATAGCCAAGGGCAGAATTTGATACCAAGCTGAGAATTATAAATATGGACAGGAATTTTGAAATGGAAATTGAGAATATTAAGGCAACTGGATAGAGCGATGCTGTGCATGTGAGATAATTTCTACCTTTGAACCTGCATTTAGAACTTCTTATCCAGAGGGTATTTATTACAGCATTGGGTTATGTCAGTCTACCTACTATATCCTTTTGATTGTTTTCAATCAACCTTCATGTCAAAACAGTTATTTTCCCACTTTTAAATTGCTTTGAAAATGATTGGAGGGGCGCCTGGGTGGCTCAGTTGGTTAAGCATCTGACTCTTGATTTCGGGTCAGGTCATGACCTCATGGTTTGTAGGATCGAGCCCTGCATCAGGCTCTGCACTGAAAGTGTGGAGCCTGCTTGGGATTCTCTCTCTCCCTCCTCCTCTCTCTCTCTGCCCCTCCCTCATCATACTCTCTCAGTCTGTCTCAAAGTAAATAAAACTTAAAAATGATTGGACACAAAATTGGTTTCATTTCATACAACCCTACTACAAAAGGTGAGATTATATATATATATATATATATATATATAATCTACTTGTCTCATAGCTAAGGAAAATAGAACAGATTAAGTATCTGTACAAGGAGATTTATAGGAAAATGAAGATTAATAATCATAATTCCCTAGTTTCTGTTTATCCAAGTAACCACACTGTGTTTTAGAACTCTCATTATATTTTATTTTTTTTTCTAATTCCTATTCAACAACTTCTGTTGCAAATGTGGTTTTTAAATACTCAATATAAGTTTAAGTCTATGATGGAAGTTATTAACTAGTGATGGCTTGCTAGAGAAATACACATTTAACTTATGTTTAAAAAAAGCCTCTATTTGACCTATTTAGAATTTGTGTAAAAATCAAAGCTGTATAAATTCTAATTTTTGCCTCAACCCTAACCTTCACACAATTGTTAATATGATGCATTGAAAATGTATTTTAATCACCTATTCCATAAGTATTGACCCTTAGATACGTAAAACATGCTTTACTTTTCCCACACTTAAGAGAGTGATCTAAATTATGGAATTCTAGACTTTAGAGAAAGGGGAAAAGCTATGAGGGGTTTTGGGGAATTCAGTTTTCATTGTTACCAGAGGTTTTTTATTTATTTATTTATTTAAAAAAAATTTTTTTTTTTATTTTTGAAGGAGAGAGAGAGAGAGAGAGCATGAGTGGGGGAGGAGCAGAGAGAGAGGGAGACACAGAATTCTAAGCAGGCTCCAGGCTCTATGCTGTCAGCACAGAGCCTGACGCAGGGCTCGAACTCAAGAACCATGAGATCATGACCTGAGCCGAAGTCGCACACTCAACTGACTGAGCCACCCAGGCACCCTCATCACTGGAGTTTTTTATTTATCAAAGGAAACTGTTGTGCTCCTCCTAGTATCCTAACAATTACCTTAATGCTGGATTTCTTAAATCAGTTGAAGTTTTGTGAGAAAACATAATCTCCTAGGATACGAAGGAAAGTGAGTAAGCATTTAGCACTGCAGCCATCTTTTCAGAAGGATGATATATGTCATGATAACTTTTATTTTCTAAAGAGCCCTTGATTAATATTTGATGAATGAATGGATTATTAATGATCAGTTTCTTTCTCCATATTTTTCTGCAACTTAAAGACAAAACATAGCTGACTCCTTTCCAGACACCGCTGGCCTATAGACACAGCTGACTTGTGTTAATTTTCTTATTGTTTTGTGAAAAGGAAATGCAGTATTTTCGGCAGGGTAGTGGAAACTTCTTTTTGTTAGTACTTTCTCTGTTTTGCTTTTCTTGTTAGGATCTGTGAGGCACTTCATGAATTGTTAGCTTGTCAGTAAACCAAAAACCAAGGAGATGTAGATCTTCTTTGAGGGCATGTCTAAAACTTTACATGGGTGGTAAGAGTATTTCAGATGCCCAGTTTATAGCTGAACCTGGATGAATCACAAAACTTCTAGCTTTTCACCCTTGGTGGCCGAGGGCTCCCTTAGTTATATATGTGATAATTCTATTTGGGGTTACTAAGACTCTAAGGGAACTGATACAATATGTAAGAGAATGGAACAAATGGAGTTTAACCTGTATTTATTTAAATACTTCTATAATTTGGTGATGAAGCTTTTTTTAAGTGTAAACCACCCTCAAAGAATCCTGTTTTAAAAACTGTTTTCCTCATTAAGTACCTCACAATGAACAAGACTATCTGAAACAAAAATTTTATTTTTATTTTTTTGAAACAACTAATTGAAATGTTTCTGCGGTGGTGCTGTTGCAAGGAGGCTTTTAGTGATTAAAGTGAAAGTTTGTTTGTTTTTTAGCAACCAGCTTGTTTTTCAAGAAAACACAAATAAGGTTTTTGCACACATTATCACTGTCCAGTAAATCACAAGTATGCTTCAACTTTATGTATTTATGAAGTGGTAACTGAGAAATTTTTACCTAATCTTGGGCACAGAGGAAAATATAAAATCAGGTTTTATAAGACCCTGTAATAAATGGTACTTTATTTTTATTTTTTATTTCAGTGTTTGTTTATTTTGAGAGCATGCATGCATGAGCAGGGGAGGAGCAGAGAGAGAGGGAGAGAGCATCCCAAACAGGCACCACACTGTCAGCTCAGAGCCTGAAATGGGGCTCAGTCTCCTGAACCATGAGCCAAAATCAAGAGTCAGACACTCAACCAACTGAGCTACCCAGATGTCCCATGTAACAAACAGAATTTTAAATGGTTAGCAGTATGTGTGATATTTTTAAATTAAAATCTTGAAACAAAGACTTATTAACTATTAATATTTGTATTTAGTGACATTTAATAGTATATAGCTTTTGCTTACTGTTTTAGGTGCCAACGTGTTCATTAAATTTAACTTGAACCATAACAAATACAAAACACTTTGGATTTATCTTAACTTCTCATATCATTTAAGATGTCTCATAAAGTAGATTATATTTTGTGATTATAAGTTCTTTCTTAATATAAAATTGATTGTATAATTCAATTTACATGAAACATGTTGCCTTCATTCAAAAACATTTTCTAATCTCTTTTTCTGCTTAGTAAGATCTCTGTAAATATTTATGAGTTTGCCCTTTAAAACAAAACAAAAAAGAACTTTTAAAATTCAAAGCAAAACGCAACAAAAGAAACAAATTAGGAAAGTATTTTTTTTCTTGGCAAGAGATCTTTTTGTGAATATTTGGCTTAGGACGCAATTGAAAGTTGCGACATTTTATTCTTCTGGGGCAAGGGCTTCCCTCTTCCTTCCCTGCAAAGTAATTCTGGGTGCTGGTTGTTCTCTATTTTTATGCAATGGTGACAGCACATCTTTATGTTGACCAGTTATTGACAGAAAACATCTTTTAGGTAAACAGTGACAGTTGTGCTTCTCCATTCTGTCTCCATTCTGTACATTTTATCTGCCACAGCAATGTCTTTGGTACTGTCTTCCAAATTTCCTATATACCTTTTACTTTGTCCCACTTCGGTCCTGAGAGTGTTAACTGTTACCCTCTTGCCAGATGTGTTTCTTCCATGAAATTCCAGAAGGTAGAGGAATTCTTAACCAGTATCCACTTGTCCTATCAACCCTTCAAGATCCTAATTCTCACTTAACTGGATAGTCCCAGTGTCTTTTTATACATGGCACTGTGATATACTATCCCCTTTGGAAACCTCAACGTAATCAATATCTCTGATAAACTGATGTGTTAGCTTTGCATTGCATCGAGTCTAGAAATTATTTGGAGTTTTATTGACCTGTTTAGTCATATTGACCTTTTGAAGGTATAGGTACAAAGTGCATGCTCAGGAGGAAAGGGATTTGCTAAGAAGGAAAGACCACCTGAAACATTTTTGGTTTTTACATTGTGCTTGTGTACGTTAGCATGAAAGACCAGGAATGTTAGGTTGTTGACTAAAATAAGACCTACTCATTTAGGGTGGGGAACCTAAAATTGTTATGATGTTTAGGAGTATACATAGACATTTACCATTTATAAAAGATTTTCAACTTCATGAGGAAATTTCCCTGCTAATGGAGTTATGAAGCATTAGAGTAGCTTTAGGAAGAAGAGTTCCCTGTAAGTGGGATTGTAGAATAGATAGGATTTTCACCTTTCTGGAGCTTCCTGAGCACATGCAAAGGTATGGGCTAGAAAATTCTTTTAGACTTTTGTCATATTTTTTTATTGATAATAATCTATAGAAAATGAATATTACTGTAACCATTTTGAGCAGTCTCAGCTCAATGGGCTACAAATGTGGATTTGTTTCCCCCTATTACTATTGGAGTCAACTCTCATTGTGTTTTCTGTTATGTGGTAGGCTCCTCTAATAACACTCCAGTTTGATTCCATGAAGTTTTCAATGTCGGGACCTGAAACATTACAGACTCTTATAACTACTTACTGTACTTGAGAGCTTCCTTCTCCCACTCTGCCCCAGCCAGTGGTCCTGATTTGGGTACCTCTTCCTCTACCTTCAAAGTAGCCCACTGAGCTTCAAAACTTGACAATCTGATGTACCCTCTAGGGTCCTGTGGCTGGGATATGGACACATGCCAGCTATCTGTGGCCACTCAACATTAGAGAAAGTAGTAACTTTTTTCCTAACAATGTGCTACATATGCTATAATGCATGCACTATTTGACTTGGAAGAGATCTCAATCAGCATTTCACCCTTATAGTACTCTAAGATCAGGTAAGCACTGGAGAAGAGAGAATGACTTTATATTAGAAATTAGTCACTTTTAGGAAAGTATAGGAAAGACAGTTAAACAATATGCCCCCTTACTCCCTCTTCCAGTCTTTCTCTGAAGTGATTGCTTTAATTTCTAGTTGAGTACTGCTTTTTTTGTCTTGTGCTCTATTGAATCCTGCTTTTGCCAGTCTCTACAAGATATGCAAGATCAGGTTTAAGTAAGTAGGCTCTATAGAAATGGTCACAGATTTTTAAATTATCCATTCTAAGCCAAATTAGTCTATTTATAGCTGTCCGATCTTAGGTTTGCAAAGACTTATTAAAATCTGGGAAGGATTAGTAACTCTATGTGTCAGGTATTGCAGATGATGTAGGACTCGTGAAGGATGAAGATACCTTTATTCATTTTAATGCATTTTCTTCCCCTGAGTAAATACTTGAGATGATTCATTGGAGGAATATTTACATGTATGTGAATCTTATCTTACTAGAGACAAGTTGTATTGACAGCTCAAAACACACAGTGTTTTCTGTATGGA
Organism: Herpailurus yagouaroundi; assembly: GCF_014898765.1. Classification (NCBI taxonomy): domain Eukaryota; kingdom Metazoa; phylum Chordata; class Mammalia; order Carnivora; family Felidae; genus Herpailurus; species Herpailurus yagouaroundi. The sequence continues at coordinate 35,174,289 of NW_024412377.1, forward strand.
GAATGCATTTTTTCTCTGTTCTTTATTATTACCTGTGGCAGGAGGGCAAGAAAGGTGGATGACTTAAGGTTAGAATTCAGAAACCCAGTTCTAGAGAAAAGTTTTATCTAGAGGAATTAAGTAGCCCAAGGTATAGCAAAGGAGCTCACTGAGCAAGTCTGTGGAAGTCTAGGACTAGAAGGCTGAGCAAAAAAAAATTAAATGTGGGGTCTTCATCTAGAAGTAGGATGGGAAGATGGCCAATTTGAGATGTTGTCATGTGGTAGGAGATCTGCCAGGATGGTCTAGCTGTAGAGAACATTTAAGCTGCACACAAAGTTCACTTTTATAAGGTGACCTAGGTAACAGGCATGTTAGTTGGAGTCACCATGAAAGGGACATCAAAGCCAAATTCCAGTAGGCCGACGAGTGAGTGAGGAGTACTGGTTCTGGGCTTAAACATATGCCAAGGTGAGCCTTAATCATGATGCTTCCTGGGTCTGGTGGATAGGTAGAGAGAGCTTAGATTGGCCTAGCAGTTCAAGTCTGTGAAAGGCGGCCTAATTCCCATCCTGACTGATATCTTGGACTCCGGGTGGTAATATTATTCCTGTGCTTCTCAGAATGGCCCTCACACTAGATTAGGCTCATGGAGAAATCTGAATGAGGGGTACTAGGGAAGGCAAAAGTGGGAAAACAAGAGTTGCATTACAAAGGTGAAATTATCTTCTTAGGTTTTGGTTTCAAGGACTATAGCTTCAGGATAAAATTTTCAGGATAATTTTGTAAACGTCTGAAATTGACGAATGTGGTGAAAGCTTAACTGGCTATATGGTGTAAGTTTAAACATTTTATTTCCTCAGGAGAAAACACAATTGAAAATTCAGGTAGACACTCCTGGATAATTTTCAGAAAAGTGTTAGAGGACGGTGGAAGGTCAATAATTTAAAGCAGTTAATCTGGTAGAAGGTCCTGGCCTAGAAATATAGTTGAAAAAAATGACACAATATTTACTTATTGGCAAGTAAGTTAGTGATTATTTTTAGCTTACTTTCATTTCATCTTGGTTAATTTTTGGCTATACATTGATGTGTTAGAAAAATTTCCCCACAACGCAGCAGTATCTGTGTTCATCTATGCTGGGAGCATCATGGGCATGTTAAAACTTTCTCCTGTTTTGTTAAGTAACTAGATAAAATCCATCTAGAGTGTTGTTCCACTCTAGAGTGTTCTTTATTCAAAGAAGATGGATTTTTTTTCTTTAAAAACAAACATAGACTTCAAGCTTTTAATTATTTTAGGAGGTTTGCAATAGCTACAATTTCATGCCATTATTTGAATGACCCTCCCCCCACTGTAGCCCCCCCATCCCCCCAGCCCCCAACAAAGATCCTCCTTTATTTTCTATTTACTTCACTGGGCTGCTGTGAAAACTGCTTAAAAACTACAGATTCATTTGATTGTTTTTATGCCTGTAAATATCATTAGGAAATTCCTACTTGTGATGATGGAGTCTTTGAAGTTTTACAATACTGTGCTAAATTCTAAAGAGAAATGGAAATAAATGTATATTTGCCATGAACATAATTAAAAAGGGCAGACTAACATTAAACTCTGTTTCCCTAACCAATAATTATCTTCTAAATTTAAAGAATAATTAATTTTATACCAACTCAGTTATCAGGGAAGAGCAGGAATGCGGATTCAGAGATGTTTTGTAAAATAGTGCTGGGGCACCTGGATGGCTGAGTGGTTTAAGCATCTGACTCTTGGTTTCAGCTCAGGTCATGATCTCACGGTGTGTGAGTTTGAGCCCAAGCAAGCTAAGCACTATCAGTGCTGCACTCCCTGGATGCAGAAAGCAGAAAGATCTATAGTATAATTAGATAAGTCCTATAAAGACATATAACGCACTTGGCAAGGTGCCTGGCACATAATGAGAATATCATTACTAATAAAAATAATCTGCTTCCCTAATAGTGAGAAGCCTGAGCACCCAACACTGGAGGCCAGGAACAAGTCATGGATGCAAATGGCTAGCAATTGTGACTGATAGTGCTTAGCTTGCTTGGGATTCTCTTTCTCTCCCTCTCTCTGCCTCTCCCCTGCTCATGCTTTATCTCTGTCTCTCAAAATAAATAAAAAAAAAAAAACCCACGTATTGATTTGATTTTTTATTTTAAAGTAGTGCTGAATAGTGGTTGGGGTGATAGAAGAGAAGTCTCTTTAGCTGGGTGGAAAAATAAGGTTAAAAACTATATTGGCTGATTTTTTTTTTTACTAGGTTAATTCAGTACTAGATAAAAGTAAAATTCAAAGTAAGTTTTTGGAAAACTAGAAAAATTGGCATCAGTCTTTAAAAACAATTGCTGTTGGAGGGAACTACAGTAGAATTTTAATCTAAGAGTCAACTTAATTCACTAGAAAACTTTTTTTCTGTGGATGTATTAACTCAAGTGCTCGATACATGTTCGGTCAATTTAAAATTGAGAAATTAAAAATTATGGTTATTTTTTAGAGTCTTCTGCCAAATACCTCTAGATTATGTTGGTTAAATTAGAGTATAGAATTAAAAAAAAAGTTTTTTTATGTTTATTTCTGAGAGAGAGAGAGGCAGAGGCAGAGTTTGAGTAGTGGAGGGGCAGAAAGAGAGGGAGATGCAGAATCCAAAGCAGGCTCCAGGCTCTGAGCTGTCAGCACGGAGCCTGACATGGGGCTCGAACTTGTGAACTGTGAAATCATGACCTGAGCTGAAGTCGGACACTCAACCGACTGAGCCATCCAGGTGCCCCAGAGTATAGAATTTCAAATGACCTCTTACTGTTTATTTATTTTTCTTGTTTTCTCTCTCCCTAACCCAATTATTTAATTTTTCCAATAGGTAGTATTTTCACATGATTCACAATTCAGAAAATAATAAAGGGAATTGAGAGAAACACTTGGCCTCTTATTCCTGAATCCCAGTCACTGCTCCTCTTTCCACAGACAACTAGTGTATTTCCATTCAGAAATATTTTGTGTGTAATAAACACCCATATATTCATTTGTCCTCATTTTTTTTAATGTCAGGATTCTATAGTGTTTTTAAGCTTAAAAGATTTTGGAGACCTTCCCATAGAAAAGCACCTTTATTAATTCTATGGCTGTATTTTATTCCAGTATATAAACATACCATATTTGGCCAGTTTCTAATATCTGCACATGTAGATTACTTACAAACTTTTGCTATTACACAACACATAGCAAATAATCTTGTGCAATCTTTTTTTCCTGTGTGTGTATATCTGTGAGATAAACTCTTAGATGAGTAATTCCTGGTTTAAAGGGTATGTGCGCTGTAATTCGGATGCATATTGCCTATTGATGTACAAATTTACATTCCCATCTACACCGTATAAGAGTAACTGTTTGAGATTGTGTCTCAAATCATCGAGGAAATGATACATTTTTCAGTAAATGGTGTTGAGAAAACTGGGAAACTGGATGAAAAAAATAAAATTGGATCTGTACATAATACCTTCTGCTAGGAGTATATTCTAATTGGGTCAAAATTAATATATAAAAAAGTCATAAAAGAAACCACAGAAAAGACTAATGAGGTCAACCATAGAGGGAAAAAATTCTTCATGGGGAAAATTACTATAAGCACAGTCAACAAAAGGCAAATACTAAATTGGAAGAAAATATAACTTGAAGAAAAAGAGCTAATTTCCTTAAAATACGAATGCTCATGAAACAATAAACAGTAGAACAATTGAAAAAAAATGAGCCTGGAGTTCACAGAAGAGGAAATGATGCTCAACTTTTAGCTTCTACTGATTCTTCTTTGTTCATATAAGCGCTGTTTATTTGTGTACATTAGTTTTGTATCCTACAACTTTACTAATTTCCCATAACATTTGTGGTAGTTCCTCAGTTATGGTAGTTTCATTGTTTTCGAACCTGAATCTCTCAGGTTCTCAAATTATCCAGTCATATCACCCACACATAGTAACCTTTTTACTTTTCTCTGATTTTTACATCTATGCTTTTATTCCCCACTTCTTAATTTCATTGGGCAGTGGTGAGAGTGATCTTGTTTCTGCCTTTAGTTGGAAAGTCATCTGCTATCTTCATTAGATATGGTGCTGATTTGGAGGTTGAGATATGAAATCTTTCCATTACTATCTTATTGAGATTTTTAAAACTTAATGACATTGAATATTATCAAATGCCTTTCCAGAATCTGTGACGATAATTTTTTCCCCCTAGTATCTAATGTTGAAACATTCTTTCATTCCCCTGGCTTGTGGTTTCATTTAATGTGATGCTGGATTTTGTTTCCTATTTTCAATTTTTTCTCAATATTCGTATGTGATATTGGCCTATAGTTTGTGTGTACATCCTTTGTTGGGTTTTTACATCAAAGTTATATCCATATCCTAATACATGAGTGGTTTCTTTTTTTTTTTTTTTTTTATCTTTTATTTACTTTTTATTTTACTATGCTCTGGAAAAGCTTACATGGCTTTGGAACTTTTTGCTTTTTAGTAGATTCATAGACTACCCCAGTGAAACCATGTGAAAATTAGCTCTAAAGTTTTCTGTTTCTCCATTGGTAATTTGTTTAGATTTACTGTCTTCTGGAGGCACTTATTTTTTCAGAAAATACTCAATTTCTTGCAGGTTTAAAAATATATTTGCAGCCACAACAATCTATCACTTCACACCCCCTTAGGGTGGCTTGTATCAACAAAACAGAGTAGGAAGTGTTAGAATGTGGAGAAATTGATACCCTGTGCAGTTTTGAACAGTTCCTTGATTTTCTGAATCCTTTATTCCTGCCTTTTTCTCTGCCTAGTAAGCTCTTCTCCCTTTTCTTTGCCTGCTCGATTCCTATGAAATCTTTAAGACTTGGCTTAAACTGTTGTTCCCTCCGGGAAACCTATCATCCGTACCTGCCCTTGCTGCTTTTCTGATTTCCCAGTACTCCAGCATTACTTGCTATTAATGGACTTACCACTTTGTACTGTAACAATTACTTTGTTGCCAGAGGCTCCTCGAAGGCTAAATTCATATTGGGTATAACTTCTTACACTTTTAGAAAGTTCTTAATAAACTTTATTGACATAAACTCAGCAGACTTTTCTTTCTTATCCCCTTAAACTTAGGGCAAGGATGCTACTCAGTTATGACTACTTTTATCAATTTCTTGATTACTTTGTGAGTGCCACTTGAGGTTGTGTACTCACTACATTTTGTACTATTTCAGAGCTCCATGCTCCAGTGTAGTGGTCCCCACACTCATAGATTACATATAATAAACATATAAATATAATCTATATTATATTACATATAATACATATAAATGCAATTATATAATAAATATAGCTTCTGCTTTAAAAAATTTTGATGTTTCCTCTATGTAACAAAATGTGAACTTTGTATCTTTACTTCTGGACAATACCTGATTTGACCTGATTTTCCAGCCTTCTTTCCAAAGGTTTTCTCCTCATCAGTTATGTATCTCCATGTACCCTAAACTATTTAACTGTTTTTGTTAATGAATCCTGAACATCCTTACACTGCCCTATGTTTGTAGGAGCCTTTTGCTCTTCTTGGGATGCCATTTCAGTCATCAGTACTGACCAGTATGCTATCTATAGATCAAGCTCCAATCCCAACATTATTGATCAATAAAGGTAGTAAATGTCCCCCCTTGCCCTCAGTCCCTGATGTGCCATGGATGCTTCCTTCTTGGTTCTTCTAATTTGCTCTTTTCTGAACATACACAGGGCTTTCTATTACTCATATTGCATTTCATTTCATCTTGTATTATTACAGTTCATAAAAAATGTCAGTGTATCCTTTTGAATTGCTAATTTCTTGTGAGCAGAAATTACATCATGTTTTTCCACGTACCACAAAAAGAGTCAGTAAACATTGGTTATATCAATGAATAAAAGTGACTAAGAACTTTCTATTTTAGAGTTCTCTCCTGTATTTCTTTGTTACCAACCTGAAGACAAAGTAGATTCTTTAACATAATATTTCCTTGTTTTCATTGATGCACGATCTCCTGTGAGAGGGGGTGGCTTGAACTCAAGTGGATGAGTGTTCTTTTAAGGAAGGAATTGTATTCTTTCAAACTACATAATCCCTTAGTACATCTAGACTTTTTGATTTTTATAGTTTTCAAGTATTATACATATGATTATTTGTTCTTTAGTCAGGTCAAACTGTAGATTTTAGATACAAAAGGGGTCTTCATTCTGGATTTTTTATTTAACATTTCTCTTAAGGTCTGTATCATCTGTTCCAAAAAATGTACTCAACTTGTTTATTAGAAAGCACTTCAGTATTGAACTTTGCTTGTGGACTAAAGTTATAAAATAGTCTGGAGAATGTGGGCAAGGAAATTTCTTCATTGTCGTTGTTACTCTAACTATGAGAATAGGATGTTTCCTGGAATTTGAAAAACGTAAGCCATAGATCCTATGGCTTGGTTAGTAACTTTGAGATCCTTACATTTATGAGTAGTCACAGTTAGCCAATGTGCATGCCTTTCTTTACAGTTTGCCTAATTTCATTTGAGGGAAAAATTTTTTTCTATGGGATCAGTGATGAAATCAAAACATGTTCTTGGATAGATGGAGCACTTCATCTTGGACTACTCTTTTCTGTTGTTGGAACTGTTAGTGAGGAATTAATTCCAGGTAAAACACTAAGGGATTGTTTATCCATTCTATTTATTTAAAATGACTTAAGTTTCCATTAGATCAATATACTAGATCTTTTTGAGTTAAACAGTGTAACATTGATTCCAACATTAAAATCAAAGCAGTCTTACAGACAAAATCTTCCTGGGCCTGAAAGGCTTTCTGGAATCTTTCTAGGAAAAATAAAATAAGCTAATTGTCTTATAAATAATTATTTAATTCAATTCTTACAATGTTCCTATGAAGTAGTTACTATAAACATCTATGAAGTAGTTACTATAAACATCATTTGAAAGAAATAAAAAAACTGAAACTCAGATAAGTTGCCTGAGCTACTAAATGGGATTGTCAGAAATCAAATCCTTTCTGATTTTAGAAAGTTAAGCTCTTTGCTGGTACAGTAATTTTTCTTCTAGTTTTGTGGTATTTTAAGCTTCTCTCCATGACAATACTAAGACGATGCATATTCTCTGCTGTTACTGTAGGAAATTGCCCCAAAGTTAATGCTTTAAATAACACAAACTTAATATCTCAGAAATCCAGCATGGGTCTCACTGGGTGAATGATAAATCATTCTCACTGGGTGACTGGTAAATCAAGGTGTCCCCACAACTGCATTTCTTTCCAGAGGTTCTGAGTGAGAATGATATACATACAGAAAAGCAAACATGTCGTAAGTATACAGCTTGATGAATTTTCACAAACTGAGCTCATTGTAACAATCACTCAGATCAAACCGTAATGACTCTTTTTTTGTGGTCAGCTTTGTTGTGTTTAATTCACACACGATAAAATTCATCAATTTTAAGCATCCAATTTGGTGAGTTTTGACAAAGCATACAGTCATCTAACCACCACCACAGTCACGATACAGAACATTTCCATCATCCCCAGAAGTTCCCTCATGCCCTTTTGCAGTCAGTCATTCCCCATATCCCCTGAAGCTACTGGTCTATGTTTTTGCCTTTTCTAGAATTTCATATATAATTACTATATGATTATGCAGGCTTTTGTGCTTAGCTTCTTTTAGCATAATGCTTCTGATAGTCATCCATCTTTTTGCATGTATCCATAGTGATCTGCCACAATTCTTCACCAGTTCAGAGACACTGGGTTGAGTCTTTCTAGTATTTGGTTATTATGAATAAAGTTGCTTTGAACATTCCCATGGAAATTATGTGGACATTGTGGACATACAGGTCTATATTCCTCTTGGGTAAAGATCTAGCAGTGAAATTGTTCAGTCATGTGGCAGGAATACGTTTAACCTTAAGGAGCTACCAAACTGTTTTCTGTAGTGGTTGTACTATTTTGCATTATCACCAACAATGCATCAGCATTTCAGTGACTTTCCCGATTCTTGACAGCATTAGGCATTATCAGTCTTGTTAATTTTAGCCATTGCAGTGGGTGTGTAGTGTCTCATTGTGTTTTTGTTTTTTCATTTTCCTAACAATGAATAACCTTGTTAAGGATCTTTCCCAGTGATTATTTGTCATCAATATATCATTTTGGTAAATTCTAATTTCAAAATATTTTTGCCCATATTTTTTTAGTTGATATGTCTTTTTCAGTTGAAAGAGGTCTTTAGTCTTCTGGATACAACAAGTCTATTGTCCGGTATATATTTTTTGAAGAAGGAGTTAATTTTGAAATTCAGTTTATCAGGTCTTGTTTACAGTTTGTGTTGTTTTGTCCTACATAAGAAAACTTAGTCTAACCATAAGGTCACTAAGATTTTGCCTTCTATTTTCTTTTTGGATGTTTCATATTTTTAACTTTCAGGTGTATAATCATTTTGAGTTTTTTTTTTTTTTTTTTAGTATGTTGTAAGGTAAAGTTATTTTCTCTTCTCTCCACCTTTCCTCTCTTTTTTTCAGATACTAAATTCTGCCAGCACCATTCTTTGAAAAAATTAGCTTTTCTTAGTTGGGTTGCCTTGGCAACTTTGTCAAAATCAATTGACCATGTTTGTATGGGTCTATTTCTCATCTCTGTATTTTATTAATTTATGTCAGTTTTTATGTAAATATCACACTTTCATTGATAACTGTAGCTTTTTAGGTGGTTTAGGTAAGTCTTCTAGACTTTACTTTTTCCACATTGTTTTAGCTCTTCTGTTTGTGTGTGTGTGTGTGTGTGTGTGTGTGTGTGTGTGTGTGTATGTGTGTATGTGTTTCCTTATAATCTTTGATTCAGCATGACATTTTCTACGTAAAGACCTGTTGAAATTTTGTTTGCAATGCCTTTAATTTGAAGCTCAAATAGGGGAGAACTGAAATACTGGCAATCATGAGCATGATGTCTGTTTATCTGGGCCATCTTTAACTTATCTCAGTAATGTGTACAGCTTTTGTGCATACACACTGTGTTAAAATGTATCCCTAAGTAGATCATATTCTCAATGCTTTTGGCAATATTTTTAAAATTTCACTTGTTTTAATACATAGAAATATAGTTACTTTTTGGTAGCTTGACCTTTTAGCCTATGGCCTTGCTATATTAATTTATTCTAATATCTATTTTGTAGTTTCCTAGGTGTTTCTGTGTTAGGTGTTTGGCAAACCATAGCCTATGGGCCAAATCCAGCCCACCATTATTTTTGTTAAGCAAAGTTTTATTGGAACATAGCCATAACCATTTATTTACGTAAGTGTCTGGAGTGTTAGAGTTCTGGCTACAGTAATGGTATTGAATAGTCACAACATAAATCTATGGCCTATAAAGCTGTGCTTACTATCTTAACATATTCATTCATTGAGATTCTATGGATTGAGGCATGGATTCTTGGGGACCCACTTTTAGAATTCTGGCTACTACAGATACAGCTGTGTTTAAATCTACTGTCTTGTTGTTTGCTTTCTAGTTGTCATATCTTTGTGTGTGAGCATGCATGTGTGTACACATACCTGGGTGTATTTAATAGACTTTATTTTTTATAGCAATTTTAGGTTCAGAGCAAAATTGAGTTGAATATATAGAGATTTCCCCTATCTTCTCCCACAAATGCATAGCCTTCCCCATTATCCACACCCCTCACCAGAGTAATATATTTGTTACAAATCATGAAAGTACATTGACACATCACTATCACTCAGGGTTCATAGTTTACATTAGGGTTCACCCTTGGTGTGTTATGATTCACATTTAGTGCTTGCTTGAGGATTTGCGGTATGCATCTTTAACTTATCACAGTCTACCTTTTAAAAAATACAGTACTTTGTATAGAGCATGAGAGCCTAAAATTCATAGAACATGAACTGTTCTGATGTTTGGGGCTGGATCTTACATTCTCTTTTTATGTTTTGTTGTGGAAAATTGAGTTACTTGGAATCATTTTGATTATTTTCAAGGCTTGCTTTTAATATTTGCCAGAACATATTTATCTAGAACAGCCTTTAAAGTATAACTTGATTCTATCTGAATCAAATACTGTATTTCTTTTTGTGATTTCTTTCTTTCTGGACTTCTATTGAGATATTTTTCTGTTGTGTTCAAATCACTAATCCAGTTTTCTGTTGTTTCTAGTCTGCTAAGTCTGTATATTCTTCAGTTCAGATAATGTATTTTATATTTCTAGAATGTCTGTTTCAATCTTTATATAGATTTTAATCCATTCTGCCCATTTTTCCCTCTTAAGTATATTCATCATAGTTATCTTGGATACTTCCTCTGTTAACTTTATTACTTGACTCATTTGTTTCGGATTATATTATTTTATCCCGATTATTGGACTTTTTTTTTTTTTACTGATTTTTAACATGTTTAGTAATTTTTGATTGTATAACTAACATTGTGTACATGTTGTATACGCTGTGAATTCTGTCCTGAAGTGTGCTAAATTTTGTACTAAATTTTGTACTAACAGGGAGTAAAATTACTTGTGGATCACCTACATCTTACCAAGGTATGTTAAGCTTTGTGAGGGCAAGTCTCCAGTTTTGCTCATGCCCTTTCTACAAAGGGAGAGATTTTTATTCCACATTCTAGGAGGTGGCATTTTGGGATCTCAAATTGATGCCCCAGTCTCTAAATCCTGGACCCATACCTTGTGGCCTTGGAAATCTGCTCTGCTCTCCAGCATCCAGTGGTTATCTTGGCTAGTTTCCAAATCTTTGCCCTTTATATGTACATCTTACAAATTGACTAAAGACCTGAGGGGAAGTTTTAGACAAATTATTAGGACTCCTTGTCTGTAGTGTTTTGTTGTTGTTGTTTGTTTTGTTTTTTTCTCCACTCAGGGACCCAGCTACTCTGCTTTAGTTTTCTTGGCTGCCCAGAACACTGATTTCTGTTTCTGTTGTCCAACAGGACTATTATCTTTACTTAGGCTTTATTTCCCTGAGCTGTGGTTTGGAAAATGCCCCTAGGAGGAAATCTGGGGTTTATGTGACGTTTATTTTGTTTGCCTCTTTTCTCTCAAGGACCATAGCCCTGCATTGGCTGCTGTCCAGTGCCTGCAAACAGTTGTTATATATGTTTTGTCTGGATTTCATACTTGTTTATAGCAAGAAGTTAAGTCCAATAATAGCTACTCCATCATGGATGAAACTAGAACATGCCCATATTACTATTTTTCTTTTTGTACAATTTCTTGCTTTCAAAACACCTTTCTTCTACATCTCCACAATTAGGATCTAATCAGGTTTTGCCTTTCCTTCCTTTCAAATTTTGACCAGCTATAAATGCTTTCTCTATGTCCATAGGTTTAGCTTCTGAGGCTACCTACACTTTTGGCAAGTAGGAAGTATGAGAGATCCTTCAACAAAGAATCTCCATTGCCATGGAATAGAATTTACTTGTGTTCTTATAAACTTTTAACCATTTCAAGCTTTTATTTCTCCTATTTACTACTATTCCTCCTTATTAATCTGCTCGCTTTCACTGGCCATGATTAAGTCACTTGCTTTCTGGTTCTTACTTGATTCCCTAGCTGTCAGACATTTTGGTATTAATCACCAACTCCATCTTGTACAGAAAATACTTCATCTAAGGCTCCCTCCCATCTCTTTTGTTGTACCCTATAGTGACTCCTGCTCTAAGGTCAACAGAAAATAATTAAGTAGGAATTCATGCTACAAATCACACTTTTATCAAAATAGATTTTCTTTGGGAAATATTTGTCTTAGGCAGTTTGGGCTATTACAACAAACACTGCAGACTGGATGGCTTAAACAACAAATATTGTGTCCACTTAGAGCCTGAGAATTCAAGATCTGTACTGGCAGATTCAGTGTCTGGTGAGAGCTCTCTAACTGGTTTGCAGATAGCCATCTTCTTGCTGTGTCGTGACATGATAGAAAGCTATTATCTTGCGTGTCTTCTTACAAGGGTACTAATCTTCTTCATGAGTTTCTCCATCTTCATGACCTAATTACCTCCCCCTGAAGGTCCCACCTCCAAATACCATCACACTGGGGATTAGGACTTCAACATATGAATTTAGCGTGATGGGGAAAAGGACACAAACATTCAGTTCATCGCAGTATTTAACTATCTTTGTGCCTTGGTTCTGGGTGTACAGTTCTATATTTATACTAGCAAATTATATGGATGAGTCTTTAAAAGCCATCTAAACTACCTGTTTAGTTATTTAATTAACATCTAACTACCTGATGTTAGTTGCTAATATTTAGGAGAATCTGTGAGGATGTAAGTAATTAGGATAATAAACTGTTGTTTCCTTTTTTTGTGTGATAATGGATAGATGAGGGAAGATTATGGCCATTTGCTGTGTCACAGGAGAAATAAAACTGATAGGAGACATACTTATTCAGCTACAACTATAAAATAACAGATTGCTTTAAACATTTAGTCTTTAGGCCTGTGTCTCTGCAATTTTTCTATTTTATTAAGTCTTCATAAGTAAACACAAATATGGAAAAGTTTCCAAATTTAAAAAATGACAAGAATTAAGGGGCAGAATAGCCATTCAAAAATGATGGGTCAGGGATATTAAATTTGGAACTTTTTATTAACTCAAAACAGCGTTCAGTTTAGCATTTACTTCATCTTTATGTATTTTTCCCCTATAGCATTATAGGAGATCATGGATTCAAACCTAATTTGGCTATGCATTTAAATTGTGTTTCTTCCGTCAACTTAAACAATAAAGGTTTGAGTCCTATAACTTCTGTCACTTTATTGGACACTTTCAATACAGTTGCAGAGGTATGTATTTGAGGGAAAAATCAGAATTTATCTTCTGAAATACAATATGGTTACATTGCTAATTTTTTATGTTAAGTCAAGCAGTGTCTTTTCTTACTTTGTTTGATTTTGAACATGTACTTGAACTTGTTAGAGTTTAGATGTATGTTTAAAGACACCGCCCTGGCCAGAATACGAAGCTATTTTGTCTACTTCTCTATTGTATTTATTTTCTTTGTATAATACGATGGTCATATTTGTGAACTATAATTCCAAATGTCCCACCAATGTGTTCTTAGGAGTTTATTTTACATTAGAAACAAAAATAAATCTCTTTAATTTGGAGCTATACATCTCTCTCTTTTTTAAAGCATATATGGATTGAAGCTCAACTGAAGTCTTTATGTTGTCATTTAAAAATTTGTTAATTACAAATTTCCTTCAGTTAGAATTGTCCCTACCTCCACAGCCCTACTTTATTTGCTTTAAAGGAGTAGAAATATTTGTTTTTAGAAGATGCGTTAATTTTCTGTAACAAAGTAACACAAAGTAGGTGGTCTAAAAAAAAGAAATCTATTAGTTCTGGGAGCTAGAAGTCTGAGATCAAGGTATTTGAGGATTGGTTTTTTTTCTGAGAGCTGTCAGAATGTTTCATGCCTCTTTCCTAGTGTCTGGTAGTTTTCTAGTAATCTTTGGCATTCCTTGGCTTTTAGAAGCATCACCCACTATGACAGGTGTCCTATTGGATTAGAGCCACTTTAGTAATCTCACTTGAACTTGATTACCTCTATAAAGACCGTATTTCTAAATAATGTTACATTCTCAGGTAATGGGCATTAAGACGTCATGTGAAGTTTGGTAGAACACAATCCAACCAATAATGGAAGGAATTTCAGAATATTGTTAATGACAGTATGGGTCTTTGAGAGTTTTCATTCATTTTTTCAGCTATCAGGACAGCATTTTGTAAAGAAAATTTTGTAATGCTCTGTTATTGAAAGATCTATTGCCCCATCCAAAAGCTAAATTCAGGATGGTAGGGATAATACCTGTTTTCTCTGTTTTGTTTCTAGGATCTAACAGTTCTCGTAAGCCCAATAAAAATTTGCTCAGTAAACAAAACAATTTTTTAAAAGCACAAAGGGGGGGCGCCTGGGTGGCGCAGTCGGTTAAGCGTCCGACCTCAGCCAGGTCCCGATCTCGCGGTCCGGGTCACGATCTTGGGGTCCGTGAGTTCGAGCCCCGCATCAGGCTCTGGGCTGATGGCTCGGAGCCTGGAGCCTGTTTTCGATTCTGTGTCTCCCTCTCTCTCTGCCCCTCCCCTGTTCATGCTCTGTCTCTCTCTGTCCCAAAAATAAATAAAAACGTTGAAAAAAATATTAAAAAAAATAAAAGCACAAAGGGACTATAAGAATGGAGTAAACTTATAAAATGTGAACTGCCATAGAATGATTTGAAAAAAATGGGTTGTTCTCTGCCATGGTTAAAAATTTTATTGACCAATTTTAATCGTCTAAAGTTTTGACTAATTTTAATCTTTGAAAGAGAAATTCTGACTGTTCAGTGAAACACTAAAGTACGTCTTGGAATACATTTATACAGATTTCAATGAGGAAGAGAAAAGAAAAGGAAAACCATTGTACAAACATACACATACATGCATGTTTACGCAGATTGCAGGAAGTCTTGGTCACTGGACCTGTTTGGGTGTATGGACTGATTCAGATGTTTTGTACTGCTCTGGCTGGAAAATTCCTTTCAGAAGACCACCTGCCTGCTTTGTCCTGGGATCTCCTTGTCTATGCTTTCAGATTGCAGGAGGGAAGGGGTTCATGAGGTGTCTCCAGTCTGGTCCCTATCATTGCTGCCACCGTGGTTGAAGCAGGAACAGTGACTGGAGGAACCAGGCCTAAATTAGGAGTTAGACAAGCACATGGAGGTTATTAGGCACATGTACCAGGAGGTAGGGCTGGGAGGCCTGATCCCTAATTCTGACACATAGTGGCCACTTGCTTGCACATGCATGTATATATGTCACCTCTGTGTAAATCTTAGAATGTGCCTGAAAATTGGGCCTTTAAAAATTAACCTCCTCCTCCTATCTATCTTTGAGAGAAATGAAACTTTACTTTTTTTTTTTTTTTTTTGGGAAGAACCCCCAACCCCAACAAATTATTGGCCAAAAAAAAAAAAAAAAAGATGTTATGAATATGTGGATGCAGAGGATGGTCTTCAGTTGAAATTATGTTTTTTGTTTTTGTTTTTTTTTTATTAATTTTTTTTCAACGTTTATTTATTTTTGGGACAGAGAGAGACAGAGCATGAACGGGGGAGGGACAGAGAGAGAGGGAGACACAGAATCGGAAACAGGCTCCAGGCTCTGAGCCATCAGCCCAGAGCCTGACGCGGGGCTCGAACTCCCGGACCGCGAGATCGTGACCTGGCTGAAGTCGGACGCTTAACCGACTGCGCCACCCAGGCGCCCCAGTTGAAATTATGTTAAATATGCCTCAGGCTTGACCTATGGACTGTTTGTGAACAGTCTGGAAGTCTCGGGGTTGTGGCTCCAAACCTAGATTCTTGTGGCTCCAAGAATCTAGTAATTTTTTTTTTAAGTTTATTTATTTTGAGAGAGCGAGAGAGAATGAGAGTGAGAGTGAACGGGAGCGTGTGAGAGGGGGAGGGGGAAGAGAATGAAGGAGAGAGAGAATCCCAAGCAGGCTCTGCAGTGTCAGCGTGGAGCCCAACTCGGGACTGAAACTCATGACCTGAGCTGAAATCAAGAGTTGGACTGTTAACCAACTGAGCCTCCCAGGCACCCCAGGGAATCTAGTAATTCTTTTTTTTTTTTTTTTTAACATTTTATTTATTTTTGAGACAGGGAGAGAGAGAGCATGAACAGGAGAGGGTCAGAGAGAGGGAGACACAGAATCGGAAACAGGCTCCAGGCTCTGAGCGGTCAGCACAGAGCCCGACGTGGGGCTCGAACTCACGGACCGCGAGATCATGACCTGAGCCGAAGTCGGCCGCTTAACCGACTGAGCCACCCAGGCGCCCCAAGGGAATCTAGTAATTCTTGATGACACTGGGTTGTTTTCCTGTTTCATTGAGTAGTAGTGAGCTCTAGTAGTAACGTACAAGTTGTTTTGTCTGTGAGGCCTAAGCAACATAGAGCAGAAAGATGGATGCAGACACTCAAAGCTCAATATTGTGTAATGCTGTGGTCTTTATGTTTACGGGAAGCTCAAAAACATATACAGAATCTTTTTTTTTTTTTTTTTTTTAAGGTGGGGATCTGGGTTCTAGGAATACACGTAGAAAAGTCTTTTTAGAGAACAGCACGGTTTTAGACTCTGCTTTAAGTTTTCCTGGCAGGCTGCTTGAAAATGTAGCACTGTTCTTCATGTAACCAGGGGGGTATTTGACATTTAGAGGACTGGGTGACGGAAGATTATTTTTTATGTAAAAATTGCCTCTCATTAAATGTGAACACTTTGGTAAGTGGCTTATCGTGAAATTTGCCAAACCTCTGAAAAAACAGCAGTTCAAAATGAGGTTGAAAGAGTAATTCTGACCAGGATGTCCTATTTTGTTGGTTTGGCTGCTTTGATTAAAACCTTCTGTGAGGCAGTGGCCCTTGCGTGATAGGCCCAGACGCAAATTAAGACGACAGTATGTTGACCTACTAAACAAAAAGCACAACAGCTTGGTAACTATGAACAGATACAGTTACTTTACTGCTTAAAAACCTATTTCGGCAGAGGCTTCTTTTGGGCCTATGTAAATCCCTTCATGGAAAGTTACAAAATCTTGGGAAATCCCACCTGTGAATGATTGTAGTGTTTAACTCTGAGGTTAGTTTCTATAATGTTCATTTTGTGAAAAGCAGCCTCTCCCCCCCCCCCCCATTTTTAGTGGTTAGTTTGTGTAAGGGAAGCTCAAGATTGTAAGCCTGAAAAAACCACAATTTTCCCAAACAGGCGGGATTTCCAGTGAAATAGTGTGAAGGTGACAGGGTTAACAGGTTAACCTCTTAAGTCAGAGAAACTGAGTCTCCTTGAAGTCTGATGTTCTAGGGGTTCTTTGAATGGGTTTTCACATGTGACCTATATAATTGTATATGTGATTAGAGGAGTCCTTAATCTGTTTCTGGTATGCATATTCTATATTTATATTAATGTTTTAAAGCTCCAAACACCGCGTTTGTCTCTGGGTGAGACAGCTTGAGTTACTGGTTTAAGGACACTGTGGCATTCTGAGGGTCACATGTTTGGCAATTTACTCAAGAAAAGTTGGACACAATGTTTTTTTCATTATCCCTATTTCTTTTTAAACCATAGTTTTATACAAAACTGTTTAATCTGTCTTCTGGTGGTACAGTATTTACAACAGAAAGGTTGTATGTTAAATGGTTGACTTTTCAAGCAACTCAAACACCTGGTCAGCATAAATCTTTTAATAGCAATGCCACTCCATTAACTCCTTTGTTACCAGAATTTTTGAAAATCCCTTTGCTAAAGAGTTGGAGAGTGGCCATCTAAACCCCAAATATTGCATAGCCGTGAGAATTAATAAATACTGTTCATAGTAGTGTAGGAGACTTTTTAAGGAACAAAATCGAGTTGTTTCTGGGCTTCAGGTTATTAATCTCATTGTCAAATAGTCTGTTTCATTTATGGCTTCATTTTCCCATTTCTGAATTCCATATTTGAGCACACTAATGATTTCCATATTGTAAGTAATTTCTTGGATAAAGGAAAATAGCTTTCCCATTGTAAAAAAAAAATTCAAAATAATAAATATGGACACACAAGGAAGAGCTACACCTTGAAAAATCTTGCCTAGGGAAATAGTTACTTACACTCTTACCTTCTGTATAATGAACCAAATGTATAGAGAGTTAGGTTGGAATATGAATATATTTTTGGTATAGTCTGTTATATAATGTTAATTAAATTCAATTGATGATATTAGTCTCTTAATGATGCTTATGTGCTCTGTTGTAGAGATAATCACTTTTGGTTATAAAAAGTTAAAGGAATGAATAACTGCATTCTGATAAAGTTTAAGGTTGTGATTTTTAAGCAGAATTCTACTGTGCATTTTCATAAACATTATCCAAGTATATATAAAACTGGTAGAGACTATGCCGTGGTAGGATCCCTAGTTCTGTATATTCATTCAGTCATCCTTTATACAAACATTTAATGAGTATCTAGTTTATTTCTAACACGGCTGGGTCCTTGAGATGCCAAATACCTATCAAAGGAAAGAGGTAAGGCACACAACACAGAGAGCCTAAACTGATCAAGATGATCAAGAAAATACCCCCCTTTGTGATTGATTCCTGATACATATCTTATTTTTAAGTTTATTTTGTGTGTGTGAGAGAGAGGGGGGTAGAGAGAGAGGGATGAAGGGAGAGACAGACAGAAAGAGAGAGAGAGAATCCCAACCAGGCTCCACACTGTCAGCAGGGAGTTCAACACAGGGTTCAAACTCACAAACAGTGAGATCATGACCTGAGCCAATATCAAGAGTCAGATTCTTAACCAACTGAGGCACCTAGGTGCCCCATTCCTGATACATATCTTAACTCTGACGTCATTCCTAGTGTGAAACTTTCTCACACTTCTAATTTCTGTATATCGTTTGCAAAAGCTTACTAATTAATTGAAACAAGATATATTCAGAGCCTTCTCTGTGCCAAGGATCATAGTAGTTGTTATAATTCTTGGCCAAATGAGGCATTGAATATATCTTGCTAAAATAAATCACCTTACTTGGTCAGAAATGTGCAGTTCTTTAAGTCTGTATAAGCTAGCAGTTCTCGAAATAATGCTTTTGGTCAGAAGTTTGCAGTGGAATTAGGGCTATAGACATGTAAACAAATGGTAACAATGGGATGTGAAAAGGGCTGTGACTGGTCTGTGAACTTATGCATAAAGCTTATGGTAGCAAACCCTGAGTGTATCAGGGAAGACTTCACAGCGAAGGTGATTTTTTTTTTTAAGTTTATTTATTTTGAGAGAGAGAGAGGGAGAGCACAAGTGGGGAAGGGGCAGAGAGAGACAAAGGGGGAGAGAGAGAGAGAGAGAGAGAGAGAGGAAGGAAGGAAGGAAGGAAG